>NW_020838015.1:6955617-7246294 GCF_003676395.1 Aethalodelphis obliquidens
GAAAGAAAGAAAGAAAGAAAGAAAGAAAGAAAGAAAGAAAGAAAGAAAGAAAGAAGGTAAAGTATAATAAAGTTATTAAAATTAAAATTAATTATTAAGAAAAAAAATTAAAAAAAAAACATGGACGGATAGAACCCTAGGACAAATGGTGGAAGCAAGACTATACAGACAAGATCTCACACAGAAGCATACACATACACATTCACAAAAAGAGGAAAAGGGAAAAAAAATCATAGATCTCGCTCCTAAAGTCCACCTCCTCAATTTGGGATGATTCGTTGTGTATTCATGTATTCCACAGATGCAGGGTATATCAAGTTGATTGTGGAGCTTTAATCTGCTGCTTCTGAGGCTGCTGGGAGAGATTTCCCTTTCTCTTCTTTGTTCTAACAGCTCACAGGAGCTCAGCTTTGGATTTGGCCCTGCCTCTGCGTGTAGGTCGCTGGAGGGCGTCTGTTTTTTGCTCAGACAGGACGGGGTTAAAGGAGCCGCTGATTCGGGGGCTCTGGCGCACTCAGGCCGGGGGTGGGGGGGGCGGGGAGGGGCACTGCGTGCGGGGCGGGCCTGCGTGCGGGGCGGGCCTGCGGCGGCAGAGGCCAGCGTGACGTTGCTCCAGCCTGAGGCGCGCCGTGCGTTCTCCCAGGGAAGTTGTCCCTGGATCCCGGGAACCTGGCAGTGGCGGGCTGCACAGGCTCCGCGGAAGAGGGGTGTGGATAGTGACCTGTGCTCGCACACACGCTCCTTGGTGGCGGCAGCAGCAGCCTTAGCGTCTCCCGCCCGTCTCTGGGGTCCGTGCTTTTAGCTGCGGCTCGCGCCCGTCTCTGGGGTCTGTGCTTTTAGCCGCGGCTTGCGCCCGTCTCTGGAGTCCGCGCTTTTAGCCGCGGCTCCGGTTTGGGTATTTTTTATTCCTATAAATATTATTGATCTATTATTTCTAGGATCCAGTTAAGTTAATGGAAAATAGTTTGATCCTTTCAGGTCTTGCTGTTAAGACTTTTTAGGCAGAAGCAGAGTTGTATTCAGTTTAAGGTTAATTATTCCCTACCACTGAGGCAAGACATTGCTATGTACCCTACCCAATGCCTTATGAATCGTGAGGCTTTCCAGTCTGACTAGTAGTAACAGAAAAATTCCCAGCTCTGTGTGAGCACCAGGTATAGTTCCCTGTAATCCTTTTAGACAGTTCTTTTGCCAGCAGTTTCCTTGCATGCATGCACTGATCAATACTTAATTGAAGACTTAAAAGGGTCCTTCTGCAAATCTCCAGGTTTCTGTGTGCAGCACTCTCCTCTCCGGTACTCTGGTCTATGAACTATAGACGCTTTGGTCTCCCTGGACTCTCAGCTCTGTCTTCTTAACTCAGGTAGCCTGTTAGGCTCTGCTTGGGTTCCCTGTCCCTGTGGCCTGGAATCTCTTAAGACACTAAGCTGGGGTTATCACAGGGCTTACCTCATTTGTTTCCCTTCTCTCAAGGATCACTGTCCCTCATTGCCTGGTATCCGTTGTCTTGAAAATCATTGATTCATATATTTTTTTTCTCTATTTGTTTATTCCAGGTAGGAAATTAATCTGGCCATTTTACTCCATTTTGATTGGAAGCAGAAATGTAGAGAAGCGGTTTTTAATTTTTTTAAGAGATTTATTTATTTATTTATTTATTTTTGGCTGTGTTGGGTCTTAGTTGTGGCACACAGGATCTTCATTGAGGCACTCGGGATCTTTCGTAGCTGCGTGTGGGCTCTTCATTGTGGCGCACGTGGGCTTCTCTCTAGTTGCAGCATGTGGGTTTTCTCTTTTCTAGTTGTGGTGCTCAGGCTCCACGGCATGTGGGCTCTGTAGTTGTGGCACATGGGCTTAGTTGTCCTGTGGCATATGGGATCTTAGTTCCCTGACGAGGAATCGAGCCCACATCCCCTGCCTTGTAAGTTGGATTCTTTACCACTGGACTACCAGGGAAGTCCCGAGAAGTGGTTTTTAAACAACCTTTTTCTGTAATTCTGGAATTTGTCATATATCATTTAAAAGAAAGTATGAAAGGAAACATATCAAGTTTGTATCTACTCCAGAACCTTTTAACCTTGATCCAGTGTAGCACTGGGTTGAAAAATAAACTCAAAAAAATCTAAAAACATAACTCAATTGCTTATTAAATGAGCCAATCTGCAATGCTCTTTTTGGGTTACAAATGATTCTTATAGTCCTCTTATCAGAAACTGCCTTTCTCTTAACATTTTCATTCTACCACAGCTGGGGCTTTTAGACCAGCCTCAATAGGGTTTGCTTGTATCCTTACAATGGAAGTGTATAAAACTGGATGGGATGAGGCATGGGTTTGATATCCGGTGCCGCCTTTTTTTTTTTTTTGCGGTACGCGGGCCTCTCACTGCTGTGATCTCTCCCTCTGCGGAGCACAGGCTCCGGACGCGCAGGCTCAGCGGCCACGGCTCACGGGCCCAGCCGCTCCGCGGCATGTGGGATCCTCGCGGACCGGGGCACGAACCCGTGTCCCCTGTATCGGCAGGCGGACTCTCAACCACTGCGCCACCAGGGAAGCCCCTGATGCCTTCTTAAAGTTACCTCCTGAATCTCAGTTACCCACCTCCATAGTGGTATCCATTACTCATACCCTCTGTCCAATATGGACTTATTCTAAACTGTGACCATTCTTTCTACTTAGCTTTATATTTACTTAGAATCTACCAGGAATCTGAATGTTCTTCATCTTTAGCTTCCAGTCTTTTTCCAGCTCTCTTGAGTCCACCTCCTGACCAATGTTTACATCCACTCACCTCAGCCACTAATGGGATAGGCTAATTACAATGTTCAGTCTTGTAGCATGCTTGTGGTTCTTTAAAAGAAACATGATTTGGGGACTACCCTGGAGGTCCAGTGGGTACAACTCAGTGCTTCCACTGCAGGGGGCAAGGGTTCGAACCCTGGTCAGAGAACTAAGATCCTGCGTGCCGCATGGCACAGACCAAAAAAAACCCACAGTGATTTGAATTTCATCGGATCAATAATGAGAGTGGAAGGGGATAGTTATTATAGCCCAACTAAGTGATAGCATCAGGTCTCCATACTTTATGTAAACACTGGATGCTGTTTATTTGCCTTTTGCCTGGTTAATATAGGGTTTTTTTCTTCTTGTGAATGTATCTCTTGATTTAAAACTTTCACACTATTTCCCCCCTTTATACTCATGGATGTCTTGTAGCAGAGTGGGGTCTTAAAATGCCTTCAAAATGATATATCCTATTCTTGAGCTTCATTGATAACTCCTTGATGAATTCTAAATCTCTATTAATGAGTCACAAAAAATGGGTTTGCTGTTTTCTCCTTTAGTTCAATGCTTGCCATGTGAGACAGGGAAGCTTTACCTCAATTGTGATATGAAATGTACTCTACAAATACTCTAAATTTAGCTGTGTCATTTGGAATCCTAGAAGGTAACTGTATTCAACAAGGTAAATCAAATAAAATACATTAATGAAAGGACTACTTACAGAAGTACGGGCTTGGTCAAGAAATCCAACAAAGAATTTTGAGACATTTAGAGACTATTCTCAGTAGAAAACCATTATCACTCTTAAGCCTGAAGGGTCAATGGGAAAAAAACATGGAATGAGGCAGAGGGGGAAGCTTCCCAGCAGGAGCTATAGTTTCATAGGGATACAACCATGCCAGAAATGTGGCACGAATGAACAGAGAAAGCAGGGAAATAAATACCTCAACCCTTCTCTCTTAGCACTTTTCAATCCTTCATGAGTGCTTCCATTGTAATAGCCCACCCAGAAGTCAGTTGGCAAGGAGGCTTGGATAATACAGGCCATAGGACCCCCTGGGATACATAGCAGGGCATAAAAGGGCATAGAATGTACATGCTGGGGATGCAAACGGAGGAAACCTGACCAAAAACCTTTGCGCTTTTCTGGATCCTAGCTGCTGCATTAGATAATTACTTGTTATAGGTTACTAACTACAGTAATTAAGGCTAATAATTGAGCTAAGCTATCATTATGCTATTTTTCTTTATTAACCACAGAGATTAAAAAAAATTTCTAAGCACCAACTAAATTATTTGGGAAGATGTTTTTAAAATCATGTTGGATTTTTCAAAGTTTTAATGGCTTCTAGTATAAAAGAATTTTCCAATGCAGTCTGTGAGACATGCATATCTCTGTTTTAAAAGGGCCAGTGAGCTGGTGTGGTATGAGTCTACAGTCACTGACCACTCCAGTTTTAACTTCTTTTAATGCTCAAAAATAAACAACAAGAGCCCTAAGTGCTCTTGTTGGCAGGGCTGCGTTTTTTAAAACACTTCCTCAGAACACCACAGTTATTTGAAGGATGTGTCACACAGTCTGCTGCTGGCTTAGGAAAACATGAGATGGAGGACATACAGTTGCCTTTTTGAATTTATTCAATTTTAGCAGTAAGTGCATGACAAAGGGAATTTTGATTCTATAAGCCGAGAGCCGATGTAAAAGTCCCAAATTTTTGAGCTTTAAGTCTTCTCTATGATTCTGGAGTGAGTGGCTGTCTGGACTGACATGGATTCCCCAACCAAAGCTGGCAGTATGTATAATACTTCAACACACTTTATCCTCAGCCCAGTTACAGGAACTTCTGAGCAAGTTAATCCTTGTACTACTGCAGTTCAGGTGCACTCAACATGGAAGGATTGAACCACCACAATGTGCCAGGCACCGTGCCTGGTACTGGGGGATCAAATAAACAAGATTTGGAACCAACATGAGAAGAATGGACACATAAGCAGATTCTTTCAATATCATGTGCTATGTGTGGTTATACAGGTAGATATGGGTATTTAGCTCCCCTGAGTCATAGGAAAGCTTCCCGGTGACTAATAGATTATTTAAGGTTTCTGTATTTCACACCCACTGGGGAAATGAAGATGGAAAGAGCAGGCCAGGCAGGGAGAACATCATGACTATAGGTGCAGAGGCATGAATAAGGATGGTGAGCTCTGGGAACTATACCAAGCATGAGTAGCAAAGATGGGAGTGGTAGAGGATTAGGCTGAGGGAAGTCAGTAGGACAGTTGATGTCAAGGGATGTAAAATTGCTCAGAAATTTGAACAGTATCTGTATGTTATGACAAGTTGTCAAATATAGGAAGAGGGATTAAGTGTAGGAGGAGACAACTCTGAGGGACAATAGTGCAGGGAGAGTGGGTAGAAGGCCACTTATGTGGTGCTTCAGTCTTTCAGCCTCCCAAGAGGAACAGGGATCAGACACCAGGAACAATTAACCCATGTGATCTATGTAACTGTTAGATGATACATAAAGAATCCCTTGCCAGCAATCTGACTAGCAGTGCAAAAAAAAAAAAAAAAATCCAAAGCCATAGGTAAAATAGAAGTCAATTCTATTTGGTTTGTGATCCTGAAATGAGAAAAAAAAGTTGATGTACATTCCTATAACCCAGGGAAATCAGAGCACTTTCTACCCAAAAGCTTGCCAGTACTCTTCTCCCCAGAAGGTCATCTGCATAGCAAATACTCAATTGTCTAGGGGTAGACATTATTTTCTTCAGTTTGTGGAAATTTGGGGTGAAACCATCATCAGCAGTTCATTCATAACTATTTAGGTAGTTTATGGGATTAAACTTGGTAATGCTTACATTTTTACAGTTGCTTTTCTATTCTCCTTCCAGATGGGAGGGCTCATTACAATTCCTAGGTAACAAGGGCTTTCTTGCTGGATTTTAGCTATAACCTCTCAGTTTCAGGCTAAAATGTGTCCATCAGAAATAATTTTGAATCCTAAGCTGAGAGATTATCCTCTTCTCCATTCCAGCACAATTCAGTTTTTCATTTTGATAAAGAAAGAATATTCTTATATTGATATAATATTCTTATATAGTGTTGGGTCATTTGGAAAAACATATGAAAAGAAAAAGAAATCTTTTTTGTTTTGTGTTGTGTTGTTTTTTTAACATCTTTATTGGAGTATAATTGCTTTACAATGGTGTGTTAGTTTCTGCTTTATAACAAAGTGAATCAGTTATACATATACACATGTCCCCATATCTCTTCCCTCTTGCATCTCCCTCCCTCCCACCCTCCCTATCTCACCCCTCTAGGTGGTCACAAAGCACAAAGCTGATCTCCCTGTACTATGCGGCTGCTTCCCACTAGCTATCTACCTTATGTTTGGTAGTGTATATATGTCCATGCCTCTCTCTCACTTTGTCACAGCTTACCCTTCCCCCTCCCCGTATCCTCAAGTCCATTCTCTAGTAGGTCTGCATCTTTATTCCCATCTTGCCCCTAAGTTCTTCATAGCCATTTTTTTTAGATTCCATATATATGTGTTAGCATATGGTATTTGTCTTTCTCTTTCTGACTTACTTCACTCTGAACGACAGTCTCTACATCCATCCACCTCACTACAAATAACTCAGTTTCATTCCTTTAAGAAAAAGAAATCTTAATCTCTACTTTCACCATAACCAAAAATTGACTCCAGATAAATTGTGGACCTCAATGTGAAAGATAAAACAATAAAGCTTCTGGAAGATAGCATAGAAGAGCTTCATTACCTTGGGAAATATTTCTAAATAGGACACAAAAAGCACCAACTATAAAGGAGAAAACTGATAAATTGGGCCACAAAGATGAATAAATTAGACTCTTTTAAGAATTTATCTTCATCAAAAGACACCAGTAAGGGTGAATGGGCAAGCCACAGAGACTCAGATCCAGAATATTATGAGGAAAAGACAGACACATCAATGAAAAAATGGGCAAAACATTTGAATAAAAATTCACAGGAGTGGATGGATAATCAAATGGTCATTAAGCATCTGAAATGGTATAAAGTTCATTTGTATTGGGGGAAATACTAATTAAGACCACAATTAGATACCATTATATGTCCATCAGAAAGGCTGAATTTAAAAAGACTGACAATGCCAAGTGTTGGTGAGAATGTAGAACAACTGGAACTCTCACACATTGCTGTGGGAGTGTAAAACTGTTCAGCCACTTTGGAAAACCACTTGGAAGTATCTACTAAAGACTAAAGCTCAGCATACACATATCCTATGGCCCAGAAATTCCAATCCAATGTATATACTCAATAGAGATGAGTACATATGAACCCTAAAAGACTTGTACAAGTGTGTTCATAGCAGCTTTATTTATTTATTTATTTTTGCGGTACGCGGGCCTCTCACTGTTGTAGCCTCTCCCGTTGCGGAGCACAGGCTCCGGACGCGCAGGCTCGGCGGCCATGGCTCACGGGTCCAGCCACTCCACGGCATGTGGGATCTTCCCGGACTGGGGCACGAACCCGTGTCCCCTGAATCAGCAGGCGGACTCTCAACCACTGTGCCACCAGGGAAGCCCCAGCCTTATTTTTAATAACCCAGAAATGGACTATTATATCAGCAGTCTATCAAATGCAAAATGGATAAATAAATTACATTCGATCCCCCCCAAATTGAATATTATACAGCAAAGACAATGAACAAACTACTGCTACAATAACTGGATGAATCTCTTAAACACAATGTCAAGTGAAAGAGTATATATACATAAGAGTATTTTTTATGATTCCTTTTATATATACTTCAAAAATAGGTAAAACCAATATACAGTGATAGGAATTAGGATAACAGAGGAAGAGGTGATGATGACTGGAAGAGGATATGAGGTGGAGGAGCTTCTGTGATGCTAGTAATGTTTTATTTTCTGATCTGGGTGGTGTTTCCATGGATGTGTTCATTTTGTGGTTATTCATAAAGCTAGACACTTAGAATTTGCATGTTTTATTTATGTAAGTTTTGCTTTAATAAAATGTTTATTAAATTAAATATTATTTTAGAAGGAATGCTCTGGCTGTTTGATGAAGAATGGTTAGGGGAACAGATAAGAGTGGATGCAGGATAACCAGTTAATTGGCCATTGAATATTTCAGGAAAGAAATAATGGAAGATTGGGCTTGGATGGTAGTGATAGAAAAATGGAAGTAACAGCCTGAAGAAACGTGAAGGAGAAGAAATTGGCAGTAATAGGTGATAGACTGGAAATACGAGTAGGGACAGGATCTGTCAAGGAAGGTACCTGGCTTGAATAGTTGGATGAATCATTCTGGCATTCATTAGAATAGGAAATCTGAGAATGTGGGCAGAGATTTTAATGGCAGCTTTATTGAGATATAATTTTCACACCATAAAATTCACCCCTTAAAGTGTACATTTCAGTCATTTTTAGTATATTTATAGATATTTTCAACCATCACAACTATTTAAATTTGAGAATCTTTCATCATCCCAAAAAGAGACCCTGTATTACTCAACATTGTGTCCTCTCCCAGCTGCTAACAAACACTACTCTACTTTCTATCTCTATGGATTTGCCTATTCTGGATACTTCATATAGATGGAATCATACAATATGTGATCTTTTGTGATTGGCTTCTTTCACTCAGCATGTTTTTAATGTTCATCCATGTTATAGCATGTATCAATATCCCATTCCCTTTTGTGGCTGAATAACATTCTGTGGACTGAATATACCATGTCAAAGATCAGTTGACTATATTTATGTGAGTGTATTTCTGGGCTTCCTATTCTGTTCCATTGATCTATTTGAATATTCTCTCACAAGTCCATACTGTCTTGATTACTGTAGCTTTATAGTACATCTTGAAGTTGGGTAGTGTCAGTCCTTCAACTTTCTTCAATAAAGTATTGGGTATTCTGAGTCTTTTGATTCTCCACATAAGCTTTGGAATAAGTATGTAGATATCCACAAAATTACTTGCTAGGATTTTGACTGAGGTTGCACTGAATCAATAGATCAAGTTGGAAAGAGATGATACATTGACAATATTGAGTGTTCCTATCCAGGAATATGGATATTCTTCCCATTTATTAAGTTCTTCTTTGATTTAATTCATTAGAGTTTTGCAGCCTCCCTCATATACATCTTGTACATATTTTTTTAGATTTGTACCTAATTATTTCTATACCTTTATTTTGGTGCTAATGTACATGGTATTGTCTTTAATTTTAAATTGTTCACTGCTGGTATATAGGAAAGTGATTTACTTATGCACATTAATCTTGCTGCTACCTTGCTCTTATTAGTTACAGGAAATTTTTTTTTTTGGTGAGTATTTGAGATTTTCTACATAGACAATCAGGTCATTTGTGAACAAGGACAGTTTTATTTCTTCCTTCCTAGTCTGTATACCTTTTATTTCCTTTTCTTATCTTACTGCATTAGTTAGGACTTCCAGTACGATGTTGAAAAGAACTGCTTAGAAGAGACATCTATGCCTTGTTCTTATTGTTTTTATATATCTTATGTATTTTATGTTCCTTTATTCCCCCATTATTCACTTTTTGGGTGCTAAATCAATATTTTCTGGTGTACCATTTCAATTCCCTTGTTTCAGTAACTATAATTTTAAAGTTATTTTCATAGTAATTGCCCTGGGGATGACAACTAACACTTTAAAAAAATCTAATTTGGGAAGAGCCAGGTGGTCCTCGCTTCCCTGTGCCCAACTTTTCATAGGCTGGAAAGCAAAGCTTGAAAAACTTGACATTGTCTTGGGCAGAGTGTGTGTAGCAACAGGTCAAAGAAAAAGAGGAAGAAAACGTGCTCTCAGCTACAGGGGGTTCCGGCTGAGTTGCTTTTGTCTTGTGGGCTTCTGTTGGGTTTGCTGTTTCCCCCCAGAAGACCGCTGTGTGGGCTCAGAGGCAGCTTGCTCCCTGCCAGATGGGTGATGGAAGTCTAAACATGAAGCAGCAGTGTGGCTGACAAGGTCTTGGTGCTCCAGCAAGGTGTCAGGTCTGAACCTCTGAGGAGAGCCCAGTTCAGGACATTGGACCACAAGAGACCTCCTGGCCCCATGTAATATCAATTGTCGAGAGCTCTCCCAGAGATCTCCAACTCAACGTTAAGACCCAACTCCACTCACTGACCAGCAAGCTCCAGTGCTGGACACCACATGCCAAACAACTAGCAAGACAGGAACACAACCCCACACATGAGCAGAGAGTCTGACGAAAATCATAAGTTCACAGACACCCCAAAACACACCACCAGATGTGGCCCTGCCCACCAGAAAGATAAGATCCAGCCTCATCCACCAGAACACAGGCACCAGTCTCCACCAGGAAGCCTACACAACCCAGTGAACCAGCCTTACCCACTGGGGGCAGACACCAAAAACAATGGGAAATACAAACCAGTGGCCTGCAAAAAGGAGACCCCAAACATAGTAAGTAAAGCAAAATGAGAAGACTGAGAAATACACAGCAGATGAAGGAGCAAGATAAAAACCCACCAGACCAAACAAATGAAGAGGAAATAGGCAGTCTACCTGAAAAGGAATTCAGAGTAATGATAGTAAAGGTGATCCAAAATCTTGGAGGTGCAAAGGAGAAAATACAGAAAACATTTAACAAGAACCTAGAAGAACTAAAGAGCAAACAAACAATGACGAACAACACAATAAATGAAATCAAAAATACTCTAGAAGGAATTGATAGAATAACTGAGGCAGAAAATGGATAAGTGACCTGGAAGATAAAATAGTGGAAATAACTATTGCAGAGCAGAATAAAGAAAAAAGAATGAAAAGAATTGAGTACAGTCTCAGAGACCTATGAGACAATATCAAATGCACCAACATTCGAATTACAGGGGTCCCAGAAGAAGAAGAGAGAAAAAGAAAGGGACTGAGAAAATATTTGAAGAGATTATAGTTGAAAACATCCCTAGTTAGGGAAAGGAAATAGTCAATCAAGACCAAGAAGCACAGAGAGTCCCATACAGGATAAATCCAAGGAGAAACACGCTGACACATATTAATCAAACTATCAAAAATTAAATACAAAGAAAAAATATTAAAATCAACAAGGTAAAAGTAACAAATAACATACAAGGGAATCCCCATAAGGTTAACAGCTGATCTTTCAGCAGAAACTCTGCAAGCCAGAAGGGAGTGGCAGGACATATTTAAAGTGATGAAGGAGAAAAACCTACAACCAAGATTACAGTACCCAGCAAGGATCTCATTCAGATTTGATGGAGAAATTAAAACATTTACAGAGAAGCAAAAGCTAAGAGAATTCAGCACCACCAAACCAGCTTTACAGCAAATGCTAAGACAACTTCTCTAGGCAGGAAACACAAGACAAGGAAAAGACCTACAATAACAAACCCAAAACAATTAAGAAAATGGGAATACGAACATACATATCGATAATTACCTTAAATGTAAATGGATTAAATGCTCCCAACAAAAGACACAGACTGGCTGAATGGATACAAAAACAAGACCCATATGTATGCTGTCTACAAGAGATCCACTTCAGACCTAGGGACACATACAGACTGAAAGTGAGGGGATGGAAAAAGATATTCCATGCAAATGGAAACCAAAAGTAAGCTGGAGTAGCAATTCTCATATCAGACAAAATAGACTTTAAATAAAGACTATTACAAGAGACACAGAAGGACACTACATAATGATCAAGGGATCGATCCAAGAAGAAGATATAACAATTGTAAATATTTATGAACCCAACACAGGAGCACCTCAATACCTAAGGCAAATGCTAACAGCCATAAAAGTGGAAATCAACAGTAACACAATAATAGTAGGGGAGTTTAACACCCCACTTTCACCAATGGACAGATCAACCAAAATGAAAATAAATTAGGAAAAACAAGCTTTAAATGACATATTAAACAAGATGGATTTAATTGATATTTATAGGACATTCCATCCAAAAACAACAGGATACACTTTCTTCTCTAGTGCTCATGGAACATTCTCCAGGATAGATCATATCTTGGGTCACAAACCAAGCCTTGGTAAATTTAAGAAAATTAAAATCATATGAAGCATCTTTTTCTGAACACAATGCTATGAGACTACATTTCAATTACAAGAAAAAATCTGTAAAAAATACAAACACATGGAGGATAAACAATATGCTACTAAATAACCAAGAGATCACTGAAGAAATCAAAGGGGAAATCAAAAAATACGTAAAAACAAATGAAATGAAAACACGATGACCCAAAACCTATGGGATGCAGCAAAAGCAGTTTTAGAGGAAAGTTTGTAGCAATAAAACCCTACCTCAAGAAACAAGAAACATCTCGAATAAACAACCTACACTTACATCTAAAGCAATTAGAGAAAGAAGAACAAAAAACCCCAAAGTTAGCAGAAGGAAAAAAGTTATACAGATCAGATCAGATATTTTCTCCCATTCTGAGGGTTGTCTTTTGGTCTTGTTTATGGTTTCCTTTGCTGTGCAAAAGCTTTGAAGTTTCATTAGGTCCCATTTGTTTATTTTTGTTTTTATTTCCATTTCTCTCAGAGGTGGGTCAAAAAGGATCTTATTGTGATTTATGTCATAGAATATTCTGCCTATGTTTTCCTCTAAGAGTTTGATAGTTTCTGGCCTTACATTGCAAATGAAGGAACTGATAAAGGATTAATCTCAAAAATGTACAAGCAGCACATGCAGCTCAATAGCAAAAAAACAAACAACCCAATCCCAAAATGGGCAGAAGACCTAAATAGACATTTCTCCAAAGAAGATATACAGATTGCCAACAAACACTTGAAAGGATGCTCAACGTCACTAATCATTAGAGAAATGCAAATCAAAACTACAATGAGATATCATGTCACACCAGTCAGAATGGCCATCATTAAAAAATCTAGAAACAATAAATGCTGGAGAGGGTGTGGAGAAAAGGGAACACTCTTGCACTGTTGGTGGGAATGTAAATTGATACAGCCACTATGGAGGACAGTATGGAGGTTCCTTACAAAACTAAAAATAGAATTACTATACGATCCAGCAATCCCACTACTAGGTGAATACCCTGAGAAAACCATAATTCAAAAAGAGTCATGTACCAAAATGTTCATTGCAGCTCTATTTACAATAGCCCGGACACGGAAGCAACTTAAATGTCCATCAACAGATGAATGTATAAAGAAGATGTGGCATATATGTACAATGGAATATTACTCAGCCCTAAAAAGAAACAAAATTGAGCTATTTGTAATGAGGTGGATGGACCTAGAGTCTGTCATACAGAGTGAAGTCAGAAAGAGAAAGACAAATACTGTATGCTAGCACATATATATGGAGTTTAAGAAAAAGATGTCATGAAGAATCTAGGGGTAAGACAGGAATAAAGACACAGACCTACTAGAGAATGGACTTGAGGATATGGGGAAGGGGAAGGGTAAGCTGTGACAAAGTGAGAGAGTGGCATGGACATATATACACTACCAAACGTAAAATAGACAGCTAGTGGGAAGCAGCCGCATAGCACAGGGAGATCAGCTCGGTGCTTTGTGACCACCTAGAGGGTTGGGATAGGGAGTGTGGGAGGGAGAAGCAAGAGAGAGGAGATATGAGGATATATGTATATGTATAGCTGATTCACTTTGTTATACAGCAGAAACTAACACACCATTGTAAAGCAATTATACTCCAATAAAGATCTTGAAAAAAAAAAGATACCCTTGAAAAAATAAATAAAAATATTATAGAATTTACCCAAAGAAAGGATGTTGCTCCACTATCTTCTGACTACATTTTTACAAATGAGAAACCTTTCGTCATTTTTATTTCTCTGTTTGTAACATGTCTTCTTTTTTACGCCTCTGGCTGCTTTTAAGATTTTCTCTCTTTGTCACTGATTTTGAGCAATTCGATTGTGATGTGCCTTGGTATAGTTTTCTTTATATTTCTTTTGTTTGAGATTTATTGAGCTGAATATGTAGGCTGATGTCATTCATGTCTCTACAAAACTTTTTGAACATATGGAATATAGTTACATTAACTTTTTAATAAATAAAAATAGATAGCTAGTTGGAAGCAGCTGCATAGCACAGGGAGATTAGCTCGGTGCTTTGTGACCACCTAGAGGGGTGGGATACGGAGGGTGGGCAGGAGATGCAAGAGGGTGGGGATATGGGGATATATGTATACGTATAGCTGATTCACCTTGTTATACAGCTGAAACTAACACAAGAATGTAAAGCAATTATACTCCAATAAAGATGTTTTAAAAAAATCTAATTTGGAATAATACTAACTTAATTTCAACAATATACAGAAAATTGGTTCAATATACCTCCATTTCCTCCTCTTTCTTTGTGCAATTATTGATAGGCAAATTATATCTTTATACATCTTATCAACACAATTTAAAAATTATTGTTTTATGCAGTTGTCTTTCAAGTCAAATTAAGAAGAAAATAGAAGCAAACAAAAATACATTAATATTGTCTTTTTTTTTTTTTGTGGTACGCGGTCCTCTCACTGTTGTGGCCTCTCCTGCTGCGGAGCACAGGCTCCGGACGTGCAGGCTCAGCGGCCATGGCTCACGGGCCCAGCCGCTCCGTGGCATATGGGATCCTCCCGGACCAGGGCACGAACCCGTGTCTCCTGCATCGGCAGGCAGACTCCCTACCACTGTGCCACCAGGGAAGCCCTAATATTGTCTTTTATATTTATCTGTGCAATCAGTCTTTCCAGTGCTCTTTATTTCTTTTTGTCAACTTAAGCTGATGTCTAGTATCCTTTCATTTCAGCCTGAAGAGCTCCTTTAAGAATTTCTTGTAGGGTAAGTCTTCTGGGGCTTTTCAGGGAGCTGCCAGACAGGTCAAATAGTGATAATTCTCTAGGGATGGATGTTTTGGGAGGACTCCAAAACTGTTTTGCCCCTTCTAGTTGTTGATAGGTTGCTGTTTTTCACAGCTACTGTGATTTTGAGGCTCTGGTTTTCAAAGACTACTGCAAAGCTAGAGAGATGGAGATGAGTATAAGTCAAGTTAAAATACCATAAAGTTCACTGTTCTTACTGAGATTCAGCCATTTTTCTGAAATAAATTGTCCTTGAATTGTTGCAAGCCTTGGGTTAATTGATTTAGATATTTTTGCAAGTATTCCCATTGTTTTTATGGATGAGCAGATTTTCAAAGGTCTTTACACTCTAGAAGCATTCTAGAAGTGCTTCTTTAGGTGCAGATTTTAGAAGAAAGACAATGAGGTCAATTTGGGGCTAACTGAGTCAAATTTGCCTTTGAGATACCCAAGAGGAGATGTCCAGTAGGCCGTTAAATATATTGTTATTATATATTTTTGGAGTTCAGTTGAAGAGGGTTGAGTTATCATATTTCTCAGTCCACTGCATGTTAACATCATTACTTCATGCAAAGCCCCTCTCTGGTATGTATGTATGTATGTATACATGCATGTATATATATGTATATATGTATACTTACATATAAATACCATTTCCATTCTTCCTCTCCCTCCATAATCATTTTGATGTGTTTAATATGTATCTTTTAGTTCATTAAGTGTTCTCCTAAAATGTGTATTATTGTTTTGTGTTCATGTTTTGTGTGCAAGCAAAAATTATTGTATCTCATATATTCACACATAAGCACATACATACACATCTGAAGGATTCTTAAACTTGCTGTACACTGGAATCACCTGTGTAGCTTTAATCTGATGCCCAACTTATAGCCCACACACAAAAAATCAGAATCCATTGGGGTAGGACCCAGGCATAATAAATTTTAAATTACGCTAGGTGATCCCAATGTACAGCCAATCTTGAGAACCAGGGATACACATCACCCTGTTTCTTACTTCTTAAACCCAGCAGTATATTTTAAAGATATGTTCACGTCTCTACATGTGCATCTAGTTCAGAAATCAGCAAACATTTTCAGCAAAGGGTCAGATTTTAAATATTTTCAGCTTTGCAGATCATATGGTCACTGCTGTAACCCAGCTCTGCTGCTGTAATGTGAAGACAGCCATAGACAATACATAAATAAATGGACACGGCCGTGTTCCAATAAAATTTTATTTACAAAAAAGACACACCAGGAGATGGACCATATTTGGCACATGGGCCATAGTTTGCTGACCCCTGATCTAGTCTTTTGCTTCCAACTACTGGGCGTCTCCACAGAATACTTATTGCGTGTTCCCTACCTTTTCTTCTAGTTAGAGGCTAGTTTGCATCTAGCTCTCCATTACTGCAAGTAATATGGCAATGAATATGTATCCGTCTATCTATCCATATCCTTATGGCCCCATACAACAATTTATATGGTAATTGCTGGACCATCTGTCATAAGTACGGTTACTTCGATCATATACTTCTAGGTCTCTCCAGAATGACTGTACCAATCTACACTCCCACCATTAAGACATAAGGATTCCTAGATCTTTACATCCACACCAACACTTGGCATTATCTAGCTGTCTAAAATTTGCCGATTTAATAATCAACTTTGCATTTCTCATTTTTAAAATTTGTATGATTATCTTGTTAATACTCCTCTCTCATAAAACACTATGCATGCTCCATGAGGGCAGGGACCTTGTCTAGTTTTGCTCACTATTCTATTTTTAGCACCTAGCATAAGCCTTGCATATAGTAGTAGGTGTTCCATAAATATTTGTGAAACAAGTAGATGGGTATATGAGCGCTTCTGTGTTAGTTGTACAAAAATACTCATTTCTTTATTGATAAGTTTGAGCTGGTGACCTGAGGTTAGTAAAGGGAACCTGTTTAGAGTAGCTGGTTTCTTGACCTCAAGAGGACTTATACTCTGCGAAAGAGGGCAAAATGATTCATTCATCCCGCTTATTCACAAAATATTTTAAACACTTATCGTGCTATGTGCCAGACATTATGCACAATGGTGATCAATACAGATACAGTCTTGCCCTCAGGGAGCCCACCCACAGTGTGATGCGAGATGTCAGCGGGTTGACAATTATTTAATTGTTATACATTACTGGGGAAGTATCAGATTCTCTGGAGGTTCTAGCAAGTGTGTCTTAACCTAATCTAGCAGGAGTGGGGGAGGAAAAGTATGGTATTATATAAGATGACTCCTTATAAATGCCCAGAGAGTTTCCCTGGCAATGGGATGTTGAAGGAATTCAGGGATTCATAGGAGGGAGCAGTAATACTCTAGCAGCATTATACAAACAAGCTTGGATATGTCTTCAAGCTGTTCTACAAATAGTGGAGTGATTTAAAGGAGTTTAAGATAATTATGCTTAAATCTCTTCTTCCCCAATTATTCTATTTCAGACTGCTAGAGAGGAATTGCTGTACTTGTTCCCTTTTACTTTATTAGTTGTAAAATAAACAGATATCCAGGTTCTCAGAAATGCAAAGGGTGCCTTACTTCTTTGGCCAATGGCTGATATAAATAATCTTCAGTAAGCCATAACTGATCTCATGCAATTTTAAAGGTTTTAACTGCTTTAGGAGAAATTCTGGATTCCCGGGGAAACTAAAGTTGAAATTTAATGGCTTGAGTTTGCTTAAGAGCACTCCTCCCTCCCCACCCAGACATACACACCCTGAAGAGATTTTAAACCTCCGTAAAAATCCACAATTTCCAAGCAACTACTTCAGCTATCCTTGTTTAGTCTTCCTTCCCTTTCAATATCTTTTATTTTCATGTCCCCGTCCCAATTTTCTCCTTTTCCTTCCTGTTAACGAGCTTAGCAAACAAGGACAGGTAGATCTTTATTTTTTGCTTTATTTTACATTTGGAAGAAACCTGGGGGCATCTAGTCCATACCACACTGTTAGAGACAAAACTGTGGTCCAGAAGGCTGACCAACCTGTCCATATTATGGGTTCATTCTCAGTGAGGGAGGGAGGCAGGAATAAGGACAAATATCAAAGAACAGTTCTAGATGAGGAAGAGTCAGGAAAACAAAGACTGGCACAGAAGATTAAAAGCAGCAACCAAGAACACAAAGATGCCAGTATTCCATGGACTCTGTTCTCTTGCTTCTGTTTGATGACTGCCCTAGAATAAATCTTGAACTCTACTACATTCAGAACACCGTGGTGGATGTGGATGAACACAGAAAATACTGAAGTCTTTACTGGTGTGAGGGTTATTCTCTGTTACCAGCCCCCCTTTCCTGCCCCATTCTATTCTCTAATCTGCTCTGCCCTGCTTTTTGATCTGGGAGGAGACTCCCCATGGACTGAATCGCTGGAACTCCTTTACCCCAGGCTCTGGTTGGGTTGGGTCAATGGAAGGCACAGGCATGAGATAGGACAACAGAAGGAGAACATGCAGAGGTATTCCTCCTGCACCGGCACTTCTCTGACAGTGGCTGAGATCTGTCATGACCACAGCTCCCACTGGATAGCCCTTCCCTCCTCCAGGTGTCAGCTCCAACAGGGTTCTATTTCTTTCCTATATTCTTCTCAGCCATACAGATGGTAAGGGCTTCCCGCCATGCTAATCTCTGGGTGCCTCAACACCTCTTATTTGTTCTCATAACCCAGTAGGTGGTCCCTTCATTAAAGTCTCTTCATTTGAATCTTATGAGTTGGATTCTATTTCCTGTTGGGATCATGACTCATATGATGGTTCCTCTAGGTGTGTCTTACAGTCTTTTTGTGAATATTATTAGCTGTAGAACAGTATTGTGGAAATTTAGAGGAAGGAGAACAGAACCTCTGATCTTACACGCTCATTGCAGAAATGTGAAAAACACAGACACACACACGGGGACACAAGTCTCAAAACCCAATAAATAAGAGCAATATCAACTCCATATGTATAGAGACAGGTGCAAGATACACATAAGTAGGGAAGTGGGGGAGATAAACATACATCTCTGAACCTCTGTTCCTACCAGAGTGTGCCTCACCAATGCCTGCTTGTGCTGTGAACTCTCTCATCTGGCAAGATGATCATAACATGATGTTACCCCAGGGGAACCTACATTTTAGCTTGCCAGTCACTGGAGAGAGGTCCTGTTGCTTTGTGTTTCATTTGGTGAAGGTAATGCTTCCTTATGGGAAAATCATTCAGTTCTAAGGTATTTTATGTTTTCCGGTTTCTCTAAAGTCGGTCATTTCCTAAAGTGTGTATCTGTTTCCTTTTATAATAGCCCAGAGGAAATAAAAGCACATTCTGTTTAGGAGAAGGAAAAATAGCAGTTTTAACCCTATAAGTATTTTGATGTTGTTGTTTTCTTAAGGTAGTGACTCTCATGCATGATGGGCAAATGCCCCTCTCTCTACGGCTTGCCTGGGCACGTGCACATGAGCTGGGTGATGAGTGTCTTTGTAGACTGAGACTACTTTCTCATCCATTCTGTATACTGTGGGATGAACATCTTCAGCTGCTTGAAGCCTGATACATTTCCAGTCCTGTTTTAGCCAATGTGCTAAACTGAAGCACAAAGGGCCTTTCATAAATCTATTCCCACTGGAGTTTTTGGGGGTTAAAGAAAACTCTTTTCTGTGACTATGTTCTAGATAGCCCAGAAAAGCCCATGTTAATGGTGCCCAAGGATATGCTGTTAGTAATATCTCAAGAAAGCTGACAGGGAAAAGGTAAAGGCATCAGAATTTTACCACTTTTTAATTCTCTAAGTAATTTAATTGAGAAGGAAACTTTGGGAAGCCTGGAAGGTAGGACTTCTTGTTACTATATTATAAATAAATTTAATCTAACTGTACATGAGAATTCATTCATTCAACAGAAATATATTAAGAGCTTACTATGTGCCAGACACTAAGAAATGTATAAACTACATTTAAAGTAAAAGAGGAATGGTCTTGGTTCTCAAGAAGTTTACAGCTTGGTGGCTTATCTGTTCACTTCCATTTAAAGGCAACCCCGGAAGATAAATAATCTTTTTGGACTTATTTCTTAAGTTGTTTCACTTGTTTTACCACAGGCCATAATAAGTGGTATTGTATATTGCAGTTTTATCTTCTTTAATCATTACAACCACTCTCTGAGGTCAATAAGGTTAGTATAATATCCCTCATTTTATAGGTGAGGAAACCAAAATACTATGTAAGTTAGGGGTTTACCCTGCAATCACGCATCTGGAGGAAGTCAGGCCCCAGACCTCACTTGGAGAAAGGCCTTTGCTTCATCCACTTTACTACTGTCTGCACCTGGCCTCTGTTACTATTTTTTGCAGGTGTTAATCTGATTGATCTCCCAGAAGACTTTAAGCTCCTGAAGGCTAAATGTCATATACTTCTTTGAACTACTCAAAACATTGAACTTAATGCTGAAGATATTGTTAATCCATATGGATTGGGTATATTGACTTAGTAAGATTTAAGTTAAAATTTGAGATGTGCTTGAAAGAACAAGGTAATTTAAACTCACCTCTCCAGGACCTCCATATTTAAAGGGTGTTGGCACTGACTTCTTGCTTTCCAAATGACATTCTTCTGGATGGGTTTAATTTACTGTGGGTTAGGATAAATGGGATGGTATGAGACCATTACCTGCGAGACTTAATGGCTGAAGCTCTTACACACTTCACTGGAAGTAAATGCATGAGTAATTCTCGCGTGGCTTAACCAGGCCCTGGATTTCACTTGGGAGATTATGATTTTAATTTAACATATCCTGCTGTACAGTGTGTGAAATATGCAGCCAGCAGCGATTGCTGTGAGATGAAAGCCCAGTTGTGTTTATTTTAAGAGACTTGCGGTTCTTCGCCAAGGCCAACATTCCTGGGCAATGAATAGCCTGAGTGAATCATTCAAAGTAGGTGAGAGGTCAGAAGCCTGAAGAAAAAAAAATGAAAGCTGAAAGGTTTTCCTCAGTCAAATGGTAGGCATTTGAAAAGGCATTTATAAAGCAGAAGATATTACAGAAACAGGTATTTCTTTTTCAAGATGACTCTTTTGCAGGTGGATCCCAAAGACCTCTTCCTTAGCTCCAGTTAATTAGTCCTGATGTTGTTCACCTTTCCTGGAAATCAGAGCAGAGAAACACTCTGGTTCCTATCTCTGGCTCTGGGCAATGGCCCATTGGGGAACAGAGCAATAGCCATGTTCTTGAGGGCAAGAACATGTAGACACATTCTCTGTTAGGAGCAGGCTGGCATACTGCTCACATGGCATGAGTTTGGTGAGTTTCCAATAAACCTTCATAACCATCTCTAGATTCCTTATGAAATGTCAACCAGCATGACATTAAATGTTGAGGATATGACAATTTTTTACTGAACACCTACTGTGTAGCAGGTAGCTATTTAATCCTCATTCATCCAATCATGTGGATATTTCAAATTCCCATTTTATGAATAGGAAACTGAAGTTTATAGAAGTGAAGTCACTTAGATAGTTAGTGTTCAAGACAAGATCCAAAACTGAGTAGGATGGAAAGAACCCCCTCTATTACCATCAGCTATAATAGCTGGAATTAAAAGAGTACCCAGTATATTCTCTGAAAATATGAAATGCAACTGCTATCTTTATATGAAAGACAACCAACAAACAAACAAATTCATGCTATTCACTATACCCTAGAGTATCAAGAAGGAAGATACTCTCTGTAAGTCCAGCCTTAGGAGAAACCAGAAGAAAGCAAATCACAAAAGTTAACAAAGCTGGACCTAATCCCTGTTCTCAGGGAACAAACAGGGATTTGTATGTGAATAGGGCCTGAAACTTGGGCACCAGCAATAGAACAGGGATAACAGAAATCCATCCCAGTTGTCCCTTGAGCTATCCCTTGAGATCAAGGGATGGCGTCTCGAGAGGCTCCAGTATTCCACGCAGGGCCTCTGGAAGGGAAACCCAGCAGGTCATATCAGATTTTCCTTGAATTATTTCATTTAGTAATTAGCCATCATCCTATGGAGCAAGAAGGGACTGGTTGAGCTAGAATGGGGCGAGGTAGAATAGACCAGGGCACATCACTGAGGCTGGGTCTGATGGAAAGTCCTGGGGCAGAACAGAAACAGTTCAGTGAAAGCAGTTCCAGGGTGGAGGCAGTTCCAGGGTGGAGGGCAGCCCCTGGATAGCAAGAAGGCTCCCCCTGAGCAGTGGGGTATAAAGCTCAAGAAAGAAGTCCTGAGTAGGAAGATGGAAGTTAAATTCACTAGAGCTCATCTGAGGGGGCAGCAGCGATGGTGAGCATCTGGAGAAGCATCTTTTTTGGGTTTTTTTTGGTCACCCCACGCAGCTTGAGGGATCTTAGTTCCCCAACGAGGGCCACGGCAGTCAAAGCATCAAGTCCTAACCACTGGACTGCCAGGGAACTCCCTGGAGAAGCATCTTTTTAAAGGCTCCCATCTGTGCTTTCAGTTGAGTTTTGGTGGGGACAGGGTGTATGTGTGCATGTGTGCGTGTGTGTGTGTGTGTGTGTGTGTGTGTAGGTAAAAATTTCTTTTAAAGGATATTTTGTTGGAGTCTTTACTTTCCCTTCCATTACCTCCATGGTGGGTGTGTTGGGGAACTTATACTGCAAGAGCCTTTTGAGACCTGCGCTTTGTGGGAATGTTCTTGGCAAGCTCTGACGTAGACATGGCCACAACTGATGATTCTCCAAGGAATCTGGGTGTTTCATCTGTTCCAGGGGGATTTGGTGACTTAACAGAGACCTCTATATGAAGGAGCGAGGCATATACACGTGAGGGAGGGGGTCTGGGCAACATTTGGGAATGGTTTTCCTCTGGTCCATCCTTGTCTCCCTGGGTTTCTCATTTCCCTGACCATCGTCCTGCTGCCCCTGTCTGGTGGTGGCATCCTTTGTGGTTTATTTTTATTTTGCCCTTTCCTGAGCCCTAGCTGATTGAAGACACTGCTGCAGTCATTTTCAACACACCCGCTCTGCTACCTGTCCAATCTGCCACAGGCTTATCCCTGAGGGGACCTATAAATGGGGCTTTTACAGCTTCTGATTCAGAGCAGAGGTGGATGCTGGCGGGGGACCGGCAGCCTTTGAGATGAAAGTTGAGCTGACACTGGCTGGTTTCATACAGTCTGGAGAACAGGAGGGAGGAGGACAGCTGTCTCTGGTACATGGCCCTGAAGGGGACAGATGAGCTGAGGCCACTGCGCAGTCTGTGGGGAGAGAAAAGGTGGGGGTGGTGAAGACGATCTTCTCGCCAACCCATGACCTGTAGGGCTGCCTGCAATCAGCTTCCACATCCACTCCTTCTTCTTAGAGAATGTAGAAAGTAATGTATGGATATGAGCTGACCACACATGTAATTCGCGCTTATGTTTTGAGCATTTGTTTGTTTATTTAACAAACATACATAGCATTGACTACATTCCAGGCACTATCTTAAGGGCTTTACAAGTATTATCTCACTTAATTCATTATAACCATAGGAAGTAGGTACCAATATTATCTTCATTCTGCAGATTAGGAAATAGCAGCACAGGTTAATTACCTTGCCCAAGATCCCACACTTAGTAAGTTCAGAGCCAGATGCAAATGCCCCAGAATTGTGCACCTTGCTGTACTAACCTCTTTGCTAGCATGTTAATAAGAAAATGAATGAAGTGCCTAGCACTATATAATACCATGTAAGGATAACAATTGTTTTTATGGTTGTTATTAGCTAGTGGTTTACTCCTATAATGCTTGCAGATGGCTTAAAGATCTGTGAAGAAACAGTTCCTGCACAGGAAGCGTCAGTTCAAATCCTGGTTCTACTACTTGTTAGCTGTGAGATATTGTCCACGTTCCTTAATCTCTCTATGCCTCCGATTCTTAATATTTAATGTGGAGATGATAATAGTCTTTACCTCATTGGTTTGTTGTGATTATTAAATAAGGTAATGTTTGTACAACACTTAGCAAAATGCCTGGTACAAAGTAAGTGCTCAGCAAATATTGTTGTTCACTTTACTACCTGTTGCCATTGAATTAAATCGCTTTTAATCTTTTGGAGTTTCTTTTCATTTTGCCAATTAGCCACTTATTTTCAGGGACTTCCTGGTAATACTGCCTTACATTCATTTATGGAAACATAAATATGTTTCAAGCCTTCAAGTGAGTTATTCCATTTAATTTTGAGGTTGATGGGGCAGGTATAATCTCCTTGTTAAGAATATGGAAAATGAGGCCAGAGAGATGAAATGACCAGGTCAAGTCTACATAGATATGACCAGTGATGATAGATTTTTGACTAACATTGTAATACTGTTTGAACCATGTCTGCACATGCACAAGCACACACGCATGCACACACACTCACATACACACACACACTCCCTTTCCCTTGGGCTCCCTAATCCTGTGTTATCTAACCCAAGCTCTTGAATTTCTTTCTATCTACATTAGCAGAGACTCATTTTCTCTGCATGATTCTTAGAGTGATGAAGTAACCTTCTGCAGACTGCTTCTTCCTTCTCCCTTTACCTCTCCAACTCACATTTAATGCTTTGGGGGCTCACTAAAGCTTGCTTCCAGGACTGAAAGCCAGATCATCTCCTATTTCCAATTTTCAGAGAGCATGAAAAAGGCAACAGATAGGACTAAAGACCGCTGTATCCATGAACATTGTCTGTCAAGGCTGAGCCTAAAATATGGACCTCAGATCTAATGTTTTATGCAATGAATTTAGGTTAAACACAGAGGGTGGCCTTTTACTTTTACAGCTAAAGAGAAGAGGCTTGACGTCTGATGAGTCTGGATAGGGCTGGTTGGAGAGTGACTGGATAGGCTGGGCTTGGCCTTGTGCTGCATGGAAAGCTCTGCCTGGGGCTCAGGCCTTGAGATCCAGCCAAGAACTCCTGGATGTGGGGGAAAAGAGGCTTAAGTAGGTGTGGGGGGGTGGGTGTTCCTGTAGTTTCTAGGAGGGCAGCTGGTGTTCCCTTGCACATGATTACAAGTCAGGTTTTATATTTTTGGCCATGGGACGTTTTCTTAAACTTTCCACAGCTATGCAGTTGCTGCCTGGAGAGGAGGTGCTATAAGGATGTCACCATGTAGACTTGTCACCAAGTCTAATGTTGTTGCCTTCTGCCCCTCCATCTAGACCTTGACCTCTCATGCTCTCCTCCCACACTTTCTGACAAGGACCTTCCCCCCAGTACAAATCTCCTTCTACCCCCAAACTCGAATAACTGCTGTTTCTCTAGATCTGGCTTTGTGTTGTTTGCTGACCTGGTAAACAAATTCTCATAAGGCTCTGAGGTGTCAGTGATTGTAGGTTTGTATGTTGCCCCCTTCATATTAATCAGAGCTTTCTGGAAGCAAAACCTTCACCTGAAAGATTGAACCTAATGATGAGATTTCAGGCACTGGTGTGCAGACCATGACGGCTCTCAAATTACACTACCCAGAATGCTCACTCTTCTGCCCCCCCACCCCCAACAATAAGACCAACCCAGAATCTTTATGTAAACAGACACATAAGCTCTTTTGATGAAAATCCTGGAGAGGTGGTGAAGTGTGGTGGTTAAGATTAAGGCTCAGGAAAGTGGAAATGCATCACACCCTCATTTATGTTTTCCAACCCATCCTGTCCTGGTATGTGTGAACACACACACACATACACACTCTGTTCTCTTACCTTCCTGCTTCCTTAGACTTGACCCAGCAGTCAGCGAGGGGGACTTCTTAGCACAGGGGGAGGAAAATTTCCTGGTGAAACTCACTGGCAATGAAAAATGTTTGGTCACAGCCACGCAGCCCCATGGCTGGTCTGCCGCTGAGGGGATACCTGAATAAGACTTAGTTGTGGTTTAGAGTTCCCTCTAGCCCTGAGATTCTGTGAACTTTTCTCCCTCCCACCTTCCTTCAACAACTGGCCCTCCTGGGTGATTTTGGCAATGGCATGTGGGACGCAGATGCTACGATCCCTCACCCCTTCCTTTCAGTACTTTCTGTGAGAGGAAGTCTAGGATGAAGAGCCACCTCCGCAGTGAGTAGTTTGGGAGTAGTAAGGAGTATTCCTTGCACATGTAAACCCTGATTTGAAAAGATATCCTCACGATGAAAGTCACTGCATGGGGGTATTCTTAAGGATGACTCTCATTTTTCTGGGTGACAGGTGGGAAGGTACACCCAGGACTCAGTAGTGACCTTTCTGTGTGATGGAGTGGACAGAAATCGTGCATTCTCCTGAGGCTGTAACTGTAATGTTTGTCTCATAAAAGCTGGGAGGAATGGAGAATTGTAGGGGAGGGAGGATTACCAACCATAAGCAGCAGGAGGTGATCTGTTCAGAGGTCATGGAGGAGGACTGTCCACATACAGTGGACAGGAAAACCATGCCCCAGATGGTAGCATACATATTCAATTACACATCAGATCCTCGGCAGAGGACATTTGAGTCCTTGCTTCCTACCCCAGGCAACAGAACCTTCCCTCTGCATGTCCATAAACAGGATGTAAAGCCAGGTACAGGGCCCCAAAGGAGAAGCAACTAGGCTTAGTAACAGAAAGACCTAACCATGTAGGTCATAGAGATGAGAATTTTAGGTCTAGTCCGCTTTTAACTGCCTGTGTAACCTTGGGCTAGTCTCAAGGCTTTCTTTCTTCATCTGAAGAATTATGTTATAATTTCTACTTTAGAGGGATATAGTGAGGGCTAGATGAGTGTCATAGGTTGAATTCTGCAGAAACAGAGCCTGAGATGAGGATTCGATGCATGTAATTTATTAAGGCAGTGCCCCCAGGGAGACCAGTAAGGCAGTGGTGAAGCAAGAGAGGGATGGGAAAGAAACTAAGCAAGGCAAAGCCCAGTGTCATTCTGACTGCAGGGAGTTCTGGAGAGTAAATTATACCAAAGAGTTGACGCAACTTGAAGGGAGTTGGGCTTTCCTGTTCCAGCCAGTCATTGGCCAAGGGCCTTGGGGTAGAGGATGGCAGTGAATGTAAACTCCCAGGCGTTTCCAGTTCTCTGTGTCTGAAGGGTGGCTTAAGGTTTGGTATGGGCTGTTAGAAGCCAAAGGACACTGAAGCTGGGAGAGGCGTTCATAGGAAAAGTAGAAGGAATAAGAGGGCTCTTGGGCAGAAAAGTGAGAGTATCTGCTACAATGGGAAAATATCCTCATTGGTCAGGGATTCATCAGAGATTACCCAAAGTATAAGGATCTGCTCTCAACCAGGAATGGAATACCAGCTCATTCTCCCAGACGTCTAGAGAGAGAGTATGATGTCCAACTATCTGCAAGTGATCTAATACTGAAAGCCACAACAAGCAAAGGAACATTTAGAGGAGGTTGTGTAAGGGAACCACCATTCCTCTCCTCCATTAGGTACTTCGTACTCTGTCCTCATACAGGGCAGAGAACAGAAATACTGACTTGGTTATATTAGCTTAGGCCCTCATAGAACCACCTTCACTGTGTAGTAGGTCAATGCTTGTAAAACCCACCAACCAAAGAGCTCCAGGAACACACTAGTCATTGTTGAGCTCATTGCAGGAAAAAAAAAACAAAACAAAACATGTACCAGAGGAATCGTGGAATGTCTTGGAAAGGGGGAGCGGCCAGGGACCTCTGACTGAATTTGGGTTTACTCCAAGTGATTTCCAAGAGAAATTAGGGAAGAAGGGGACATTCTAGATTGGACAATTTCAAGAGCAGGAGCAATCCAATGTTTTGGCATCTTAATAGTTTTCATACAGGACAAACAAACTACAGAAATGATCCCTGAAAGTATTGTTTTCATATAGGATAAGCAAGGCTGGAATTGTCACTGGTAAAGGAACAGCAGTCACTCATGTTAGTCAGAGAAGGAGGATGTTTAGTCATTTTTTGTGATTACCAAGTGGTTTTATCTTTATCTTGTTCCAAATATGATCATGGGGTGGCCTTGTCCCAGCACTGTTTATACGAGTTGAGACCTGGCTGCCAGCAGGTCCGTTTCTCACTTTCTCTGCTTGTCAGCAGGATGTATTTCATTTTCTCAATGACACACCCTTTCTTTCTCACAAAAGCTAAAAGAAACAACCCTACTAAATCTGCTCCTGCAGCAGCAGTACAAATTCTAAGGAGCATGCCAGCCCTTGCCCCACCTGGGATATGCCAGAAAACCCCCATGGGAATTTCATTCAGAATTTAACACCAAGAAAAATGATTCCACTTGAGACATGATAGCCTTTCTTCATCATGATAGTAAGGTCTAGGCAATCCATCTTACTTTTTTTTTTCTTTTAGCTTTTAGGATTCTCAGAGCCAAATGTGAGACTCCTTTAGACATTGACCTTTATGTTTAGCACATTTGCACTCACTTTTCACCCTAATCTGAATTTTCTATTTCCATTTTACTATTTTTTTCCTGGTATTGTTAGCTTCTTCAGATAAAAGTGGGGAAGAAATGAAGTCCCACTTTGAGCCATGTTGCACAGCTTGAAGCTAATACAAAATTAGATCTTGCATCAGTTCCCAGTTATTTTACGGATGTAATCTGTCTCTTATAATTTAAGGGAAGAGCATCTATCGTTTCCTTCTTCAATTTCCTTCCTCCCCATAACATAGTATACAGAAATGGGAGATAGATGTTATCTGGAAACTATTTGCGATGGGATTCTTGCAGTCAGACAGTAGAGGTCACCATGGAGCTGTGCGTGATGGAGCTCACAGACTAGGAAACTTAGCTGAGTGGGTCTGAAATGATAGAAGACTTAACTATTCGATTCAGATGTGTATTCTTTTTGCTCTGGTCATTCAACAGACAGCACTCTGCAGTGGTTGGCTTCGATGTCACTTTGGTAATATAATTGTTTAGAGGAGAGAAGGTGGCTTTTATATATTGTTTACCAAAAAAAATTCCATTTTAAGCACTAAGGAACTCTGAAAAAAATGGTTACAAAATGTGTTTACTTAAATATTGTGAAATGAGGATGGAAATTCGCAGTGCAGGGTGTTTGTCATCTGCTCATGACTAGCAGATGTCCGCCTCCCCCTCCTCCTTTGCAAGCTCAATGACTCACATCTTACAGGGTGTGCAAATTGAAATTTCGAAACTCTCCAGAGTAGAGGTGGCAGTGCCATAACTTGACGCAGGAGAAGTATGCCAGCCAGATGACTTTGCCAGCCAGCATGCTGCCAAAGACTTCACAAAATGTCTCTCTTATTGGAAAGAAAAGCGTTTGGATGTCTCTCTGCACGTGTTCGATGCGCCATTTCTGAAAGGATACAAGGTATGCTTCAGGCTGTGGGTGAACCTGTGTGTATGAAAGGGAGCAGGTAGTCTGCCAGCCCAGAACTGGGTAGTAATTGCTCCTGCCAAGGTGAATCATGCAAGATAGACTCACCTGTTTTGGCTTGTCAGCTCTAGGATGGTGGCAAGTCAGCCTTCAGCCATCGATAGAACAAAGTCTGAGCTATTATCACATGCTCCAAAAATAGGAGGTTATAGTTTAGAAAGATATGTCATCTAAGTTCAAAGTTTTTTTTCTCTTTTGTTTAATTAAGAGGAACTCTGAGTCTGCTGCTTAACCAAAAAATGAGGGCTGTATTTTAGGCAATTCTATTTGTTTAAAAAAATAGAGTCCTGCGAGCCAGGAGGACTAACAGCAAAATTGACTTTTACCTGCAGATGTCACTTCCCTTCATGTGGTAACTAGTTACCAAAGATGTCCCCCTGAAATGAACTGCACCTCCTGGTATTCACACCTTTGTGTGGTCCCTTCCTTTTAAAGCCAAAGAAAGCCTTGCAGCTTCCACTTGGGTCTCCTGGAACACTCACTCTGGGAGAAGACAGCTGTCACGTAAGAAGCCTGACTACCCTGAGATCACTTTGCTTTGAGGAAGCTCAAGCTGCCACCTGAAGAGGCTGTGTGGAGAGAGAAATGCCTGATAAGCCCCTAGCTGTTTCAGGCATCTCAGCTGATAAGCCAGACATGTGACTAAGGAAGCCATCTTGGACATCCAGCTGAGGTGAGGCTTCTGAAGACTCCATCCATCTGACTGTAACCACCCGAGAGAATGCAACATCACCTAACTGAGCTCAGTCAACCTATAGGACCATGAGAGATAATAATAATTTTTTTAAACTACTATATTTTAGTGTAGTTTGTTACACAGCAATAGATATAACCCAAACACTTCAGATTGAGAGAGAGAGATTGAGAGAGAGAGAGAGAGATTGAGAGAGAGAGAGAGAGAGAAAGTTGAACATGAAATGCAATTGCACTAACCTGACTCCCTTCTTTTTTTCTCACCTCAGATAGTGTCTATGAGCAAATCTCATAATCTCTATTTTATTTTTTCTTTTTCACTTTTCAGATTTTTTAAAGTTTTTAAAATTGAAGTATAGCTAATTTAGAATGTTTTGTTAGTTTCAGGTGTACAGCAATGTGATTCAGTTATATAGGTTGTTGGAAGCACTTTTGATAAGGCCTGAACCTCCAATATTTTCTAAGGGAACTTAGACACTAGTGATGTGATGAACATGCAAGTGAAGACAGAAACAGAATGGCCTTAGGGGCTGCATCAGTTGGGGACATACTCTATGGAGCTATGAAGTAGGAGAGAACCTGGAAGTCATTCAATGCAACAGTAGAATTGTCAGCCCTTGGGGCCCCTTTCTTTGTTCATTATTGAGTACCTAGACATCTAAAATGTGTAAATAACTGGAAATGGACAAAAATGTCCAGACAGGTTATTTCGAGTAATGAAGAGATGATGTTATCAAAGAAGATTAAAGGTTCTAAATTAGGGGAGCCTAGCTGAACAATGGTTAAGGAATGGCAGCATATGAGGATGTCAGTGCCAAAGAGAAAGGTGTATCTTAGTCACTTGCAGCTTTGGGATAGAGCCTATGAGGGAGGAGGAAGAAGGGGGACAGAGAGCAGTGGAGTCAAGACGAAGAGACAGGCTTAGGATGTATAAATAGTAGGATTTTTAGGTTAAAATCTCTTCAGTCAACCACAGCCATTGCAATTTAAGCAGGCAAATTTTGATATAGCAGAAAAAGTACCAACATGCCTATTGGGAGGTCTTTGTCCTGCTACCAACAGGCAGTATAGACTTGGCAAGTACCTTGCCTTCTCTGGGTCTCAGGAAGGCATGTTGTAACTTATAAAAGACTCTACATAGTTTTATATCAATTATAATAAAATGAGCAGTAGCACTTTATGCAATCTAAGCTCCTTTTCAACTATAAAAACCTTATGGTTCTAAACTGTAGAAATAGGAGACAGTTTTAGAATTTAAAAATTAAGTAATTAGGCTTATAGGCTGGAGATACGTATAAAAAGCTTTGATTGAGATTTTGTGTAATACATAATGGAAAATGTTTAGGTAAGGGTAAGGATCTTTATTTTATTTCTTGATATATCCCAAGTACCTAAAACAATGCCAACATGTAGCAGATGCTAATAAACATATTTGTGGATTGACTGAATGAGCTATTCCTGGGAAATCAAGGACAAAAATGGCCTAAAAAGCAGACACATCCACTATAAGTCTGTCCTTATCTCTTATTTTTATGAAATTTTCTCACTTAGTTCTATTGCTTGGCAAACACTGATATACAAATTTCTAAACAATATTTAGTCTTGCTTCTCTTCTTTATTTTAAAGATAAATAGGGAGGCATGTATTTTTCCAACTAATGTTAACTCACTAGTTTATAATTTTTTTATTTTTACATTTTTAATTAAGAAAAATCTTAAGCACATAAACAGAATACCCACCACCCTGATTCAGCAATTATCAACATTCTATGATTTTAGTTTTATTTATACCTCCATCATTTCTTACTCCCACTGGATTATATGTGATTATTTTTTAAAATAGATTTTCCTCCATCTAATAAAACAAAATTTAGCATTCTAGTTATCTTGTCCTAGTGTGCTCATTTATAGGTGTTTCAATTTCCCAATTTTTTAGTATATTACTGAGTTGCATAGAACTTCTTTAGGGTGCTATTTCTTCTGACTCTGGATTCAGTAAAATTGCAACCATTTTAGAAAAGCTCTCTGTGGATGAGCCCCCTTGTACACAGGGTTTCAGAGTTGTTCTGTTCAGATGTCTTGGTTACAAACATTAGAACTCACCATAGCTGGTTCAGCAGAAAACATATCTAACAGATTTGAGAAGGCTCAATAGACCCCCGGAGAGGATTAGAGACCCAGGCTTGAAGATATGTGGGCAGGAACAACACTCAAATGGCATTTCAGGATGGGGATCCAGAAAAGGATCCATCATTGCTGTCACTGGGCGCAGACACCACAGATTGCCCCATTGATCCCGGGCAATGGAAGCTGAACTGCTGTCATCGTTGTCCCTGAAAGCCATTGCCTCTGCCATCACCTTCAGAGAATGGTCTCCACCGTGTCTGCTTCCTCATGTTTGTCTCTTTTAAACTGAAATCTCATTAAGTGCACTTCATTGGCTGAGTCTATTCATTGGCTGAAGTGTTTATGCCCTAGCTTCCAGGAAGGCTGGACGAGTGAGTTTCTGGATTCTAGGTTTGGAAAACCAGACTCATAAGGTGGGCCATTCCCCAAATTTAGATGTTCAAATGTTCTGGATGGCCACAAATTATGACATGTGTTTATTAAAGTATCTTTAAATCCAAAATGGTCTTTGAAGGAATTCCTAGACCATATGAAAGGGATAATACAGTTGATTGACCTACATGCAAGAAACAATGTGTTCATTTCTTCTCGGAGAGGGGAGGGATCCTTATTCTTTTAGCTTTAAAAAAGCCTACCTGGGAAAAGAATCTACAAAAGAGGGGATATATGTATATGTATAACTGATTTACTTTGCTGTACACCTGAAACTAACACAACATTGTATATCAACTATACTCCAATAAAAAATTGTTTTTAAAAAGTCATATGCACTATCTTCTCTTGCTTTAATATCTTCTCTCTTCTGAATTCTCTCCAAAATCTTCAAACCTCTCAGCATTTCCTCCTCTTCACAGCTTGCCCCACTGTACCACCGTAGAGTTTTTCTAAGATAGTTTGTATTCTAAGCCATTCTTTGACAGAATATTTTCTTTGCAATTTTCTTTCATTTAAAAAGTGCTTTCTAAAGTATATATGCTTCCTTTATAAGGAACAATACATCTCAAGAGCTATAAAAAGACGATGTTAACTCACATACACTAACTCACTCCCCAGGAATTTTACAATTACAGGCATGTTGAGATACTTTCTCTAAGTGAATGTAGTAAACCATCTACTTTCTATTTTAGAAAAAAAGAAAGAAAAAAGGCAGACCAAGGAGGTAAGATATTCACTCTTATAGACTTATGAAGATGCTGCAAACCATTTATAATTCATATCAAACCTCTTTAATTTGACCTACATCATCCATCATGTCCCTTTCTGTTACTTGCTGGAAGATCATACTCACTCTTTCAAATGAAATTTCGATAATAATTTTCCTTTAAAATGACAAAAAGGGCTTTACATTAGGTAAAGAAATACTGAAATGTGTTTATTATACATTATCCGGAATAATAAAATAAATATACCAAAATGTCACTCTAGAAAATGATTTTGTGTATCAAATAACTTATACTAGCCTTCCCCGAGGGATATAAACCATGAAGCTAGCACAAAAACATCTCTCTCCATAGTTAATTTTCTTCTCTGTATCACTAAAATACCAAACTCAGCTACTTACATAATAATCACTAGTATAGTCATTTTAAATGTTTGAAGCATTTAAATTGTCCTCTCTTCCTTTAAGAAATATAATTTAATAGGCAATTCAGTGAAAATAGACTACCCAAATGTTTGATGGCTTGAACTAAAATCAGCCTTTAGGCAAAGCTTGTTTTATATTGTTTAGATTTTTGAGGGGTCGCGTTCTTTTTTGTTTTGTATTTCATCATAGAATGCAAATGAAACATTTAAGAGATTGAGGCCAAACTGAATGTCAATGTGAAATATGAATAAGGTCAACTTTATTCTGATTAATCAGCTTCTGGACTTGACTAAAACACAGAGTTTCATGATAGAAAGGGTTTGAATATTTTGCAGTCTTTGTTACTAGTTTGAGGGAAAAAAAGTATTAAAATATTATTCCCTTCCATAAGAATGTTAAATGCTTACTCTAAAACAAAGAAAAATTGATATTTACAACCTCCAATAAGCACTGACAGAAGTAAGAAAGAAAAAAAAGCAAGAATAATTTAAAATAAAGTTTGTATTAGTTTTCTATTGCTGTGGAACAAACCACCACAGATTTAGAAATTTAAAACAATATGCATTTATTATCTTACAGCTTCCATAAGTCAGGAGTCTGGTCACTACTCATCTGAGTCCTCCGCTCAGGGTCTCACAAGGCTACAATCAAGGTGTCAGCCAGGCTGTGTTGTCATTAGAGGCTTGACTGCGGAAGGACATCCTTCCAGGTTCCCTTAGGTTGTTGGAAGCAGTTATTTCCTTGTGACTGCAGAACTCATGGCAGCTTTCTTTTTCAAGCAAAAGAAAGGAGAGTGAAGAGCTAGTCTGCTCAGAGGCTTCTATATAAATTGGAAAGTAATCACAGGAAAGAGAGCTCATTATCTTTGCAATATTCTGTGGGTTAGAAGCAAGTCACCAGTTCTGCCTGCACTCAAAGGGAGGTGATTATACAGAGTGTGAACATGGGGCCATCTGAACATCATAAGAATTGTCTTGCCCACCATTTGAAACACAATTTAAACAAATGCCAATGAAACCCAAGGCAGACAGTTTACCAGAGGCAGTGCGTTTGATTCATATATTTGTTGGTATTTAACTATAAGATTAGTAACCACAAGACTCCCAGGTATTTCAAGGATTTAAAGGTAACCTGTTGAAAGACTCTTTTGGCTATGCAAAACCTAGCAGAGTACATTGCCCTGCTGTGGCCTTAGCCAGTTTTCAGCTTTGACCACAGACGAGCTTCATGAGTCCACCCTGTCCACGGTGTACAGGGTCTTATATAAGTATAGCAAGCACAGGCAATCGTGTCTGTGGCACCACGGATGAATTACCCCTACTCAAGTGAATAGGCATGGAGACCCTCGAGGGACCACAGGGTCTGGTTCAGCCACTGTGAGCACAGTCTTCCTTGAATGTCAGCAGTGAGTTTAGTCATCTCATGAGGAGAATCAAACAGAAGTGAGGTTAAACACCCTTCAGGTGAGAAAAAAATAATATGGTAAGTAGTAAAATATGGAAATGAAGGGCTACAGTTTCTCTTTTGAAAGCATACTTCGCTACAGTTCTTAAATTCAAATGCTGTAGCCTGTATGCATTCTCTTTAGCATGTGTTCATGTACACAAACAGGATTATGGACCAAAACTAATGTGGGAACTGAGGATAATATACATGCTATATATTTTCCACCTTGTGGAAAGAAGAAATAAACTATACTCCTGTGTTAGTTTGGATTCTCTGAGAAGCAGATGCTGAAACAAAGTTAGGAGGGCAAAAGGTTTACTGGGGAGTAATATCCATGAGGAAACAGGATTTAGAAAGGAATGTTGCATCTGCCACAACTCCATATGGCCCACGGAGGTCACAGATCTGACCTTCAGTTAAAAAAATCAAGAATCTCTATGGCTTTCTAGTATCTGGCCCCTGTTTACAACAAGGAGGACTATTTCACAGAACCTCAGGGGCTGAGGCAAATTCTCAGAGGTTGTCCATCTCAATTCTTCATCTTTAGACAGGGATGCATTGAATCATCCTGATGGTGGGGGACTTTCCCATCTTTGAGAAGGCCCAGGTAAGTGGTTCTACAAATCTCTTGCTCAGCTAGTTCACTAAAAGGTTGTAGACGTTTAAAAATTTCTAACTAAATCCATCAGATCTATCTCAGGTTAGGAGCAGGGCAGTATTTTCTGGTGGTTCCTTTTCTTTTGCTAGTCCTTCACATGTTAGGATTCACTATTATCCTCTTCTTATTCTAAACACTTCTCCAAGGAGAACTCATCCACTACCATGGCTTCAACTTTTACCTGTACAGTAGTGGTTCTCAACTAGGGGCTATTTTGCTTTTCAGGGGACTTCTGGCAATGTCTGAAGAAATTTTTGTTGCTATAATTGGGGAGAAGCTACCGGTATTTAGAGGATAGAGACAATGGATGCTGTTAAATATCCTACAGTCCCCCACAACAAAGAATCATCCAGCAGAAATTCTCACCAGTGCCAAGGTTGACAAACCCTGCTGTATAGAGACAACTCCCATTCCAGATCTCCTACCCAGTTTTCACTCGCAAGCTCTACATGGCAAGATGAGGAATCTTTGACTTATTTTCTAAATAAAGTTAAAAGCAAGGCCGTCAGATAAAGAGGTGCAGGGGAGCAGAACTGACTAACCTCTCCATTAGATATAGGAGGCGGTCACAGTGCCTGCCTGGGCCCACAATACTTTTAGGGGCCCACGAAAATGTTTTAATTTTAATTTCTTTTGAAATCAGAAGGAAACAAATGACTATGGCAACAATGAATATATAATAATGAATCAACCTGGGATTATATTTGTCTTTATTCCAACTCAGTGGTAAAACATAATTTTTAGGTTTATTTTTTTAACAAAGGAAGAGTCTCATGAAGGCAAAAGTGTCTACGGGTCACAAAAATCATAATACAGTCGTTTTAGGGAGGAGAAGGAGGTGTAGGAAATGTGAAAAGTGGGTAAAGTGTGTAACATCCTTGTGGGCAGTGGGAAAACAGCTTTAGGGAAAAGTAAAACAGCTTTAGAGTTTTGGTAAGACTGCTGGGTGTTATTACATGTGCACTTGGGGTTGGTATTCACCAATTTATAGGCGTACTAACCAGTGCTGTAATTCTCTAGTAAAGCTCAGCTGCATGGACATGGCACAAAGCAGGCAAGTGTTTGGGATTTTATAGCACTGGCCACTTGGAGTAAGGGAGAGAGAAGTAAAGGAGATCAGAGAATTTGCAAAAGAATTTATATAATTATGAACTGAGGGGGCTAAACTGAACAAAGAGTGAATAACAGAATGGAGCCTTTGGAACGAGATGGAAAAGTCAATGAATTAGAGATTCCAATCAGGTTGAAAAAAATTAACACATGTGTTCTGATTTGTGAGATTTTGGGAAGCCAGCATGTGTCCAAATATCTACTGCAGCATACGTCAAGAGCTAAAAAAGTTGACCATATAGATTAGTTACTCTGGGAGTTGCCAGAGTCATTTTGTCAATTTGCCAAACTTGCCAATTTCTCAGTTAAAATGCAGACATTATTAAGAAAGGAAAAAACTATATTCTTTTTGGTTAGCACCTTAGGTTATAGCTAGTTGTGATTAAGATCCAATAGGGAATAGGATCTTGAATGTAGGCCTAGGAAGCAGGCCAATTCAAACAAAGATCTATTTGCCAAAAATCAATTCAACTTGTAGAATGGCCAACACGACAAATTGCCAACTGCAGTATAATTGATTCACCAAAAAAATATTTCTGTTTACTAGTATAAAATTTGTAGCAATCTGTGTCGAATGAGACAGTTCACCAGCCACTGAAGGTTTTCTAAAGTTTAATTTCAGTTAATATAGTTTAGCTTGGGTTTCACTTTTAATTTGCTGCAGCCATTTTACCACAGACATTTTACAGTAGATTTGTCAGTCTAACTCAGTTGAACCTCATTTTCTTGGGCGATTCACATTTCAGAAATTGAGCACTTTTCATCTGCTTATTGAGAGACAGTTTTCCAAGGCTCTCTCATGTTTCTGTACATCTTGTAAGCAAGATAACCATCTTGTAAGACAAGACTGTCTTTGTTCTGGACTGTCTTTTCAAGGTTATTTGTATAGTGAATGGTGTTTCCCTCCTAAGCAAAGGGCAAGAATGTTTACTTTCCATTTCAAAAGATTTGGGTTCCTAAGCTCAGAATTCTTCTCCTGTAATACAACCCACTGCCTGTGTGTGGGTATCACCTGGCCCTTTACCCATCACCTTGTGGGAATTGGGGCTCCAGGAACCTGCTCAAAAATGCTGATAATCTAGCTGCCGCTGTTTCTTTGAGTAATAAATTGCACTTCACTTCTGACCTAGGAATCTTGTGTCTTATACTGGCACCCATGAAACTGTGTCAGACTAAGTTTTTAGATTACGAGTGGAGTGAAATCTCAGACACTTCCTAGCTCTTGACACTGCCCAAAACACATACAAAATATTCATTTTTATCAAGCTAGTTTAAAAAGTCTGAATTAAAATAATTACAAAATACTAGGACCTGAATTTAAAATACGTTGGATGAGCAAATCCCTCTACCTTGGTTCTGAAATCCTTGGTATTTGAGATATGAGCAACAGTTGTAATTTGAAATACACAAGTAATTCTCAATTTAAAAGGTCATATATACAAAGTATTGAAAAATCTAGAATTCATTAAACTCTAGCTATCCATGATGAAAGGGAGGGGCAAAACAGCTGCAGAAAAACTAAAACTAGATTCAATGATATCTTTATATCAGTAACCTAAACTGCACAAAAATCTCCAAAAGCTGCTACAACCATCCCAGCCAATTTGAACTGCTATAACTGTTGTAAATGGTTAAATGAATCAGATTTTTAAATAATTTGGAAAATTTCTTATTCACTGACTTGACCTAGGGGGAAAGGGAGGGGTCAGAGAACTTGGGGAGGTATGGGAGGCACCAAGGCAGATGTCCCCAACTGCATGGTTTAATCAAGAACACTAGCCTGTGGCCAAGGGAATTTTCATAGACAGATGAGAACTAGCCTCACTTGGCCTTTCTACCTGGAAGTTGGTACAAAATAACTGTTCCATCCAATTAAAACAATCACATCTAGTAGAGGCTCTAGTGATTAAGAGCTGACATTTTGCTGATCTGGGTTCAAGACCTGGCTTTTACAATTTTGCCTAATCTCTTGGAGCCTCAATTTCTACATCTTAAAAGCAGAGATAATTATAACACTTGTTTCTCAAGGGTGTTGTGAGGATTAATTGAAATATGCATTTAAATTGCTTAGCATGAGAGCTGCCACACAGCAAGTGCTTAATAGCCTTAGTGTGAGATATTAGTAAAAATTAATCTTTTTGAATTGGAATTTCAAAGCATTTTTATCAAATATACTTATTTCCTTGCTTACTTTTGTGTTTTGGTAACTTTTTCTTTCAACATTTGGGGGAGAAAGACACAAAGATTTAACACTTTCCAAAGGGCTAGATTAATATTGGGTGAGATTGATGTGTTTTAGAGAATGCAAATACTGCATACCACTTTAGATTCACAACAAATGTGATATTTTTAATCCATTTGCACTTAATTAATAAAGATATGGTGTTCTAAAAAGCATTTCATGTTCAAGCAGTTGTTTACCTCCTACTTTCTTTATAAGTTACCCTTTCCTCTTGGAGGCTTACTTTTTTGTTGTTGTTGTTGTTGTTGTTGTTGTTTTTTGTTGTTGTTTTTTTGCAGTACACGGGCCTCTCACTGTTGTGGCCTCTCCTGTTGCGGAGCACAGGCTCAGGACGCACAGGCTCAGTGGCCATGGCTCATGGGCACAGCCACTCCGCGGCATGTGGGATCTTCCCGGACCAGGGCACGAACCCGCGTCCCCTGCATCGGCAGGCGGATTCTCAACCACTTGTGCCACCAGGGAAGCCCTGGAGGCTTACTTTTGGAAGTTGAGTGATATGGCAATTAATGTTTACCTAAAATAAGTCCACTTTCCTTTAAATACTTAGTGCTGCAGAGCCAGGTAAATAATGTGACTCAGTATCCCTAGAGGTAGAATTGTTGTCTTTATTGTCAAATAGACAACTTTTAGAAGGGAGAAGATTACCCTCAGGTGAATCCTGCTACCTTCTCCCGGCTGGAAATTGGTGAAAATTGGGGCAAGTCTGGGTACTGCTATTATTTCAATTACTACTGTTACTGGGTACAATTTATTGAGCGCCTGCTATGTGATAGGCACCTAACTTACATTTACTTATAATTTAGTTCTTGTAACAACCTTATAATGCAAGCATTATTATTGTACTACCTTTTTGCTGATGAGGAAGCAGGCTTAGAGTTTAAGGAACTTGCTCAAAATTATCCAACTTATAAGTGACAGAACAAGATGTTGAACATTGAACCCTAAGTCCATCGCTCTGTGCTTCAATTGGGCCTGAAAAAACTTTGGTCCCAGATCATCAGCATTCTGGCTATATCCCAGGAGTGGCCTTAGTTAAGCCAGCATGAACCAGAGTAGGGAAGACACTGGACCCAGGAAGGCCAGAGAAATCAAGATATGAAAAAAGAAGGTGTGTTTTAAGATCCTAAGGAACTAATCTATGTCAGTGTAGGTGGGTTGATGTGTAGGGTCCAGATTTGAGATTTATGTCTGATGATTGATTGGATGTATATGTGAGAGTGTGATATTCTGAATGGATCCAAAATTTATTATAGGGGTGGTTAACTGTAACTCCATTAACAGAGATAGAAGATGGTGGAGGAGCAGCAATTCATGGCAATGTGAGCTTTCTGACTGTAATGCAATTGACTTAGGAATCATTTACAGGAAGATAACTACACATGATTTTTAAAAAGATTTTTGGAAATGAAGAAATATAGCTCATAGTAACTATTGGTCAATGAAGAAATCATAATAGAAATTAGAAAATATTTAAAACTGAATAATAACTGAAATTTTGTATAGCAAAAGTTATGAGATGCAGTAAAGTGATATATAAAGTAAAATTTAGACCTTTAAATGCATATATTAAGACAGAAGTCTGAAACTGATCTCAGTAAAATAAACAAAAGTAAATTATGAAAGAGGAAAAATTTAAAATAAAAATATTAATGAAATAGAAAAAATATAGAGATCGACAAAACCAAAAGATGCTCCTTTGAAAAGACAAATAAAATGTATAGACCTCTGATGACACTGTGTAAGAAATCAAAGGGATAAGGAACAAATAACCAATCCTAAGAATAAACAAAAGATAATTACTATGATGTGTGAAGCAAGCATTGGTAGAACTGAATAGATAAATAGACAAAACCACAATTACAGCTAGAGACTTCAAAAGCCCTCTTGTAACAACTAATAAAACAGCTAGATGAAAATCAGCAAGGATATACAACTCAATAATACCATCAACCAACAGGACCTAATTCATATTTATAGAATACTCCACCCCACAACAGTAAAACACATTATTTTCAAGTGCCTATGAAATATTCATCAAGATAAACCATATTCTGAGTCATAAAACAAACCTCAACAAAATTTTAAGTTGAAATTATACACTGTATGTTCTCTGACCATAATGGAATCACACTAAAAATCAATAACAGATATCAGGAAAATCTCTAAACACTTCGAAATTAAACAAAACGTGTTCCAATAACTCATGGGTTAAAGAGGAAATCTCAAATGAAATTTAATTAAATGAAAATACAACATATCAAAATATGTATAATGCAACTAAAGCAGTGCTGAAAGGGACATTTATAGCACTAAATACTTACATTAGAAAGAGGAAAAGTCTCAAATCAATAATTTAAGTTTGTACCTCAGGAAACTAGAAAAAGAAGACAATATAAAGTAAAACAAGTGGAAGAAAGAAAAAACACATAGAAGAACTCAGTGAAATAGAAAACAAGAAAACAAATGAGAAAATCAATGAAACAAAAGCTGTTTCTTTGAAAGATCAATAAAATCAACAAACCTCTATCAAGAGTTACAAAAATAGGGCTTCCCTGGTGGCGCAGTGGTTGAGAGTCTGCCTGCCAATGCAGAGGACACGGGGTCGTGCCCCAGTCCGGGAAGATCCCACATGCCACGGAGCAGCTAGGCCCCTGAGCCATGGCCGCTGAGCCTGCATGTCTGGAGCCTGTGCTCCACAACGGGAGAGGCTACAACAGCGAGAGGCCCATGTACGGCAAAAAAAAAAAAAGAGTTACAAAAATAAAAAGAGAAAAGACCCAATCGCCAACACCAGAAATAAAATCGGATATCACCTGCAGCCATTAATTAGGATAAGAGAATATTACAAACAACTTTATACACATAAATTCAACAACTTCAATGAAATAGACCAATTCCTCAAAAACAACAAATTATCCAAACTCAACCAATATGAAATGGATCATCTGAGTGGCCCTATAAACATTAAAGAAATTGAATTTGTAATTTAAAAACTCCCCCCAAAAGAAATCTCTTGGTTCAAATGTTTTCACTGAAGAATTCTACCAAACATTTAAAGAATTAACACCAATTTCATGTAAGCTCTTCCAGAAATAGAAGAGGAAGGAATACCTCATAATACATTTAATGAGGCGAATATTACCTTGATATTAAAACCAGACAAATCAGTCCGAAAAAGAAACTACAGACCAATATCTCTCATGAACTTAGACACAAAAATATTCAAGAAAATATTTTTAGATAGAATCCAGCAAAGTCTAAAAAGAATTGTTACATCATAGCTATATTATTATAGTTTTTTATTGCTGCTGTAACAAATTACCACAAACTTACTGGTTTAAAACAATACATATTATTTTATAGTTCTGTAGGTTAGAAATCCAACATGGGTCTCACTGTGCTAAAATCAAGGCATTGGCTGTGTGACTTTTTGGAAGCTTTAGGGTACATGCTGTTTCCTTGTCTTTTTCAGCTTCCAGGTATGGCCCACATTCCTTGGATCATGGCCCCTTCCTTTATCTTCAAAGCCGGCAACATTGCAACTCTCTAACCATTCTTGGTAATCAAATCTGTTTCTGATCACATCTGGGAAAGGTTCTCTGCTTTTAAGAATTCAGGTGATAAGATTGGGCCCACACTAACTATCAGAGATAATCTCATCTCATGATCCTTAGCCTTAATCTCGTCTGCAAATTCCCTTTTGCCATGTAAGTAACATATTCACAGCTTAATGGGGATTAGGATGTGGACATCTTTGGGGCCCATTATTCTTCCTACCTTAACTCCCAAGTAGGATTTATCCCATGTATGGCAATCATTGTAATCCACTACATCAGGGCTCCCCAACCACCGGGCCAAGGACAGGACTGGCCCGTGGCCTGCTAGGAACTGGACCACGCAGCAGGAGCTGAGTGGTGGGCAAACGAGTGAAGCTTCATCTGCCGTCCCCCATCACTCCCCATTGCTCGCATTACCACCTGAAACATCCCCCCACCCCACCTCCGTCCATGGAAAAACTGTCTTCCACAAAACCGGTCCCTGGTGCTAAAAAGGTTGGGGACCGCTGCACTATACCAACAGGCTAAAGAAGAAAAATCACATGATCATATCAATTGATGCAGGATGGTTGCTGAGCAAAATTCAACACCCATTCATGCTTTAAAAAAAAATAAATCTTAGTGTTGTGGTCCGTTCTGGCTGCTATAACAAAATACTATAGACTGGGTGGCTTATAACCAACAGAAATTTATTTCTCACAGTTCTGGAGGTTAGGAAGCCCAAGATCAAGGCACCAGCATGACTGGGGGAGGAGGGCTTTCATGCTGTTTCATAGCTGGTGTTTTCTCATTGTGTTCTCACATGGTGGAAGGGGCAAGGGATCTCTGTGGGGTCTCTTTTACAAGGCACTAATCCCACTCACAAGGGCTCTACCTCATGATTTAAGCAACTCCCAAAGGCCCACGTCTTAATAACATCATCTTTGGGGATTAAGATTTTAACATAGGAATTTTGGAGAGACACAAACATTCAGACCACAGTACTTAGCAAACTAAGACTAGGGAGGAACATCCTCAGGTTGCTAAGGAGCATCTACAAAACACAGGTAATCTCATACTAAAGAGTAAAAGATTGAATAATATATCCTTAAGATCAGGAACCAGATAAGGGTGGCTACTGTCACCACTTATATTTGATATAGTACTGGAAGTCCTAGCCAGTACAATAAGGCAAGAAAAGGATATAATAAAAAGGTTCATATTCAGAACATATGAATACTCTTGCAAATGAATAAAAATCAAACCACCAAGAAAATGTTTATTATTTTCATTGCAAAAGAGCAAATACAGATGGCCAAATAACATAGGGAAAGGAGTGTATCATTAGTAATCAGGGAAAACCATAATGGAATACCAATGTAGAAACTCTACAGTTGCAAAATTTATGAAATCTGACAACATCAAGCATTGGCGAGGTTGTGCTAAAATGGGAAGTTTCATATACCACTGATGGGAGTGTAAATTTGTATAATTACTTTGCCGAAGTGTTTGACACTCTCTAATAAAGTTGAAAATATATACCTTAATCTCAGACACTTGTGTACCAGGCTATATGTTCAAGAATATTCATGCAATCTTTGTAATATTACAACTTGAAAAAAATGTGATTTATCAATGTAAAGAATTTTTGTAATATGTTCATACAATGGAATCTTATTAAGTAATTTAAAAATCAACAAATTACAGCTATGCAAAATTACGTATTTCTTCTTACATACATAAAGCTGAAAGAAAGAAATATGTCACAAAAGAATTCACACACCATAATTCCACTTTTTGAGACTCAAACAGGAAAAAATAAACTATATTGTTTATAGATGCATACATAAGTGGTAAAATTATAAAGAAATCAAATTATGACAAAAGTCAAGGAAACGAGTAATGTTGAGAAATAGGAGGGAGTTTTGATTGAGAAGAACAAGGTAGAGTGCTGCTAAAGAACTGGCAATATTCAATTTCTTGACCTGGATAGTGTTTTACAATTATTTGTCAAGCTATATACATTTCATGTACTTTTCTATATGTATGCTTTACTTCACAGTACTTACTAAAAGAAATCAAAATGTATAACAATTTCACAATAATAAAATATATTTTTAAAAGAAAATAACTACATCCAAATCAAAGACTTTAAAAAATATCAGAGTAACCCAAAGCAGAATAAAAACTAGTGAAGAACCAAATGTAAAATAGATAGCTAGTGAGAAGCAGCCACATAGCACAGAGAGATCAGCCTTGTGCCTTATGACCACCTAGAGGGGTGGGATAGGGAGGGTGGGAGGGAGGGAGACACAAGAGGGAGGAGATACGGGGATATATGTATATGTATAGCTGATTCACTTTGTTATAAAGCAGAAACTAACACACCACTGTAAAGCAATTATACTCTGATAAAGATGTTAAAAAAAAACTAGTAAAGATAAAAGCAAAAATTGGGTGACACCATCAAGATGGTGGAGTAGGAGACCCCAACCTCTATCTGTTCACCCAGATCAATTATTAGCTACCCATGAACCAAAACAAAACAACAAAAAGCAGCTCTGGGAGTGCTCTGGAGTCTACTAAAGACACTTCAACAACAGAGTGGAATAAAAAACTTGAGAATAACCACACAAAAAGGGAAGGAAGACAGCTTCATTTTGCCTGCATCATCCCATCCCACAAGCCACTGGCACTGTTCAGCACCAAGAGGAGATTCCCAGCTAAAAAGAGTTCTCACAGGGAAAGGAAGAGTGGTATGAGTGACCAGCTTCCCTAGCCCTTCAGGGCACTGCACAAAGGTTCTGCTTCAGTTTCACCCAACCCAGGGGCTGACAAAGCAGAAGTGCATAGAGACAGCAAGGAACAAGAACTAAAAGCAAGGGATACCAGTAGCCCTCATGCAGTGGGAGCAGTTGTGGCTCCAGTGACCTGCTCTGTAGACAAACCCAGCAGCTTTTGCCACTGAAAACACTAACAGCCAGCGCAGCTGCAAAAGACCACCTATTGATTACACTGGCTTTGCCGCACAGCTTTTTGCATTCCCTGATGCCTGCTGCCTGAGTCCCTCCCCACTCCTTCTTCCTGCCCCCTGCATCCTCCAGAGTCCAGAAACTGCATTAGTAGCTGGCCAAGGCCTCTGCAGCTGTGCTAGAGCAAGACACCAGCCTAGATCCTTGTGGCTGACCCACACTGCTGTGCACCTACTCGAGGCTAGACCCTCTAGCTCTGCACCCACACGCCCCCCAGCCTGACACCCATCACTGGCCTCCACTGCTGTACTGCACACCTAGAGGGAGACCTGCAGCCATGGCAGAGCATGCCAACAGCCAGGGTCCCCACAGCAGCTTGTGGGCTGGGATCAGGCCCTATCTTTTATCACTGACCTGCAACACTGTGTTACCGGTAGCTAATCCCTCCAGCTGTACACCTGCATGCCACTGACACAAACCCCACAACCAGCCTACACTGCTGTGCACCCATGACAAGACCCAGCAGCCATGGTAGTGCACACCAACAACCAGGGCCCCTGCAGCTACCAGTGCTGCCTACCCTGGTGCTCATCACTACCTGTGTTTGCAACCGGCACTTGCCACTCACAGGCACCTACAGCTGGCACTTGCAGCCAAGCCCATGCATAGCACAAGTTCTAGCTACTTCTGCTGCTTGCCCTGGTCCCTAGCTGCTGGACCTGGAGGCACTGATAAGGACCCCAATAGTCCTTGCAACCTCTACAGATCCTTGCGGGGCTTGCCAAGGACCATGCAGTTGTCAATGCTGTGGACTCCAAAAGTCTGAGCTGATGAGCCATCATGTCACCCTAGACCCAGTGCTGTCACATGCCCCTGCACTTGGGCCCAGTACCACTAGGCCTGGGGTCCCAGCATGCTCCAACATGCCCTACATACAGGTGACAGTCTTCCTGCGAAGTTAGTCCATAAAGTCTGGAGGAGGTGACTGCTTCTTCAAATGTGCAGACACCTACACAAAGCTATAGGGATCACAAAGAATCAGGGAAACATGACACTAACAAAGCAACATAGTAAACTTCCAGTAACTGATCTCAAAAATTGGAGATCAAGGAATTGCCTGACAAAAATATTCAAAATAACTTTTCTAAAGATGCTCAGAGAGCTACAAGAGAACACAGATAAACCAAAACTAACCCAACTCTGTTGGAAACTAAATAGACCAATGTGATAGTTAATTATATGTGTCAACTTGTCTGGACCGTTGTGCTCAGACATTTGGTCAAACTTTATTCTGGCTGTTTCTGTGAAAGTATTTTTTGGATGAGCTTAACAGTTAACCAGTGGACTTTGAGTAAAGCAGATTACTCTCCATAATTGGGCCTCATCTAGTCAGTTGAGGCCTTAATAGAACAAAGACTGACTTCTCCTGAGCAAGGAATTCTGTCAGCAGACTGCATATGGGCTCCAGCTGTAACTCTTCCCTGAGTCTCCAGCTTGCCAGCCTACCTTGTTAGTTGCAGAATTACAACATGTATTTAATTCACAACTTCCCAGAGTGTCTACTGTTAAAGTGGGGACATTGATTGGGAAGGAATGAGGTCCTGAAAATTGGAATGGGGATGTATGGGAGGACCTGATGAAGCTGGAGACGCTGAATCTCTAAATTTGAATGAGCCTTCTTTGCCAAAGGAAGTAGCCTTTCCATCTCCATCTAAGGAGATTAACCTTGCATTGTCTAAGGAACTGATATGCCCTTTACTGAGGCACCTGCTTCACAAGACACTGTTGAGTCTCCTCAGTAGCCTCTCCCAAAACCTCTCTTTATTTCTTGACCTATAACTAGACTCAAGTCCTAGGAGGCCCCTAAAGATGAGATCTTCAACAAAATAAAGGCCATATATGACAAGCCCACAGCTAGTATCATACTCAATGGTGAAAAGCTTTTTTTCTTTCTTTTTTTTTTTTTTGCGGTACGCGGGCCTGTGGCCTCTCCAGTTGCGGAGCACAGGCTCCGGATGCGCAAGCTCAGTGGCCATGGCTCATGGGCCCAGCCACTCCATAACATGTGGGATCTTCCCAGAACGGGGCATGAACCCATGTCCCCTGCATCGACAGGCGGACTGTCAACCACTGTGCCACCAGGGAAGCCCATGAAAAGCTTCTCTTCTAAAATCAGAAACAAGATAAGGATGTCCATGCTCACCACTTCTATTAAACATAGTGCTGAAAGTCCTAGCCAGAGTAATTAGGCAAGAAAAAAAATAATAAAAGGCATCCAAATCAGAAAGGAAGAAGTTAAAATTGTAGATGATATGATGTTATATAAAGAAAACACTTTAGACTACACACACAAAAAAACCCTGTTAGAACTAATAAATGAAGTCAGTAATTCAGTAAAGTTGCAGGATACATAATCAACATATGAATATCAGTTGTGTTCCTATACGCTAACAATGAGCTATCTGTAAAAGAAATTAAGAAAACAACCTCATTTACAATTTCATTGAAAACAATAAAATACTTGGGAATAAATTTAACCAAGGAAGTGAAAGATCTCTATACTGAAAACTATAGGACTCTGATGAAAGAAATTGAGGAAAGCACAAATAAATGGAAATATACCCCATGTTTATGAATTGGAAAAATTAATATTGTTAAAATGCCCATACTACCCAAAGTGGTCTACAGATTCAAAGCAATCTCTACCAAAGTTCCAATGGCATTTTCCACAGAAATAGAAAAAACAATCCTAAAATTCGTATGAAACCACAAAAGACCTTAAATAGCCAAAGTAATCTTGAGAAAGAAGAATAAAGCTGGAGACATCATACTTCTTTTTTTTTAAGTTTTGTATAGACTTTATTTCCAGACCATGTTATAAAATCTCGAATATCTATCCACTTGGTAACTGTATGCATATTCCTTTTTTAATTTAGTGCACATTTTAACATATATATCAATGACTTTAATAATTGTACAGAGTTGTGTAATAACCACACCAAAAACAGAATATAAAATATTTCCATTGCTCCAATAAGTTTTCCCATACTCATTTACAATCAATCACTTGTCCACATTCCTAGTCCCTGGCAACCACAGATCTATTTTCTGTGCCTACAGTTTTGTCTTTTCCAAAAGGTCATATAAATAAAATACATAACTGGAAACATAGAATGTTTTTGTTGCCTTTCATGTTTGGAGGCATCACACTTCTTGATTTCAAGTTATATTACAAAGCTACAGTAGCCAAAACAGCATGTATGGTACTGGTATAAAAATAGACTAGACCAATGCAATAGAATAGCAAGCCCAGAAATAAACCAACACATATATGGTCAACTAATCTTTGACAAGGGTGCCAAAATACACAATGGGGAAAAGACAGGCTCTTCAATAAATGATGTTGGGAAAACTGGATATTCACATATAAAATAATGAAATTGGACCCTTACACCATATACAAAAATCTACTCAAAATGGGTTGAATACTTAAACATAAGACCTGAAACTATAAAACTCCTACAGAAAACATAGGCAAAAAGCCCCTTGACACTGATCTTGGCAATGATCTTTTGGATATAACACCAAAAGCACAAGCAACAAAAGCAAAAATAAAGTAGGACTACATCAAACTAAAAAGCTTTTGCATAGCAAAAGAAACAATCAACAGAGTGAAAAGGCAACCTATATAAAGGGAAAAAATATTTGCAAACTGTCTATATACTAAGGGGTTAATACCCAAAATATGAGGAACTCATACAACTCAGGAGCAAAAATCCCCAAAAATCTGATTTAAAAATGGGCAAAGGATCCAACAGACATTTTTCCAAAGTAGATATACAAATGACCAACAAATGTATGAAACGGTGCTCTACATCATTAATTATTGGGGAAATGCAAATCAAGACCGCAATTAGATATCACCTCATGCCTGTCAGGATGACTATTATCAAAAAGACAAGAGATAAGAAGTGTTGGCAAGGGTGGAGAAAAGGGAACCCTTATACACTGTAGGAATGTAAATTGGCACAGCCATTATGTAAAATAGTATGGAAGTGTCTAAAAAAAAATCAGTAATAGAATTACCATATCATCCAGCAATTCCACTTCTGGGTATATATCCAAAGGAATGGAAATCAGGATCTCACAGAGACATCTGCACTCCTATGTTCATTGTAGCATTATTCACAATAGCCAAGATATAAAATAACCTGTGTCAGTCAGTGGATGAATGGAAAAAACTATATGGTATGTATGTACATACACACAAACACACACAAAATGGAATATTATTCAACCATAAAAAAGAAAGGAACCTCACCATTTGCAACAGCATAGATGGACCTTGTGGGCATTATGCTACATGAAATAAGTCAGAGAAGGACAAGTACTGTAAGATCTCACTTATATGTGAAATCTAAAAAAGCCGAACACATGGAACCAGAGAGTAGAATGGTGTTTGCTGACAGCTGGGAGGAGGCAGAGTGGGGAAAATGAAGAGGTGTTGGTCAAAGGGTACAAACTTCCAGTTATAAAAGGCATAAGTTCTGGGGATCTAATGTACAGTATGGTAACTATAGTCAACAGTACTGTATCATATATTTGAAAGTTGCTAAGAGAGTATATTTAAACGTTCTTTCCATAACAACAACAACAAAATGGTAATTATGTGAGGTGAAGAATGTGTTAACTATACTTATTTTGGTAAATGTTTTGCAATATATAGGTGTATGAAATCCTCATATTGTGCACCTTAAATTTACACAATGTTATATGTCTATTGTGTCTCAATAAAACTGGAGAATATGTATCTGTGCCCAAATTTCCATTTTTTATAAGGATACCAGTGACGTTGAATTAGGGACTCATCCTCCTTCAATGTGACCTCATCTTACCTAATTATATCGTCAACAAAGCTATTTCCAAATAAGGTCACACTCTGAGGTATTAGGGATTAGAACTTCAACATATGAATTTGGGGGGGAACACAATTCAATCCATAACCATATGTATCAAATATACATATAAAGGATAGTTTATGGATATGCAGGTAGGTAGTGAATGTCTAGAACATTACAGAAATGTTATATACCAATTCAAGGATAGTAATTACCTGTAGAGAGTGAGGGAGCTAGGAGGAAATGTTTAGTAATGAAACTCTAACAGTATCCTTAACTTCATCTTAATAAAAAAGTTCTGTAGCCAATATGGCAAAATAACTTTTAAATCTAAGTTCTGAGTGGTCGGTATCTAGATGTATGTTGTACTGTTTTCTGAACCCTTCTGAGTATTTAACAGCTTGTGCCTATAAATGTTATTCATTCCCTAGAAAGACGCTACAATGGGACTGACTCACTAAGCCTAACAACACAGACAGCTTTTCCTCCAACAATTAGAGTATGTTATTGTTTTTTTATTTTAAAATCAAATGAGGTAGTTGCTTTGCTTTTAGTGATCCTGTTATTTATATATATATATATATATATATATATATATATATATATATATATAACTTTAAAGGTATAATCATATTCAGTGGGCTAAGATGCTTCCATGATGAGAGGTAAGCAGTATCTGAGACAGGCAGAGAGAAAAAATTTCTAACCCCACATATCATGCTTACGCCATGGCTTACTCTTTTTGACTGGAATGGGGGTAGAAACATGCAAAATCTTTGAAATCTTTCTTCCCCCCCCGTGCCCTTTACCTGTCCCTCTCTTTTTTTTCTCCTGGCTTGTGGGTTTCAATTCATTTAAATCCCATTTGTGAATTTGTTTCCTACCCAATACCAACTGCATATATTTACAGAAATTAAGAGGAGATCTGAATCAAAGGATCTCAAAGTCTAACCATGCTTCACCAATAGCAAACTGCTTGTTTCTGGGCAACTCTCTCAATATTTATTTATTTTTCATCCAGAAAATGAAAGATTTGGACTAAATAGTCTCAGATCTAAATGTGTTTAGAAGAACAAAGGTGATTGATGGAGCAGGACGTAAACATTTTATGTAACTTGTGAAAATGTAAAAATTTCAGTAAAATACGTATGTTTTCAATTATGTGATAAATTAGGTAGCTGATGTGGTTAATTTTTTCTCAGAGTGGAACACAATCACCTGTTTGTTCTAGTAACATGTACACACAATCTATGTTAATCTGACTCAATTATGCAGCCCACAACATAACATTATCCACACATTGAGACTCTTAAAAGTCCTTCTTGACAATGATAAAATTCACCTCTTAGGAAGGAAAAATAAATCTTTGTATAATCCAGATGCCAGATGCAGCTCTCATCCATAAGCCTTGAGTGTGTTTTTACTCTGAGCTAAACTTGACGCAATCTTGGCCTCTTAACCAACCTCTACAAGAAAGCCAATCATACAAAATATTTCCTAGGTTTTATGGAAGATTTTGTGGGGCCGCGGGGAAGAATCAGGTTGGATAACATGCAGTATCTTGTGTGAATACTCCCAAACAGAACCACCTCTCCTCTAAGTCTCTTCTTTGAGGTTTTAGCCACTGGCTCTCTCTCTTTCCCCAAACTTTGCCCCAAAGAGTGCTTGGTTAGCTCCTCCTCCTTGGATGACTCTGGTCCTTGGAGACTCTCTCCTCCCTCTTCGTATCCTTATCCAAGTATCTTCTCAACAAAGCTGGGCTGTGCCTACAAAGAAATTCTTCTAGACACTAACATCAAATTTTCCACATCTAGGCATTTGCAAGCAAAGTTCCCTTGCTTGTTGAAGACTGTATTTAATGTGGAAGTAGGCTTTTTGGCTCTAAGATCTTAATTATGTACAAAGCCTTCGACTCATGCCTGCAGGAATTATGCCCCAATACAGCACGTTCAGCAGACCTTCCAGGCTATCTCCTAGGCACAAAAATTGTTAGCTGACAATGAAGTTTCCTTGGACCCAGCCCCTAATTCCATCAGAATGTGATCTACTCAGAAGGCCAGCTTTCCTATTCCATCCAAACTCGACTGGGAAAAAAATCTGCTTAATTAGAAGGAAAAATAGGTAAGTGGTTAACATTGTGCAAGTATAATTTTCTCAGATGATTAGACACTTTTTCTTTTGAAATGAATAAATAAAAGGGAAAGAGGGGCAGAATAATAATGATACAGGTTTTACCTTTTAAAAATTCGAATAAAATTAGCATAATTTCCCTTTTATTAAGCTACAGTAGATAGAAAGCACATTATATACACTGTAGGTGGAGATGTGGGTGGACACATAAGAGGGGTAATGAGGGAGCATTGAAAATACAGCTGAAATAATGAGCATGTAATATGAAGAACAGCAGCAAAGATCAAGCTGGAGGATGGAAGAATGCCTGCTTTGATTATAGACAAAAGGAATGGAGAACAGAAAAAAAGAGGGAACCATTCAGCTGAGCTGAGAAACTGGGGCAGCCTGGACAAATGGAGCTTGATATAGATGGGAAGAGAACAGGGGATACTTCACCATTGACTTGGGTTTAAAAAATGATAACCTTGTGCTTAAAGAGGAGGAAAGCACAATAATATAATTCATTAAAAAATCTAGTTTTATCTATACTAATCCTGATGGAAACAGAAGCTACACAACTTGCTTCCATTTGAACTGGAGCAACCTTGTTAGAATATAGGACATTGGGGCTTCCCTGGTTGCGCAGTTGTTAAGAATCCACCTGCCAATGCAGGGAGCACAGGAAGATCACACATGCCGCAGAGCAACTAAACCCGTGTGCCACAACTACTGAGCCCACGTGCCACAACTACTGAAGCCCACGTGCCTAGAGCCCATGCTCTGCAACAAGAGAAGCCACCACAGTGAGAAGCCCGCGCACCGCAACGAAGAGTAGCCCCCGCTCAAAGCAACTAGAGAAAGCCTGCGCACAGCAACTAAGACCCAACGCAGTCAAAAATAAATAAAAATAAATAAATTTATTTTTCAAAAAAGAATATAAGACATTGGGTTTGATGGTCATTCTGTCCACCCCACTCAAAGTATGGACAACACAACCCTTGACACACACCCTTACTGCCCCATTCATTTTGCAAATGAGGAAACAATGGCCCAGTGCAGTCTTGTAGAAGTGATTTTTTAAACCTTAGAGCTTTGAGAAGCAGACAACCAAACCTCCATGTGTGATTTCTACAGAAAGGGCTCTGCTGCTTGACATATAGCAGAAACTGAATCAAGATATTATTAACAGGATTGAGGTAATTGATCTAGATTTTCAATGGATGTTTACAAACTAGTAGATGAATATGAATTTGGGATTTCTTAGCCTGATCTGTGCCAGGCATAGTATTTAGATGGTACCGTTGTTTCAGCTACAAATCTGGGAAGTCCAGGAGTTGTGTGTACAATATTTTTCTCTCTCAAAACCTAGGCTGTTAGATGGCAGAGTCTCAGGTCCAAAATGGATCCTGGGATGTCATCCTTCCAGCCAGCTCTTTCTGCATCTCCCAGGCAGTGGACCCACTCTCTAACCTCTCTCCCTGCTCAGGATCATCTTCTCACGCTCTTCTAAGACTTTCTCACATCCTATCTACACCTCCTTTATCCCTTCCCATATTCCCTACTCTTTTCTTTTCAACGTGGTTGCCCTTGATGGTTATTGAGAAGAACTTTGATTTCTCAGCAAATATGAAGCCCAAATTTTCATTAATTTAAAAAAGTTGAATCTCCTTTACTCAAGGACAAGAATCATTCTTCTCCAGAAACATAATTAATTGTTTGGTATCCCCCTAGAGATTTTCCTTCTAGAGAAAAGGGACCTTCTATATATATTAGGATAAACAACTCTAATGCAGCCGAATAAATAAGTAAAAGGTGAAATCTTCCCTTAAAACAAAGTAAATCCTTGCATCCTGCTCAAAGATCTGCTTCTTCCCATGATAGATAATCTGTTATTGGTATCTATCTTAGAACATGCAAATACCAACCTGCGGCATATAGCTTGTCCCCACATCAGCCTCTCTGGAGGAGTTCTGGCTGTGCTTAATAACTCGCCTGAGATTGTGCTGCTCTCAACCACCTTATCTAATGAAGCCCCCTCATTAGTCTTTGTATCAGCATATTATTTGTTCCCTTTATAGCACCTGAAATTATCGTGTCTATTTTCTTGTACTTAAATTTTCCTTGCGCTCCATCAGGGCAGTAACTATATTTCTCATGGTTTTTGTGTCATCCTCAGTGACTGAGTTTCTGGCACATAGTAGGTACTCAATAAATACTTGTTGAGTGTTTGGGTAAGTAACCTAATATGAGCTTGGTAGTCTGCATTCTGCCACTCAAAGGCAGCTCTCTAGAATAACAACTCATCAGAAGCATCAACAGCCACCTGGATTGAGGATGCTGGGCTGAGTCAAGAGGTTGTCTAACCTCCTTTGGGCAGGAAACTTACCCTTACCTCACCTACGGTAGACTGAATCAGTGACACCAGTTCTTCACCCTTCCTATCCTCACCCTTTCTGTGGCCTTTAATTTTAGACTCAGTCATGTCTTGCTTTGGCCTACATGGGCAGAAATGATTCTGGGTCAATTCTGAGCCTAGGCTTTAAGAGGCTTTGCACATTTCTGTCAAGAGCTGAGCTGAACTGGAAAGACTTGAGCTTCCAGGTAGTCTATTAAGATAACAAGCCAAAATGAAATAACAGTCAACCATTTAATCACTTACTGTGGTAATATAAGCAAGAGACTAAACAAGAGAAAGTGGAAGCTGCCCCAATGTTCCATTTTCACCATGCAAGAGTACCAGGTGAAGGTCAGGTGTGTCAGCAGATAGGAGCAATCATCTCACTGCTGAGGGAACCCCAAACAAAAGATTCCTGCTGTTTTATGGACCTGGGGGTTTGAGGAAAGAAGAGAAGAAAAGTTTAAAAGTGGAAAAGTACTGAATACTGAGTCAGAGTGGAGAAAAACATCTTCAAGGCTCCCTGATAAAATATTATCAGTAGGGGTATCTAAGAGAGGCATTGGCTAAAGGCTTCCAATAAGGAGGCCTCTGAATGGAGGTGCCTTGGCCAGCAATGCAGTAATGCATAAGAGGATGGCTGACCTTGGGGCTTGGGTCCTTGACTGCAACTCCCTTTAGAGACTACAATTCACTGTGCTCCAAATCTGGTGTGGGGAGAGTAGCTTTCCCTAATGAGACCTGCCAGGTAGAGCCTTTGTAATTGCCAGAGTGCTCAGGCCCAAAAGATCACATGTGGATTTTTGGCCAGGAGCCTGACCTCTCAGTTTAGACTTGCCCTCATGGACCATGGTTATTAACATAAGAAGGGCTTCCTCTAGTAACTGCTGCCCCTTTAGCCTGGGCCCCAGAATGTATGCATGTGGAGCAGAGTCATCCCTGTTGACCTACAGACTTGCAGTTAAAAGCAGAGATGCCCTAGCCATGAGAGCATGAAGCAAAACAATCAAGTGGAGCCCAGGCTACCTCAGCAGAACCAACTTAACTGATCCACAGATCCATGACGATAGATGCTGGCTATTTTTATTATTATTTAATTTTTATTTATTTTTTGGGTCTTCATTGCTGTGCACAGGCTTCTCTAGTTGCAGCAAGTGGGGGCTACTCTTCATTGCGGTGCGTGGGCTTCTCATTGTGGTCGCTTCTCTTGTTGCAGAGCATGGGCTCTAGGCGTGCAGGCTTCAGTAGTTGCGGCATGCGGGCTCAGTAGTTGTGGTTCATGGGCTTAGTTGCTCCGTGGCATGTGGGATCTTCATGGACCAGGGATTGAACCCGTGTCCCCTGAATTGGCAGGCAGGTTCATAACCACTGCACCACCAGGGAAGACCCAGATGCTGGCTATTTTAAGCCACCGAGTTTGGAATATTTGTTATACAACATTACTGTGGCATAGCTAATAGATATTCTACCCTCTTTCCAGCCACTGTGGATGTCCTTATTCCAATCAAAAATTACCAAGTATGCAAAGAAACAGAAAAATACCACTCATAGTGAGAAGAATAATCAATCAATCAAGAGAAGCCCAGAAATGATATAGATTAGTAGACAAAGACATTTAACTTGTTAACATATATTCAAGAAGCTAGAAAACAAATTGAACATGTTGAGAATGGAAAATAAAACCAAGATATAAATTGAACTTCTAGAGATAAAAAGAACCCCAAAGGATATAGCTTTGTGGAACAGAAGATGCTAAAGTTGTCTATTACTATGGATAGGGTAAGGATGGGTGATAAGGAACGTTAAAGTTGGAGAGATGCACAGGGGCCAAACCCTGTAGTGTCTTAGGATAAGGACAAGAGGCTTTTAAACTGTAAAGAACAGTTGGTTGAATGAGTAGATAGTGATGCCATTAATTAAGCTTTAGCAGTATAGGAGAAGAAGCAGCTTTTTAAAAATTTATTGATGTGAAACTGATGTAACAAATTTAACCATTTAAAAGTGAACAATGCAGTGACTTTTAGTACATTCACAGTGTTGCACAACCACCACCTCTATCTAGCTCTAAAACATTTCCATCACTCCAAAATAAAATCCTGTTCCCAGTAAGCAGTTTCTCTCCATTCCCTCCTCCGCCAGCCCCTGGAAACCAACAATTTGTCCTCTGTCTCTATGGATTTGCCTGTTCTGGATATTTCATATAAATGGAATCATACAATACATGAACTTTTATGTCTGACTTTTTTCACTTAACATAATACTTTTGAGATTCATCCACACTGTAGGATGTATCAGTATTTCATTCCTTTTAAAGGCTGAGTAATATTCCATTGCATGTATATATGACAATTTGTTTATTCATTCATCCAGTAATGGACGTCTGTTTTCACCTTTTGACTATTGTGAATAGTGATGTTATGAACTTGTGTGTACATGTATTTGAGTACCTGTTTTCAGTTTTTTGAGTATACACCTAAGAGAAGAATTGCTGGGTCATTTGCTAATTCTATGTTTAACTTTTTAAGGAACTGACAAAATATTTTACATAGTAACTGTACTATTTTACATTCCCACCAGCAATGTGTGAGGGTTCCAATTTCTCCACATCTTCACCAACACTTATTATTTCCAATTTTTTGTTGTTGTGGCCATCCTAATGGGTATAAAGTGATAACTCATTGTGGTTTTTAATGTTCCTAATGACTAGTGACATTGAGCATTTTTTCATGTGTTTATTGGCAAGTTGTATATCTTCTTTTGAGAAATGTCTATTTAAATCATTTGCTCATTTTTTAATTGGGTTGTCTGTCCTATTGTTCTTGAGTTGCAAGAGTTCTTTACATATTCTGAATACTAGACCCTAATCAGATATATGATTTGCACATGTTTTCTCCCATTCTGTGGGTTGTCTTTTCACTCTCTTGGTAATATCCTTTGATGCAGAAAAGTTTTCAATTTCGAAGAAGTCCAATATATTTTTTATTTTATTGCTCATGTTTTTGCTATCATATCTAATTATCCACTGTGCAAATCCAAGGTCATAAATACTTACTCCTATATTGTCTTCCAAGAGTTTTATGGTTTTATCTCTTATATTCAGGTCTTTCACACATTTTGAGTTAACTTTTGTATGGTGTGAGACCAGGGGTCCAACTTAATTCTTTTGCATGTGGATATGCAGTTGTCCCAGTATCATCAGTTAAAGAGACAATTATTTTTCCATTGAATGGTTTTGACACCCTTGTTGAAAATCAATTGGCCATAGATGTATGGTTTTCTATTTATCTCTCAATTCTATTCTATTAATCTATACATATCACTCTGTTTTGATTACTATAGCTTTGTAGTTAGGTTTGAAATTGGGAAGTGTGAGTCTTCCAATTTTTTCTTCTTTTTCTAAATTATTTTGGCTATTGGAGCCCCTTGCAATATCATATAAATTTGAGAGTTGGCTTTTTCATTTCTACAAAAAAAATGCCACTAGAATTTTGATAGGGATTGCATAGAGAAGCAGGTTTTAAGGTAAAGCATGAGTTTGGTTTTGAGCACAATGAGTTTTGGGCACTTGTGGGAAATTCAAGATACTTATGTATAAGGAATCAGGTATATGTTCTAGAGCTTAAGAGAGAGGTAGGAGTGGAGATGCATATTTGGGATATGAGTATGAATGAAGCCATGGCTATTGATGAGATCTTTTGGGAAGAGTATATAGAGGGAGAAGAAAGGAAAATCCTTGGGTTGGCCAATATTAAGAAAGTGTAAGGGAAGAAGAGCCTGTGAAAATAATTTTATAATAGAGGGATAATGGAGAAGGTAAGTGAACAAGAAAAGAGTGTTACAGTAGAAACCAAGAGAGGAGACAGATTTAATACAAGCAGTGTCTCATGTTGCAGAGAATTTATAAGTCTGAAAAGCAGTAAATTGATTCGACAGTCATGAGGCCATTGGTGACCTCAGGCATGTCAGTCTGTGTGGACTGTGGAGGCTGAAACCTGGCTAGGGTATGTTGGTGCATATACAGGAAGAGAGAAAGAGGGGGCAACCAGAAGTCTGGAATATTTTTTTTAATATCTTGGCTGTTAAATGAAGGAGAAAGATAGAGATAGTGCAAGAGGAGGATACAATGTTATTGGAAGGTTTAGAGGCCACAGTAAAGTACCTCAAAGAGGAGAGAAGTTGAAAATAGAGAAGAAAAAGGAAGTAATGATTGGAATAAGGTCTTGGATATGTAGAAGATAAGGGGGATATGGAAGAAGTTGCCTTGAGCAGGAGGAAGAACAGTTTCCACAGCCTACTCTCCTTCTTTAAAATGAATGATCAAACTTGAAGCTAAATGCAGATAAAAATGACTCATAGGTATGGGGGGGGATTATGGAAGTTCAATACCTGATAGCCTTGATATTCTAGATGAAATAGGAGGTAAATTCACCTGCACTAAAGAGATGACGTACTTGAGGTTAGTAGAGCATCCATTCAGAGAAATAGGAGGAGAAGCTAGTCAGAAATAAGGTAGCAAATTAATAAGGAGTGCTGAGGGTGCTGAGGTTGGATACCCTAAATATGTGGTAACCTTAATTCATTCAAGGATGTGATGTTCAGCACTAACATTCAGCAGCCCAGATGTGGGAGCAGAAAAGGAAGATGGTAAGATTGATCTAAAGTTGAAAACTGTAAGAAGGATGTGGTAGAAAGACAATGGACTTGATTTTGAGTGCAAGGGTACAGTGGTTGAGTGCAACAGGGTCAAGGTTGGATAGGTGAGGAAGTGAAGCCAAATAGGGTTAAAGCACTGGCAATAAGATGGCTCTGTGGTCTCTCTGTGTGAGGTTATAGAACTGAAGTAAGGGAGAGAAAAGACTGAACGGACAGGAGGTAAGATCCAGAATGGTACATTAGAATATAAGAGTTCAGAGGTGGAGCTGGATATTAGGGTCTAGGGTATGACGATCAGAGTTGGGTCACTGAAGTAGTGACAGGTGATGACTGCTGGTGTTTAGGATATTTTAAGGAACAGCCATGAGGCCAGGATGCTGGATAGGTTCACATGGATATAGAAGCTATCCAACATGAAGACAGGACATGACGAAGAGAAGAAAATAGCAAGCTGGTGTTCAGGCCCTTAATGAACAAAGGGAACAGGTGAAAGTTTCAAAGAGGGATAGGAGGAAGTATATACAGTTGACACAAACCTTAACAAGGGGAGGTTTCTTGCCCCAGGTTGGAGGAGTAATACTCTGCCAGTTTTATTGGGATGTTAGGAGACATAATCAAGCCACAGCTCGTGATATGTGAATGTAGAAGAATCAGGCTTCTCCATAGAAGAAGTTTCAGAAGAGGTGTTGTGCTCTGGGGAGAGCAGGAGATAGTGCTCTGTTAAGAGGTTGAGAATATAAAGGAGGTTATTTAGAACAGAATAAGGGTCTCTGAGGAAATGGTTGGAGGGAAATCAGCAGTGTGAGAAACATCCAGGTGCAATGAGAATAAGGAATAATAATAATAACATATTGTCAGGTACCATGCCAAGGGCTTTATGTGTTTATCTTATTTAATAATTACACTAATTCTACAAAGTAGGTATTATCTCTCTTTTTCATATGAATAAATTGAGATTGAGGGCACTTAGAAACTTGTCTAAAGTTATGTATCTAAAAAGTCAGGGTCAGCAGTGTCTTCAGAATTTCAGATGGAATGTGGGCAGGGGGTATTTTGTGCCCTCAAAGAAGGAATGAGAGAGTGTGGTGGCAGAGAGATCAGATCTAGGGAGACACCTGTCCCCTTGGTTGGAGGGGCAGATTCATAGCTTTTTACATATGGCCCTAATTCTTATTATATTTAAACAATCAATCTACATGGGTTTCTGGGGAGAAATATGAAGAGAGGTTCGGGTTCGGAAAAACTTTTTATTGGGAAGAAGACTTGGGAATGGCTTATTTAATGTATTCTCTTCTCCACATAATTAATGAGATGCTGGAAATTTCCTTCTGATTCAAACTTTTTCCAAAACCACGACTTCACTGTAAACAGAGATAATTAATCAAGGATCTGCTATCTGAGCTCTGGGAATGTAGCAATAACAGGATTGTAGAGACAAAACGTGATTCTTTCTTTAGTTTTTATGTCTCTTTCCCTCCTGCCACCAGCAGTGCCCCTCCCATGGCCTTCTGCTTTTTAGGTTTGTAAAGTTGTGGTAAAAGCTTCATCAGTACTCACTCAAATCCCTTCAGGTCTTTCTTACTGTTTCTATGCACCCCTATGCTGGGTTTGGTGTGCTTTACCTCTAAAGGTTACAATTCAGACAATTCTGATGACTGCTTTCTTTGCCTGGGACAGCCTTTAGCCAGTGACTAATGGATGTGGCAATATGAAAGCTCACCCTGCTTACCTCATGCCAAGACAGTTTGGAGGCATAATTTACATGCGAGAGTTCCCCTGAGAGTTCAAGCTGAATCTGTCCTCCATGAGATCTTGCCTAAAATTGCACCCTGGTTTTGCTTCTTCCCCTTCTCTGTCCTGCTTCCCTCACTTCTTTCCTAGTTTCTTCTGGGAGCACTTTAAAAATAAACCACACACATGAATCCTTAACTTAGGTCTGCTTCTGGGGAGCACAACTTAAGACAGGGAACCAGATAACTAATAAAGGGAAGTTCATTTAGACAGAAACTTTGAGAATAAATTTGAAAATGTAATTTAACATGTAAACAAAAATACATGAACAACAACTAAAGTACTAAAATAAAGTATGGGTGAATTACTTCATAACTTAGACATGGAAAAAGCTTTTCTAACTATGACTTAAAATCAAGAAGAAATGAAAATAAAATATTGATAAATTCCACTACATAAAACTGAAAATAAAATTTTCTTGAAAAAAGCAACATAAGTAAAAAAAGACAAAATGAAATTAAAAATATTTGTGTCTTATATCACAGACAAATGGCTAATCTTCCTGACATATAAAGAGCCATTAAAAATTGAAAGGACATCAAGGATGCACACTCTTGCCACTTCTATTCGACATAGTATTGGAAGTCCTAGCCAGAGCAATTAGGCAAGAAAAAGAAATAAAAGGCATCCAAATCAGAAAGGAAGAAATAAAATTGCCTCTGTTGGTAGACGGCATGATCTTATATACTGAAAACCCTAGAGACTCCATAAAAACTGTTATACCTAGTAAATGAATTCAGTAAAGTTGAAGGATACAAATCAACATACAAAAATCAGTTGCATCTTTATACACCAACAATGAACTATCAGAAAAGGAAATTAGGAAACAATCCATTTACAATAGAATCAAAAAGAATAAAGTACTTAGAAATAAACTTAACTAAGGAGATGAAAGACTTGTATATTAGAAACTACAAAATATTGATGAAAGCAATTAAGTCACAAACAAATGAAAAGACATCCCATGTTCATGGCATGGAAGAATTAGTATTGTTAAAATGTCCATACTACCCAAAGTGATCTACAGATTTAATGCAATCCTTATCAAAATTCCAATGGCATTTTTTTTTTTTTTTTGCAGTACGCAGGCCTTTCACTGTTGTGGCCTCTCCCATTGCGGAGCACAGGCTCCGGACGTGCAGGCTCAGTGGCCATGGCTCACAGGCCCAGCCGCTCCGCGGCATGTGGGATCTTCCTGGACCGGGGCATGAACCCATGTCCCCTGCATTGGCAGGCGGACTCTCAACCACTGCGCCACCAGGGAAGCCCCCAATGGCATTTTTTTTTTACAGAAATAGAAAAAACTATTTAGAATTCATATGGAACCACAAAAGACCATGAATAGCCAAATCAATCTTGAGAAAGAAGAACAAAGCTGGAGGCATCATGCTTCCTGATTTCAAAATATATTACGAAGCTGTAGTAACCAAAACAGAATGTATGGTACAGGCATAAAGACAGACATATCAACAAAAGGAACAGAATAAAGAGCCCAGAAATAAATCCACACATACACAGTCAAGTGATCTTTGACAAGGGCACCAAGAATACACAATGGAGAAAGGATAATCTCTTCAACAAATGGTGCTGGGAAAATTGGATAACCACATGAAAAAGAATGAAATTTACCCTTTATCTTACACCATACACAAAAATCAACTGAAAATGAATTAGAGATTTAAATGTAAGACTCAAAACTGTAAAACCTCTAGAAGAAAACATAGGTGGAAATCTTCATGACATTAGTCTTGGCAACAATTTCATGGGTATGACACCAACAGCACAGGCAAAATAAATAAATAAATATAATAAACAAGTGAGATTACATCAAACTAAAAACCTTCTTCATAGCAAGGGAAACAATTAACAGAATGAAAAGGCAACATACAGAAAGGGAGAAAATATTTACAAACCATATATCTGATAAGGAGTTAACATCCAAAATATATAAGGAACTTCAACTCAGTTGTAAAAAGCAAATAACCCAAATTAAAAAAATAGGCTAAAGGACTTGAATAGACATTTCCTCAAAGAAGACATGCAAATGGCCAACAGGTATATGAAAAATTGCTCAGCATCACTAATCATCAGGGGAATGTAAATCAAAACCACAATAAGATATCATCTCGCAACTGTCAGGATGGCTATTATCAAAACAACAAAAGACAACAAATGTTGGAAAGTATGTGGAGAAATTAGAACTCTTGTACACTGTTGGTGGGAACACAAAATAGTGCAGCCTCTTTGGAAAATGGTGTGGAGGTTCCTCAAAAAATTGAAAGTAGAACTACCATAAGATCCAGTAATTTCGACAATGGCTCCTTTTCCTCTCTTCCTCCCAGAAGCACAAGGGGATTTTTCTCTGCTATTCACTGCAAGATCCAGCACTCCTATGTTTATTGAAGCATTGTTTATAATAGCCAAGATGTGGACACAAATGTCAATCAACAGATGAATGAGTAAAAAATATGGTCTATACATACAATGGAATACTATTCAGCCTTTAAAAAGAAGGAAATTCTGCAGTATGTGACAACACGATGAACCTTGAGGTTCATTATACCAAACAAAATAAGCCAGGCACAGAAAGACAAATACTACATGATTCCACTTATTTGAGGTATCTAAAATAGTCAGTTCATAGAATCAAAGAATGGAATGTTGATTGCCAGGGGCTGGGGAAATGTTGAAATGAGGAATTACTAATCAATTGACATAATATTTCAGTTAAGCAAGATAAATAAGCTCTAAAGATCTGCTGTACATCATACCTAGAGTCAACAATAACATAATGTACACTTCAAAATTTAAGAGATTAGATTTTATGTAAATGCTCTTACCACAATAAAATAAAAATTGAAAAATAAATATGTATTTTTTTAAATTGAGAGGAAAAATACCAAAAGCCCAATAGAAAATGAGAAAAGTGACAGAGAAATTGCAGGAAAAGAAAGTGAAATGGCCCTTAAACATATGGAAATATGCTTAAAATCACTCAGAATAGAAATACAAATTACTACTGCTCAAACATATTTTATGTTTATTAAGTTGGCAAAAGTGAAATACTTGACAAAACACCCTGTTCAAGGCTGTGCAGAAACATGTGCGTTCATGATAGTGGGAAGTACAAAATGGCAAAAGCCCTTTCGTGGGGAATTTGGCAATATCTAATGAAATTAAATATGTACATACTCTTTTACTAAGCAGTACTGAAGATATACCTCTGCAACACTAAATGATATATACATGTGTATTAGTCATGTATTATTTGTAACAACAAAAGGTTGAAAACAATGTATGTCTGTTAATATGGACTGATTGAATAAACTAGCCACATAATGGAGTACTATACAGTGATGAAGAATTTAGAACAAACTCTATGAGTTGATATGGAGTAATTTGTAAGATGTATCAAGTAAAAAAAATCAAGGTGTAGAACAGTCTATATGGTCTGTGACATTTTGTGTATGGAGGAAGGGAGAAATAACCCACACACACATGCACATATATAAAACAGTGTGTGTGTGTGTATGTATACACACATTATTTACATTGTATATATAGTATACATATATAACAATATACAAGATATACACAAAATAATATGTAACTATATATATGTTTATATTTGCAATAAAACCACAGGATGGACAATCAGAAACTAATAAAAATTGCTACTATGGATATATAAATAAATGGGAGGAGGGTAGCAAGACAGAATGGATACTTCTCTGAGGATACCATTCTGTGTAGTTCTCACTTTTGCAATATATTAATATTTTACATATTCAAAAATAAAATTACATCAAAAAAGTAGAAAAAGAAAACCCTAATATTGACCATAAGAAACAGACGAATTTTGCTATAAGTCAAATTGATAACATAACCACACAGAGAAAAAAGAATTACAAATTATTTCAAGGGACTTTTGAACACATTTCTGCCGCCAATACTCTATATATTTAGTAGCATATATTCTAAAGATGAAAAGAGCTGCAGAAAAATGTTTTAAACTTTACTCAGTCAGTTTACAGTTAATACTATCAGTTTCATTTGAATATAGTTTAGAATGAAGTAATTTGGCAATTTGATCATGAATGAGAAAATTGCCTTATTTTATTGTAACAAGAAATTTTTTTTAATGTATAAGCCCATAGTGATATTCAAAGAGAGGGAGGGAGGGAGGGACACACAGAGAGAGAGAGAGAGAGAGAGAGAGAGAGGGAGGAAGGGAAGAAAGCTCTTCTATGCAGAAGAATATCAGCTAATAAAGTGCAGAAGAAATGACATAATTTAAAAGTCCACATTTTACATGTTCTCCAGTAATAATTGATTCAGGCAAAGATCATCAATAGATGCTAAAATGTCATTAAGTGAAAATTTGCTAGGGAATAGGATATCCTCACAATGCCAAAGTATCCCCTACAGATTTCTTACTAATTGCGAAAAGAAAAATGTGATTTTCCAACGGAAAGACCCCGTAGCAAACCACCTTAACTAAGTGATCAAACTTTGCGTAACTAGTAGAGGGCCAACCTGACATTATCTGCCCCATTATGTGATGTAATATGAAGTACACAGAATTATCTATGAATGCTTATGAAGTATTCTTTTCAATTCTGTTGAAGTTGATTCTAATCAACTCTTAACCTAACTTACAGTCTACAAGGAAAACAGTGGAAAGAGGAACAAATTAAATGAGCTCAAGAGGAAATAATCAGACAAATCTAAGATGCAGAATAAAACAATTGTCCTGGACTCTTCAATAAGTCAATATCATGAAATAAGTGCTGGAGAAGGGAGACTGCTCTAATCTAAAAGAAACTAAAGAAACGTTAACAACCATATGTGCAAACCTAGGTTGTTTTCTTGGTTCTAAAGCAATAGCTAAATAAGACGTTATTGTGACAGTGGGGTAATTTGAACATTGTATTAGTTGTCTATTACTACCATTTAGTGGCTTAAAACAACAAATATTTATTATCTCACAATTTCTGTGGCCTTAGCTGGGCAGTTCTGGCTCAGTATTTCAGCAGGGGCTGCACTCGTTTGAAGACTTGACCAGGAGTGGAAGATCTGCTTCTCAGTTTACTCCCATGGCTCTTGGCTGCAAGCCTCAGTTCCTCAACAGGTGAGCCTTTTTATAAGCTGCTTGAGTGTCCCCACAGCATGGAAGCTAACTTGCCCCAGAATGAATGATATAAGAGAGAGTGATCTAAGAAAGAAAATGAGCACAGAAAGACTTAGTGTCTGAAGTTACATACAGTCACTTTTGCTTTATTCTATTCATTAGAAATGAGTCACTAAGTCCAGCTCACACTTATGGGGAGGGTAATTAAGCTCTGCCTCTTAAAACAAGCAGGATCAAAGAATTTGTAGATATATTTTTAAAACAACTATAAATATGGGCTGAACACTAAAAGATATGTTAAAATTATTAATTTTCTTAGGTGTGATAACTTAGAAGATTGTCATTCTAAGGAGATGTGTGCAGAATTTAGGGTTGAAGTGTCATAATGGCAAACAAAAGAAAGAGATGAAACAAATATGGTGAAATATTTGCATTTATTGAGTCTGGAGGGAGGGTATATGGATGTTCATTGAATCATTCTCTCAACTCCTCTCTGTGCTTACAGTTTTTACAGTAAAAAATGGGCACTAAGTATGTACAAAGCACTGTGCCTGACATGTGCTAGATGTTGGGAGTGGGAGGCAAGACTGATGGTTCATACAAAAAAGTTAGAGGTAGTGAATGGAAGGAAAAGAGTTGAGGGTATAGGTTGAGAGGTTGGATGCAGGAAGGGAAAAGGGAAGAGTGAAGCAAAGTATGAGGAGTTATGAAGTTATAGAGGGAGTATAGAAGTAGTCATCCTTACTTTTCAAAATTGGGCCCCAATTTTGAATGACCACTTTTTAAAAAAATTTTATTGGAGTATAGTTGATTTACAATGTTGTGTTAGTTTCAGGTATACAGCAAAGTGATTCAGTTATACATATACATGTGTTCATTCTTTTTCAGATTCTTTACCCATATAGGCTATTATAGAATACTGAGTAGAATTTCCTGTGCTTATAGTAGGTCCTTTCTGGTTATCTATTTTATATATAGTAGTGTGTGTATGTTAATCCCAAGCTCCTAGTCTTTCCCTCCCCACCACGTTTCCCCTTTGGTAACCATAAGTTTGTTTTAGAAGTCTGTGATTTTATTTCTGTTTTGTAAATAAGTTCATTTGTATCATTTTTAGAAATTAGATTTCACATATGAGTGATATCATAGGATATTTGCCTTTTTCTGTCTGACTTACTTCACTTAGTAGGATAATCTCTAGGTCCATCCATGTTGCTGTAAATGGCATTATTTCATTCTTTTTTATGGCTGAGTAATATTCCATTGTATATATGGACCACATCTTTATCCATTCCTCTGTCGATGGACATTTAGTTTTCTTCCATGTAATGGCCACTTAAATATCCCAATTTCTTGAAACTTTGATGAGGAACAAACCATTTACATAGTTTCAAAGCATCTCTCCATAAATTACATACTTATTCCAATGGGAAAAATAGTGACTTTACAGTTGGCAAACCTGGAGGATACCAGCTTCACCAAATGATGAAAGTTCAACACGACCAAAATTAAGGCAAACATTGTTACATGCTCCTGATATATATGAGATACTAGAAAGGGTACAACGTTATTTAAATAGTATTGCTGTTAAAAAGCAGAAACTAACACACCATTGTAAAGCAATTATACTCCAATAAAGCTGTTAAAAATAAATAAATAAATAAATAGCATTGCTGCCAAAAATTCTGACCTGAAGCCAATCATGAGGAAAAATCAGACAAACCCAAATTGAGGATCAGTCTACAAAATAACTGGCCTGTGCTCTGTGTGGTGATAAACAACAACAGCAACAACAACAACAACAAATGTTAAGGAGATGTTCCGATTGAAGGAGATGGGAAAGGCATGGCAATCAAATGCAGTGCATGATCCTGAATTGACTACTGGATTAGGAAAAAACAAAATAGCTATAAAGGTCATTATTGAAGCAATTGTGAATTTGAAGTGTGGATTAAATAACAGCATTGTATCAATGTTGAATTTCCTGATTTTGATTGTTGTACTGTGGTTAATTAAGAGAATGTCTTTGATCTTAGGAAATGTACACTAAAGTATTTGGTAAAGGGACTTGATGTTGCCAATTTACCTTCATTTGAGAGTATTTAGTTCAAAAAATTATGCACATGCACACAGAAAGAGGGAAAAAATAAGAGAGGTGAACAAATAAGACAGGTGAGCAAAACATGAACAATTAGTGAATCTGAGTAAATGATGTAGGAGAGATCGTTACACTATTTTTGCAATTTGAAATTAAAGTAAAAAGTTAGCAAAAAAAAAGTTACCCCCAAAATCCACCTTTTCAGTATGTGCAACATTTGAGAGCAGACCAGATGGAAGCGCCACTCTCTGTGTTCAAATACTAACCCTGGTATAGGATTCAGGGTGATTAGAAGACAAAATGGTCCAGTCCCAAATAACCAAATTGATCCTTTAATGACACATGGTTCGCAAAATCGAAATGTCTCTAGTTTTTGTCATTAAAAATCACAAGTAATTTAATTGTGTAAAACAAATGTATGGTGTTTTAGATGCAGAATAATAAATGCTAAGACCAGGTAAGAAGCTACACCCCAGCTTGGGTTGATTGGTCCCCGGAGCAGAGAGGAGTCTAGTGCATATGCCAGGCTGTGGTGTATACAGTGTCTACACACAGAGAGGTTAGTCCCCAAATGGAGAGGGAGGGAAGGAAGAACGAGTAAGGCGGCCAGCAGGACCATTCTCCTGATTAAAGGAGGCCATGGGTGCCAGGAAGCTACAGCCCTTCTCACTTGAGCCAGCAGCATCAGGCCTTTGCAGCCACCTCATTAAGAAGAGCCCATTCTACATAAGTGAGTGTTTCCCAGAAATATGGATTATTTCTGTCCCCTTAAAATTCATAATGATTGCCCAGAAAGCCCCAGGTTTCCTGTAATGTCTATTAAAAATTCCAGATAGGTTGAATCCCCACTATTTCCACTAAGAGAAATAAAATAGTAACACTAAATTACGCTGGTTCTTAGATGATGTACCCAGTGGAGAGAAGGTGTAATATTGGATTGAACGTGCAATCTCTCAGGATCATTACTAAAATACCTGATAGTCTCTTAAAAATTGTAATATATCTCTTTCTCTTAAAACTGAAGTTCAGGAAAACCAGTTCAATGATTAGAGTTTGTTCTTTTTTTTTTCTTTTTGAAATATTAAAACTAAAAGAGTTTAATAGGGAATGTGAGCTGAGGTTGGCTTTGATTCCTGAACTACTGTTTCTTTAAGGCCATAGAGCTACTTTTATTTCAGAGTTACCTTATGTTTCATAGGAAGGAAGAAAATTGATATTTATTGACTGCCTACTATGTGCTAGGCATTGCACTATTTCATTTCATCCAGAGTTTAGCTTATTCCAAACTCAGAGGAAAAAAATAAGAAAACAGTAAAGCAATTTTTTTTTTTAGAAAGGAATAATGTCAGTACCATTTTGTTCCCTGAATACAAATTCTAGACCTATACATTCCAATACATTTTCACACATATTCTGTGGCATCTAAGTATTCATGTTCCCCTTGGTTATTTTTGTCAACAAGAATTCCTTACTGTAACGATTTTTTTATTCTTCATTTCCTGACGGTTTCTTTTTCTTATAGACTAGAATACTTAACCATATTATATCGATAAGGCAGATTGTGTCATATTTTCTCCTTTTTACTTAAAGACAATATAAAAGCATTGCAGAAGATTTGGCAAAATGATGCGGGGGGGAGCATCTAAAAATCTTACAATCCTATGACAATAATGCTTTCCAATTCTGTGTACTGCCTTCCACTCTTTGTTCATAGTTACACGTTTTTACATAGTTGCAATAAAAGCATATGTGCCATTGGGGGGTTTTACTTACCTTCTAAATATCTTACTATGTAGATGTCAAAATTTCAGTATTATAATTCGTAGTGCCAGAGATATTCAATCAAGTGGCCATACCATAATTTCTTTGTGTGCCTCTACAATTAAATAGCTATATTTTTCCCTATTTTTCAGCATTAGGCAACTTGTATAAAAAATATCTTTACCTGTAGAGCATTTACCTTCTTTTTGGATTGTTTCCTTAAGACAAAATCCTATGAGATATGAGCACTTTTATGGCAATTGACCTTTCTTGTCAAATTGCTTTCTCAAAGTACTGTAATCAAATGATGACCTTTCCACATCAAGTGTGTGCCAGAACTACCACATTCTCCTCAGCACTCGTTCATTACTTGATTATTTCAATCCTAGTGCTTTGGGGCTCATTTAGTAGATAAAACATCATATCATTTAGTTTCCTATGGTATCTCCTATTCGACTTTTTTTTAACTTAAAGGCTTTATTTTTTTAGAGCAGTTGTATGTTCACAGCAAAATGAAGAGAACATTTTTCCATGTACCCTCTGCCCCCACACATGCATAGCCTCACCCATTATCAACATCCCTCATAGATTGCTATATTTGTTACAATTGATAAACCTATATTGAGACATCATTATCACCCAGAGTCCATCGTTTACATTAGGGTCCTCTCTAGAGGACCTAGAATGTTGTACATTCTAAGGGTTTGGACAAATGTATAATGACATCTATCCACCATTAGAGTATCATACAGAGTAGTTTCACTACCCTAAAAGTCCTCTGTGCTCTGTCTGTTCATCCCACACCCTTCTCAATCCCTGAAAACCACTGAGCTTCTTACTGTCTCCATAGCTTTGCCTTTTCCAGAATGTCATATGGTTGCAATCATACTGTATGTAGTCTGTTCAGGCTGGCTTCTTTCACTTACTAATATACATTTAAGATTCCTACGTGTCTTTTCATGGCTTGATAGCTCATTTCTTTTTAGCACTGAGTAATATCCCATTGCCTGTATGCACCACAGTTTGTTTACCCATTCACCTGCTGAAGGACATCTTGGTTGCTTCCAAGTTTTGGCAATTATGAATGAGGCTCCTATAAACATCAGTGTGCAGGTTTTTGTGTAGACATTTTATTTGATCTTTATCTGCATATCTTCAATTGTAATCAAGGTTAAACATTTCATCTTATGTGTATTTACTAAAATAGTTAATTTTTGTGTCAATGTTCTGTCTTTTTCCCAACTTCTATTGATATCTTCATGTTTTGTGTTTTGGCCAATTTCCACTTTTTTGTTTTAAAGCTAATATCCCTGAAAATTATTACCTGAAACATTCTCCTCGGTATGTAGCTTGCTGTTTAATTTTGTTTGTCAAAATGATGCTTTTGATGCTTATATGGTTGAATCAATGTTTTCTTTTGTGCTTTCTCCTAATGCTTTAAAGTTTTTAAAGTTATCTCTACTCCAGATACCTAAAAATATTCAACTTTATGTCTTAACTTGTTAATATATTTATAATTTATTTTGGTGAATTCTGTGAAATTCTTCTAAGTTATTCTTTTCCTGAATTGCCGCCACTTATCTGAACTGCAATATTTTGAATGCTTCCTTTTTGTTATCTGCCATCTTATCTATTTCTGGATTTTCCATTCTATTCCATTGATCAGTATCTGATCTTCCTCTACTACCACATTATTTACATTACTGTTGCTTATAAATAGGCATTTTTATTGTGTTTGTAATAGGGTCTGTATTAGTCAGCTTGGGCTGCTATGACAAAATGTGACAGACTGGGTGGTTTAAACAACAGTCACTTATTTCTCTTGGTTCTGGAGGCTGGGAGGGCTAAGATTAAACTCAGTTCCCAATGAGGTTCTCTTCCTGACTTGCAGATGGCTGCCATCTTGCTGTGTCCTCACATGGCTGAGAGAGTCTGAGCTCTCTGGTGTCTCTTCTTGTAAGGACACTAATCCTATCAGATCAGAGCCTCACCCTTGTGAACTCATTTAACTTTAATTCCTTCCTTATTCTAAATACAGTCATATTGGGGGTTAACGAACAGCAACACATGAATTTGTGGGGGGCACAATTCATCCATAGCAGGATCACATTTCCCAATAAGCATCCAATCTAATTATGTTCCTGACCCTATAATTCCTGACCCCTGCATATCGTAGCAGCCAGCCACGACCCCAACAGCTACTTCTGATCATCATCCTAGATCCTCATCCTTAGGCCCCATGTTACTGCTCTGACTGCTTGCACTATACCACAACTCCCATGATTTGATTTTGAATCCCTGCAGTCCTGCATGGTTCTACCTCTCTAATCCATTCTTCTTTAGGCCCCCTTTGGCCTCAAGTGGAAATCTTCAGTGAATTGTCCTCAGGTCAGCCCCCGGCTCCCTACGTATGTAATTTCTTCTCAAAGGATGAGGCACAAAATTGGTTTCACAATTCACTTTCCACCTGCACATTGACTCATAATACAGGGCTCTGTGACACTACCTCTACTAACTGTGGTTTAGGTCAATAAAACAGGTTTGTATTTCAGGCTTCTTAAACTAGAACTTTAGGATAGGACTTCCCGTGTGTAATGGGTTGCTAAAATCAATACTATTTGCATGTAATATTCTTTTGCCACATGTTTCTAATATTGTTCTCTTACTCTAGATGTTGTTCTCACTGTTATGCTTCCATCTAGTTGGGCAGGCATGGGTGGCCTGCTAACTGAGCATGTCATCATGGTGACAAAGACCTTTTCCTTAAGCTTCAGACTCTTCCTCAAAGCACTAGGGAAAAGCTGAATCCTAATTTGGAATGAAGGGCTTCATTCAAAAATTCATTCACTCCCAGAAAATGTAATTTGGTCTTTTGTTTTCCATTATAAGGAATCTCTTAAAATAAAATAGTAGTTGAGATTCTAAATATTTGGCCAGAGACTATCTTTGTCCTCAGCACTTAATGCAGTACCTGGTACATAATAGATGCTCAATAAATATTTATGGAATGCAAGGAAAAAGAGGTAAATTTAAACCTGGAAGCTGAGATCAGCTTTTAATTTTATATTCTGGGGTAATTTGTTGGCTTTATGAATGTATGACTCCTTCAACTTCAGTACGCCAAGATGCTGCTCACAGGGACAAAATTCTGAGTCCCAGGATCGTTCCTCCAGTGATTTGGCCAGAAGTGTGCTTCACAGCGGGTGGGTATACTAGAGCTCTCTGCCTAAAACCTATAAGAGGGTAGGAAGATTTTATTCATTCTTCCATTCTACAGGTATTTAATGTGGTTCCAAAGATGAGAAGAAGCAATGTGCCGGCATAAGACAAGAACAGAGACTGTAGGGATTCAAAGAAAGCTAACATTGAAATTGATGTTGAGCCTGCATTTTTAAAGGTAGAATGACCTTAGAAATCATGAAACCAGTGGTGATTGGTGATAAGGGATTCACTCTTGTCTCCTAACCCCCAAAGTTGGATCTTAAGAAAGTCATAGGATTAGTATTTCCACCACTTTTCTTTTTTTTTTCCACCACTTTTCTTTAAAAACAACATCATATCATTCTGATACATCACATAGAAATTGTAATTTATGGAGTGGGGATTCAGGAGTGAATTTAATGTCAATTCTCATCAAATTCCTACTGTGCCAACTTTCTGTTTTACAAGTCTCTCTTATCCGGAACAGCATCATTCAACCTCACTGCTTCCCATTTTAAAATTAATCATTTGCTCTGTGTCTGTGCTTTGTAATTTCTCTTGTCCTCTGTTATTAAGTCTGTGGTTTGAGGGACAGTCTACTTGAAAGGTATTAAGAAAAAAGTTTTATGGCCAGAGCAGCACACTCTTGGTAGCAAAGCGACTTGTGCCACTTACCCAACAGACTGTAGAACATTCTCAGCATTTTGTTCGGGACTCTTAAGAATGTGGTCCTAAGGACTTGGCAGAATCCTTACTCTTAGAGGATAGAGAACCCTGAAAATGAAGAAAATCAGAAATTCATGGGTATGAAACATGCACCCAGAGATGTGAAGATGCTGCAGTCTAATCTTGAGGATTCCAAGGTACCAAATAGAGGAAGTGCACTAGCACAGCACTTCTCAAACTTTAATGTGCACATGAATCACCTGGGGATCGTGTTAAATGTAGATTCTAATTCAGTAGATCTGGAGGGAGGCCTGAGATTCTGCATTTCTAACCTGCTCCCAGGTGATGCTTGTGCTGATGATCCATGGACCACGTCCGAGAAGAGTCTTAGTAAATATAACACTTAATAAAGGCTCTTTTATGACTTATTTATTTACATCCTCTTTTCCAAGAAAAAAAATCGTTGCCATTTATAAAGCTATGGGCAATAAAACAAGATTAAAAAATAAAATAAAGGAAGAAATTGAGGTTAAGGGGGGAAAAGTAGGAAAGGAAAAGAGCATAAGTCTGGAGGATCAGTTGACATAGGAAATGCAAATAATTGTTCCCTGAATAACTGCTAGAGGAGGGAAAGTATTTCTGTGCTTTTTAATAACCAGAACAAACTGAAAAATGATCTGTTACAAGTCTTACAGTGTTTGTGAGATAAAACCTTCCCAGCGCTCAGCAGAAGCAAGTAGCATTGAGCACCAGGGGCATCATTTCCTGTGGATAACCATGCAAAAGGCTCAAGGTGAAGCAGTAAGCAATATTCTTCAACATGTTCTGAGAGGAAATAGAATGCTAAACTCTTTGTTTTAATAATGTATGCATCTGTATAGGCCAATGACATAGTGCCAACGTGTAGATTTATGACTCTCTGATGCTCTGGCATGTATCAAGGATAAGATTTAGGATCTCTAGGTTGAAAGGACTGCATGTCCTTCAGTATGGATTATTTATACAGATGTAAGTCTTATATATGTATGTAGCTCAGGAAAATTTCTGTAACAAGATGCATAAGAAGATATGGAATGATTTTGTTCAAAACAGAGGACAAGTCCGCCACTAAGCACAGCCCCTCAAGATTTGCTAAGATGTAGACCAACTGGTCCTTCAATTATCCACCCTATCACCAATCTCCAGAATATATATGAGAAGGCTAGATAGTTGCTAGTGTGATCTTTGAAAGGAATTTACAGAGAAGAAGAGAGACGTGGCATTTTCCCCTCCTCCTGTGGGGAAGGATAGGGGTTTTCTTTTGCTCAGTCAATTCTGGAGTCTCAAGAAAAGTATTTGGTGAGGGACTGCTTCCTAAAAACATGCCTAATGCTGTTTCTCAAATTTTTTAGGCAGTGGGGTGCTAGTAAATGTTTAACAACCTGTTCTCCAGAAAGGGAGTGAGGGTGGGGGAAGCCCTGATTTGTAGCACTTGCTGATTTCTGTGGTGTAAATATTTCCATCATGGCCAATTTCAAGCTACAAGCCTGAAATCACTGATGTGATGTCACAACTGACGTTGTGAAAAGATGTGTACAATCATCTTGCAGCTCCAAACACCACTGATTTTAGGTAAATTCCATGTTCTTACAGTAATGGGCTCCAGCCCATGCCTTTTTGTAGACTCCTTCAACATTAGCTCTGGGCTTGATCATGTGACTTGTTTTCAGTCATGGGAAATCAGCAAGCGTGACACAAGCAGAGGTTTAGAAAGTACCTGTGCTGTGTTTGGAGCTTTCCTTCTTGGAATGCTTCACCATGTAAAGAAGGCTGGGATAGTCTGCCGGAGGATGAATGATCACTTGGAGATATGTGACCCAGCCAACTCCCAACACCAACTGCCAAATATATGTGAGTAAGGTCATCTTAGACCATCCAGCCCAGTCAAGCCACCGGCTGACTGCAGCTGTATGCGTTACCACAGGCCACAACAGCAGAAAAACCACCCATCTGAGCCCATCCCAAATTGCTCACCCACATAATTTTGAGCAAATAAAGTGTTTTTATTTAATTGAGGTAACATTGTTTTATAACTTTATATAGGTTTCATGTGTACATTATATTTCAACTTCTGTATATGCTGCAGCATCTCACCACCAAAAGTTTAGTTTCCATCTATGAAAGTGGTAGTTGTTTTAATCTACTAAGTTTGCATGCAATAATAGATAACTGATACACCATACATGCCTCCCCTGGAGATTGGGATGCACATGAGTAATTATGCTGGTAGAGTAGCTCATGATGGCATGGCATGGAGAGAAGGGTCAGCACTAGATCAAGCCACACTACCATCTTATAGTGAGCAAGGTCAAGTCCTTATCATGAAGGGGATCTTTGAAAGGACCCTACCCAAAAAGGCTCCTGCTGGGGTGAAAGAGTCCCACAAGAATAGAGATTGTGGGGAGTTCTCTGGAAGCAGGAGATGAGGGCGTATTATAAGAGAAGTCTGTCAGAAAGCTTATTACCCATATCTGAAGGAAGGTACAGTGAAGTAGCTTCCAGCAATGCACCTCATGAAAGACTTAGGGTTTGGATGCCTACCAAGATAAGAGGGCATTCCACAGTCAAGAGAAACACAAACAACAATAACTCCAAGCTCTCTTTTCTCCATTCCTTCCTTAAAGGAGCCACTGGTCAGTAGAATAAAGAATAAAGTAGAATAAAGCTGTTTCCTGTTTGTATTGTACCAAATCCAGCCAATTCTATAACTTGCAAAACTTACGCTTGCATCTAAAGAACTTTTAAATAATATTTAATGCATAATGAATGACTTATGAACACCCAATAAAAAATAATACTGTCTCATTCATTCATGCATTCATTCATTCAGTATGGATTGAGGGTTACTTTCTGCCAGGCAAGTTGTAAGATCTAAAAATTTAGCAACGAACAATATAGAGTTCTTACCTTCATAGAGCTTACATTTTAGTGTTGGGGACAGATAAAACAGGTAAATACATAATCAAGTATCAGTGAGAAGTTCTCAGATGAAAATAAACATTTATTTTCTGATACCATTCCAATGGGTGAAAGAGTATCACCTCATTATTCTGGGTAAGGGTGATAGTCCAGGTTTTCCATTGAACTTCCATTGATCCCTGAGTGGAAGTGGCTCCTTGTTACTCCTTAGTGAGGGCAGGAAGCCAAAATTGCAGATGAGGCGAAGACAGCAGGGGAGCAATGGAAGGCAGAGATGTTACCTTTCATCAGGTCCTAACATTTCCCAAGCAACCAGGGAAGTTCTCAATATGTAGTTACTTAAGACAACTTAAATATTCAACACAAAGAAGGTAGATAATTAATGGTGACTTCATAAAATGGAATACTATCCACCAATGGCCACAAATGTATGATAGCTATATGCATCAATATGGATGAATCTCAAGAAAGTAATGTGACTAATAAAAAGCAAGTTACAGAAAAGAAAACATATACTGTGTTTCTAATCATATAAAGCTTGAAAACTAAGCAAAATATTTTTTTAGGGATACCTAAATGGGTGTAAATGAAAAACTATAAAGAACAATAAGGGAATGATTAACAAAATTGAAGACAATAGTTGATTCTGGAAGAAGGAATGGGGTATGACTGGGGAGAGGTATACAGAAACTTTCAAAAGTATAAGTAATGTTCCAGTTCAGCAATTCTCAAACTTTGATCTGTGTCAGAACCATGTGGGGAATTTGGTAAAACAAAACAAAACAAAACAAAAAACCTGAGTTCTATCTTATTTCCAGGGGCTTGGGTCTCTATGTTCTCTATTAGATCTCCAGAGAATTCTGATAGACACCAAGGTTTAAGAACCAAGGTTAACTCTTAAGATAGGTACTGTGTAAACACAAGTTTATTTTGTAATTATCTTTTAAGTATATATGTACATTACATACACTCCTTTATATATATAACACATTCCATTAAAAATTTTAGGTAGTTCCTTTAACGGTCTTGTCTATACTTCCTAGGCATGAAAACTTCCAGCAGCCCAAGCCTCTTGACCATGACTGAACAGACCTCAGTATACTTTATATGATAGTCTCCATTCAGAAATCAGATTGTCTAGTCTAGTCTGAGTCAAAACTCCAAACTTGATTTAACATTAAACTGTATTTCTCTCCCAGTTTAAGCCTTCTTCTGACAAGAAGTCTGCAGTAGAAAAGGTGAGGTGTGGTTGATATGGTTGACTTCTTTTTTTCCCCTTAAATCCCCCTCCACTAACTGCTAGAGTCAAATCCACTGCAGTCATCAGTACTATTATGATACGTCTACCTTTTTTCACTTTAGCTCTACAGCCCATTCTCCACACAGCAGCCTCAATAATATTTGTTTTAATTTTTTTAATTTAAACTAATTTTCAGCTTATAGAAAAGTTGCAGAAATAGTGCAAGAGTATTCCCTTATACCCCTCATTCAAGTTTCCCTAATATTAGTATCTTATATAACCATAGTACACTTACTAAACTCAGGAAATTCACTCAAGTACAATACTATTAACTAAATTACATGCTTTATTCTAACTTCAGTGGTTTCCCCACTGTCATTTTTCTCTTCCAGGATCCTATTTCCAGGATCACATTGCATTTAGTCGTTGTTTCTGCTTCATCTCCTCCATCTATAAAAGTTCTTCACTTTTTCCTTAACTTTCATGACCTTGACACTTTTGAAGAGTATTAATCAGTTATTTTGTCAAATGTCTCCTGATGTAGGTTTTTCTGATGTTTTTTAATGATTGGAATGAGGCATTTTGGTATGCCTTTATTTTAGAACTTTCAAAACTCTCCAGTACACTAAGAATAAAATCAAACACGTACCCCAATTTGGCATCGTCTGACCCTTAAATTTGTTCTTGATTCACCTTAAGTCACTCTGGTCTGGCCACAGTGGTTATTGTAGTTTGAATTCCTCAGGAAGCAGACTCTGAGATGAAGTTTAGTGTGCAAGCTGTTTATTATGGAGCTCCTTTGAGACCAACCCCTATGAAAGGAAAGGAAGAAAGGGGAGTGGGCATGTGGAGAAATTGAGCTGCATGTGACAGACTAGACTGATCCTACATGGAGCCGTGGGGCTAGAAATGGTCTTTCTGGGTTGTACCCTTTTGAAATGAGATGGCCAAGCCTTATACTCCCTACATGCATTGATAACTGGATGTAGCCCATCTTGGAAAAGATGTGACCTTAGTGGCATGGCACCTGAAGACACTGACACTGAAAGTTGTTTGCCCTTAGCACTCCCAGCAGCTGGGACAATAAGTACTTCAATGAAGGGGGATCTAGGTAGCACATGACAGTGTTCCACCACACTGTCTTCCAGTTTAAGGTCTTTTTCCCTTCAGAAATTTTTATGTACTTGTCCTTCCAGCTGTTGTGCTTCCCATTGGCTATTTGCATAGATGATTCATCCCCATCCTTCAGAAATCAGCTAAAACATCAGTGTCTCAGTGAGGCCTTCCTGGCTTCCTTTTTCCTACTTCATGATTTACGATTACATGTCTGTTTACTAATTTACTATCTCCCAATGAGACTGAGAGCTCCATAAAGGCAGGAAGCACATAAATTTGATTCACCTCTGTTTACTACCACTTAACATGGGGCCAAGTCCATAGCAAGTCTTCAACAAATTGTTTAAAAATTAGTGAATAACAAGATGAATGGATGAAATAAAATATAATAAATCTGGGTTTTTTTGGACAGAACTTCAGAGTATGGTAAATAGTCACAGACAACCAGGAAATGATCTAGGGTGTGTGGTGTGGTACAATCTCCTTAAGTTAAGGAATTCAGGGAATGGAAAACATAGTGAGAGACTCAGAAGTCAAGGAAACTCAAACCTGTTGTTGAAGAGGTGTTTTAGTCTGCTCAGGTTGTCACAATAAAATACCATGGATTGGGCTTCCCTGGTGGTGCAGTGGTTGAGAGTCTGCCTGCCGATGCAGGGGACACGGGTTCGTGCCCCGGTCCGGGAAGATCCCACATGCCGTGGAGCGGCTGGGCCCGTGAGCCATGGCCGCTGAGCCTGTGCATCTGGAGCCTGTGCTCCGCAATGGGGGAGGCCACAACAGTGAGAGGCCCGTGTACCACAAAAAAAAAAATACAAAAAAAACACGTGGATTGAGTAGCTTAAACAACAGAAATTTATTTTCTCACAGTTCTGGAGCCTGGAAATCCAAGATCAAGGTGTCAGCATGCTCAGGTTCTGGTAAGGGCCTTCTAACTGGCTTGTAGATGGCTGTCTTCTTGCTTGGCTTGCTGGCTTGTCCTCACATGGCAGAGAAAGAAAGAGAACAAACTCTCTGGTGTCTCTTCTTATAAGGGCACTAATCCCATCATGAGGGTCCCACCTTCACGACCCTACCTAATCCTAATTACATCCCAGTGGCCCTATCTCCAAATACTATCACACTGAGGGGAGGGCCTCAACATATGAATTTTGGGGGACACAATTCAGCCCATAGGAAGATACAATGCATTTTGTATTAAGTTTGTTTAAAAGACTATTAACTTACCTACTTTTCATTGTTTATCTAAAAGACTCAACACATTAGTTTATTATCCATTTCTAAAGCATATAATTAGTGCTGAAGGAATAATATCACCACATATTAAGTTTGAAATACTAAAGATATATTTCTGAGGACAACACATGCTGTTGGTAATTGAATATGAGCAACATACTAACCTTTGAGATTAGCAATTTTTAAAAGTTCATGTGGGACTTCCTTAGTGGTGCGGTGGTTAAGAATCTGCCTGCCAATGCAGGGTACACGGGTTCGAGCCCTGATACGGGAAGATCCCACTTGTCGCAGAGCAACTGAGCCCATACACCACAACTACTGAGCCTGCACTCTAGACCCCGAGAGCCACAACTACTGAGCCCGTGTGCCACAACTACTGAAGCCCATACACTTAGAGCCCATGCTCCGCAACAGGAGAAGCCACTACAATGAGAAGCCCACACACTGCAATGAAGAGTAGCCCCCACTCGCTGCAACTAGAGAAAGCCCACGCGCAGCAATGATAACCCAACCCAGCCAAAAATTAATTAATTAATTAAATTAAAAAGTTCATGTGCATTAGAATTTCCAGAGGATCTGGTTAAAATGTAGATTCCTGTGCTCCATAGCTGGTACTTCTGCCACTTCTGCCATAGCTGGTACTTCTGCCATTTTATTGGTTTTTGTTATTTATTTATTTATCTATCTATTTACTTATTTATTTATTTTTGGCTGTGTTGGGTCTTTGTTGCTGCATGTGAGCTTCCTCTAGTTGCTGTGAGCAGGGCCTATTCTTCCTTGCGGTGCACGGGTTTCTCATTGCAGTGGCTTCTCTTGTTGCAGGGCACAGGATCTAGGCACACAGGCTTCAGTAGTTGTGGCACATGGGTTCAGTAGTTGTGGCTCATGGGCTTAGTTGCTCCGCGGCATGTGGGATCTTCCTGGACCAGGGCTTGAACCTGTGTCCCCTGCATTGGCAGGTGGATTCTTAACCACTGCGCCACCAGGGAAGTCCCACTTCTGCCATTTTAAACAGAGCCCCAGGTGATTCTACTATAGATGAGTGAGGATTGCATTTTGAGGAATATGTTACTGGTTACATCAGAAATAACTTGGTCCTTCAAAATGAGTTCAACATTCTGCTGCCTCCTTCCTTGGCATGACTGCAAGGGCATTGACAACATTTACAGATGATTTGGTGGTGTTTATGACGTGCAAGGTTCTTAAGCAACAGAGAAAAAGGAAAGGTATTCCTGATAGCCAGCAGACAACTGCTCCCACTACAAAAACATGTTCACACAGAGAGACACAGACAGAGACAGACAGAGACAGAGAAAGAAAGAGAGAATGATGCACCAGAATTTGACTGTGGTTGGGGGAGAGTTGGTTGGCAGCTCTTGGAGAGCCAGGAGATGGGTGAAGCCTAACACAACACTGTCACTGAGTGAATAAGCATAACGACTTGAAAATTTTTAATCTTTTTAAATTAGTACTTTTGGAGCAGCTTTAAGTTCACAGCAAAACTGAAGTGAAGGTACCGAGATTTCCCATGTACCCTCTGCCCCCTCCACACATGAATAGCCTCCCCCATTATCAACATCCCCCACCAGAGTGGTAAATTTTTTACCACTGATGAACCTACATTGACACATCATAATCACCCAAAGCACACTGTTTTCATTATGTTTCACTCGTGGTGGTATACATTCTATGGGTATGGACAAATCTATAATGATGTCTATCCATCATTATGGTATCATGCAGAATATTTTCACTGCCCTAGAAATTCTCTGTGCTTCTCCTAATCATTCCTCTCCCACCCCAAAGCCTGGCAACCACTGATCTTCTGTCTCCATAGTTTTGCCGTTTCCAGAATGTCATATAGTTGGAATCATACAGTATGTAACCTTTTCAGATTGGCTTATTTCACTTAGTAACATACAGTTAAGTTTCCTCCATGTGTTTTAATGGCTTGAAAGCTCATTTCTTTTTAGTGCTGAATAATGTTCCATTGTCTGGATGTATCACAATTTATTTATCCATTCACCTACAAAAGGACATCTTGGTTGCATTGAATCTATAGACCAAGTTGGGAAGAACTGACATCTTGACAGCATTGCGTTTTCCTATCCATGAATGTTTTCCTCTGAATATCCATGAACTTTCCCTCTGTTACTTAAGTACCTCCATTTATTTAGTTCTCCTTTTTGTTCATCAGAGTTTTGTAGTCTTCCTCATATAGATCCTGTACATATTTTGTTAAATTTATCCCTAAGTATTTCATTTTTGAGTGTGCCAATGTAAATGGTATTGTATTTTTAATTTCAAATTTCACTTGTTCATTGCTGGCATACAAGAAAGTGACTGGCTTTTGTAGATTAACCTTGTATGCTGCAAGCTGGATATAATCGCTCATTCCAAAAGTTTTTTGTTGATTCTTTAGGATTTTCTACTTTTAGACAATCATGTCATTTGTGAACAAAGACAGTTTTATTTTTCCTTCCCAATCTGTATGCCTTTCATTTCCCTTTCTCATCTTATTGCATTAAGTAGAACTTCCAATATGATGTTGAAAAGGAGTGGTGAGGGGGGACATCCTTGCCTTGTACCTGATCTTAGTGGGAAAGCTTCTAGTTTCTCACCATTAAGTATGATGTTAGCTCTATTCTTTATTAGTTTGAGGAACTTACCTTCTATTCATAGTTTACTGAGAATTTTTATCATGAATGGATGTTGGACTTCGTCAAATGCTTTTCCTGCATCTATTCATATGATCATTTGATTTTTCTTTTTTAATCTGTTGATGTGATAGATTACATTAACTGATTTTTGAATGTTGAACCAATCTTGCATACTTGGCATAAATCCCACCTTGTCATGGGGAATAATTCTTTTTATACATGGTTGGATTTGATTTGCTAATATTTATTGAGGATTTTTGCATCTATGTTCATAAGAGATATTAGTCTATAGTTTTCTTGTAATTTTTTTCTGGTTTTGGTATTAGGGCAATGGTAGCCTCATAGAATGAGTTAGGAAGTAACCTTTTGCTTTAATTTTCTGAAAGAGATTGTAGAGGATTGGCATAATTTCTTCCTTAAATGTTTGGTAAAATTCACCAATGAATCCATGTAGGCCTGGTACTTTCTGATTTGGAAGATTATTAATTATTGATTAAATTTCTTTAATAGGCCTATCAAGATTATTTATTTCTTCTTGCATGAGTTTTTGTAAATTGTGTCTTTCAGGGACTTGGTCCATTTCATCAAGATTATCAAATTTGTGGGCATAGACTCGTTCATACTATTCTTTTATCAAGATTTCAATGTCCATAGGATCTGGAAAAATGTCCTGTCTTTCATTTCTGATATTAGTAATTTGTGTCTTCTTTTTTTCTTAGCCTGTCTAGAGGCTTATCAATTTTATCATTTCAAAGAACCAACTTTTGATTTCCTTGATTTTTTAATTGATTTCTTCTTTTCATTTTCATTGATTTGTGTGCTAATTCTTATTATTCCTTTCTCCTGCTTACTTTGAAATTAATTTGCTGTTTTTACTATTTTCCTAATGTAGAAACTTAGATTATTGATTTTAGACTTTTATTCTTTCCCAATAAATGCATTCAATGCATTTATAAGAAAAGATGCACTGCTTTTGCCACACACCACAAATTTTGAAAAGTTGTGTTTTTATTTTCATTTAGTTCAAAATGTTTTTTGATTTCTCTTGAGGCTTCTTTGAGCCATGTGTGATTTAGAAGTATGTTTTTAACCTCCACATATTTGGGGATAATAGCTTTTTAAAAAATAAATAAATGAGGGAAGACAGTTAAATAAAGACTTTTTTTGTAATCTGGTGTAGCCCAGCCCAGCACAATCGAGGCTCTCAAAATAAATGGGAGCATAAGAATATTATTTTTATCTCCCTGCTGGACTTCTATGTTTAATAGGACTCATTTCTTTCCATACCAAAGAGCATTAATGGAATGCACGACAAGATTAGCTAACATGAATTAAATAGAATTTAATTATCATAAATTTAAAAGAACCACCACAGCTGCTATGAGCAATGTGGAAAAATGGAAAAAGTGAAATACAGTTTGGCTTCCATTATGATTAACACTATAGAAAAGATTTTATTTCCTATTATTATTATCACTCAAGTGTTGCTACAAATATTTTTAAATCCATTCTAATCTGGTAACAGAACTGACCATGGAAAGTTAAATTATTTATTTTCTTGCTTTATTCAATTTATGGACTGAAAAGTTACCTTCATTTAATTAGGGGTTAATATAGTGATGAAATAGCATGAATCATTATTAAAATGGAAGAGAAAGATTAAAAAATTAAACCAACCACTTTGTATTGATCATCTGTTTTTAATCTCATTATTTTTCTGATTTGTATATTTTATTAGAAGTGATATTAAATATATTAATGAAACCTCCTTCTCTGACAAGAAACATAATGCAAAGTTCTCTTTCTCAAATCATTTTAATTATCAAGAACATTAATATGAATTTAAAAATCTAGAATTGTATGGATATATAAAACCAAACTCAAACACGAAAACCACCCTGACGCTTACCTAAAAAGGTAGGTGATATTGACATTAACCTACAAATATTCTTTTTTTAAACATATTTATTGGGATATAATTGCTTTACAATGGTGTGTTAGTTTCTACTTTATAACAAAGTGAATCAGTTATACATATACATGTATCCCCATATCTCTTACATCTTGCGACTCCCTCCCTCCACCCTCCTATCCCACCCTTCTGGCTGGTCACAAAGCACCGAGCTAATCTCCCTGTGCTATCTGACTGCTTCCCACTAGCTATCTATTTTACATTTGGTAGTGTATATATGTCCATATATACACTACCACTCTCTCACTTTGTTCCAGCTTACCCTACCCCTTCCCCACGTCCTCAAGTCCATTCTCTAGTAGGTCTACATCTTTATTCCCATCTTGCTCCTAGGTTCTTCATGACAATTTTTTTTAAGATTCCATATATATGTGTTAGCATACGGTATTTGTTTTACTCTTTCTGACTTACTTCACTCTGTATGACAGACTCTAGGTCCATCCACCTCATTACAAATACCTCAGTTTCGTTCCTTTTTATGGCTGAGTAATATTCCATTGTATATATGTGCCACATCTTCTTTATCCATTCATCTGTTGATGGACACTTTGGCTGCTTCCATGTCCTGGCTATTGTAAATAGAGCTGCAATGAACATTTTGGTACATGATTCTTTTTGAATTATGGTTTTCTCAGGGTATATGCCTAACAGTGGGATTGCTAGGTCATATGGTAGTTCTATTTTTAGTTTTCTAAGGAACCTCCATACTGTTCTCCATAGTGGCTGTATCAATTTACATTCTCACCAACAGTAGGAGAGAGTTCCCTCTTCTCCACACCCTCTCCAGCATTTCTTTTTTTTTTTTTTTTCGGTACACGGGCCTCTAACTGTTGTGGCCTCTCCCGTTGGGGAGCACAGGCTCCAGCGGCGAAGGCTCAGCAGCCATGGCTCATGGGCCTAGCCGCTCCATGGCATGTGGGATCTTCCCAGACCAGGGTATGAATCTGTGTCGCCTGCATCGGCAGGCAGACTCTTAACCACTGCGCCACCAGGGAAGCCCGCTACAGCATTTCTTGTTCATAGATTTTTTGATGATGGCCATTCTGTCCAGTGTGAGATGATGTCACACTGTAGTTTTTTGTTTTGTTTTGTTTTGTTTTGTTTTGTTTTGTTTTTTTGCAGTACATGGGCCTCTCACTGTTGTGGCCTCTCCTGTTGCGGAGCACAGGCTCCGGACGCACAGGCACAGCAGCCATGGCTCATGGGCCCAGCCGCTCCGCGGCATGTGGGATCTTCCCAGACCGTGGCATGAACCTGCGTCCCCTGCATCGGCAGGTGGACTCTCAACCACTGTGCCACCAGGGAAGCCCACATTGTAGTTTTGATTTGCATTTCTCTAATGATTAATGATGTTGAGCATTCTTTCATGTGTTTGTTGGCAATCTGTACATCTTCTTTGGAGAAATGTCTATTTAGGTCTTCTGCCCATTTTTGGATTGGGTTGTTTGTTTTTTTGTTATTGAGTTGCATGAGCTGCTTGTAAATTTTGGAGATTAATCCTTTGTCAGTTGCTTCATTTGCAAATATTTTCTCCCATTCTGAGGGTTGTCTTTTGGTCTTGTTTATGGTTTCCTTTGCTGTGCAAAAGCTTTGAAGTTTCATTAGGTCCCATTTGTTTATTTTTGTTTTTATTTCCATTTCTCTAGGAGGTGGGTCAAAAAGGATCTTGCTGTGTTTTATGTCATAGAGTGTTCTGCCTATGTTTTTATCGAAGACTTTGATAGTGTCTGGCCTTACATTTAGGTCTTTAATCCATTTTGAGTTTATTTTTGTGTATGGTGTTAGGGAGTGTTCTAACTTCATGCTTTTACATGTAGCTGTCCAGTTTTCCCAGCACCACTTTTGAAGAGGCTGTCTTTTCTCCACTGTATATTCCTGCCTCCTTTATCAAAGATAAGGTGACCATATGTGCGTGGGTTTATCTCTGGGCTTTCTATCCTGTTCCACTGATCTATATTTCTGTTTTTGTGCCAGTACCTTACTGTCTTGATTACTGTAGCTTTGTAGTATAGTCTGAAGTCAGGGAGCCTGATTCCTCCAGCTCAATTTTTCATTTCCAAGATTGCTTTGGCTATTCGGGGTCTTTTGTGTTTCCATACAAATTGTGAAATTTTTTGTTCTACTTCTGTGAAAAATGCCATTGGTAGTTTGATAGGGATTGCATTGAATCTGTAGATTGCTTTGGGTAGTATAGTCCTTTTCACAATGTTCATTCCTCCAATCCAAGAACATGGTATATCTCTTCATCTGTTTGTATCATCCTTAATTTTTTTCATCAGTTTAATAGTTTTCTGCATACAGGTCTTTTGTCTCCTTAGGTAGGTTTATTCCTAGGTATTTATTCTCTTTGTTTCGATGGTTAACGGGATTGTTTCCTTTTTTCTCTTTCAAATTTTTCAACTTTAGTGTATAGGAATGCATGTGCATTGATGTTGTATCCTGATACTTTACCAAATTCATTGATTAGCTCCAGTAGTTTTCTGCTGGAGTTTTTAGGTATCGCTATGTATAGTATCATTTCATCTGCAAACAGTGACAGTTTTAGTTCTTCTTTTCTGATTTGGATTCCTTTTATTTCTTTTTCTTCTCTGATTGCTCTGGCTAAAACTTCAAAAACTATGTTGAATAATAGTGGTGAGAATGTGCAACCTTGTCTTGTTCCTCATCTTAGTGGAAATGGTTTCAGTGTTTCACCACTGAGGATGATGTTGGCTGTGGGTTTGTCATATATGGCCTTTATTATGTTGAGGTAAGTTCCCTCTATGGCTACTTTCTGGAGGGTTTTTATCATAAATGGGTGTTGAATTTTGTTGAAAGCTTTTTCTGCATCTATTGATATGATCATATGGTTTTTCTCCTTCAGTTTGTTAATATGGTTTATCACATTGTTTGATTTGTGTATATTGAAGAATCCTTGCATTCCTGGGATGAACCCCACTTGATCATGTTGTATGATGATTTTAATGTGCTATTGGATTCGGTTTGCTAGTATTTTGTTGAAGATTTTCGCATCTATGTTCATGAATGCTATTGGCCCGTAGTTTTCTTTTTTTATAACATCATTGTCTGGTTTTGGTATCAAGGTGATGGTGGTGTCGTAGAATGAGTTTGGGAGTATTCCTCACTCTGCTATATTTTTGAAGAGTTTGAGAAGGATAGGTGGTAGCTCTTCTCTAAATATTTGATAGAATTTGCCTGTGAAGCCATCTGGTCTTGGACTTTTGTTTGTTGGAAGATTTTTAATGACAGTCTCAATTTAAGTGCTTGTGATTGGGCCGTTTATATTTTCTATTTCTTCCTGCTTCAGTCTTGGAAGGTTGCGCTTTTCTAAGAATGTGTCCATTTCTACCAGGTTGTCCATTTTATTGGCATAGAGTTGCTTGTAGTAATCTCTCATGATCCTTTGTATTTCTGCAGTGTCTGTTGTCACTTCTCCTTTTACATTTCTAATTCTATTGATTTGAGACTTCTCCCTTTTTTTCTTGATGATTCTGGCTAATGGTTTATCAATTTTGTTTATCTTGTCAAAGAACCAGCTTTTAGTTTTATTGATCTTTGCTATTGTTTCTTTCATTTCTTTTTCATTTATTTCTGATCTGATCTTCATGATTTCTTTCCTTCTGGTGACTTTGAGGGATTTTTTGTCTTCATTCTCTAATTGCTTTAGGTGTAAGGTTAGGTTGTTCATTTGAGATGTTTCTTGTTTCTTGAGGTAGGATTGTAATGCTCTAAACTTCCCTCTTAGAACTGCTTTTGCTGCATCCCATAGGTTTTGGCCATGGTGTTTTCATTGTCATTTGATTCTAGGTATTTTTTGATATCCCCTTTGATTGATTCAGTGATCTCTTGGTTATTAAGTAGTTTATTGTTTAGCCTCCATGTTTTGTGTTTTTTACAGATTTTTTCCTGTAATTCATATCTAGTTTCATAGCGTTGTGGTCAGAAAAGATACTTGATATGATTTCAATTTTCTTAAATTTACCAAGGCTTGATTTGTGACCCAAGATATGATCTATCCTGGAGAAAGTTCAATGAGCACTTGAGAAGAAAGTGGATTGTGTTGTTTTTGGATGGAATGTCCTATAAATAGCTTAAGTCCATCTTGTTTATTGTATCATTTAAAGCCTGTATTTTCTTATTTAATTTCATTTTGGATGATCTGTCAATGGGTGAAAGTGTGGTATTAAAGTCCCCTACTATGATTGTGTTACTGTCGATTTCCCCTTTTATGGCTGTTAGCATTTGCTTAACATATTGTGGTGCTTCTATGTTAGGTCCATAAATATTTACGATTGTTTTATCTTCTTCTTGGATTGATCCCTTGATCGTTATGTAGTGTCCTTCTTTTTGTCTTGTAATAGTGTTTATTTTAAAGTCTATTTTGTCTGATATGAGAATTGCTACTCCAGCTTTCTTTGATTTTCATTTGCATGGAATATCTTTTTCCATCCCTTCACTTTCAGTCTGTATCTGTCCCTAGGTCTGAAGTGGGTGTCTTGTAGACAGCATATATACGGGTCTTGTTTCTGGATCCATTCAGCCTATGTCTAAGTCTCTTGGTGGGAGCATTTAATCCATTTACATTTAAGGTAATTATTGATATGTATGTTCCTATTACCAATTTCTTAATTGTTTTGGGTTTGCTTGTTTCCTGCTTAGAGAAGTTCCTTTAGGATTTGTTGTAAAGCCGGTTTGGTGGTGCTGAACTCTCTTAGCTTTTGCTTGTCTATAAAGGTTTAATTTCTCCATTGAATCTGAATGAGATCCCTGCTGGGTAGAGTAATCTTGGTTGTAGGTTTCTCCCTTTCATAACTTTTAATATGTCTTGCCACTCCCTTCTGACTTGCAGATTTTCTGCTGAAAGTTCAGCTGTTACCCTTATGGGGATTCCCTTGTATGTTATTTATTGTTTTTCCCTTGCTGCTTTTAATATTTTTTCTTTGTATTTAATTTTTGAAAGTTTGATTAATATGTGTCTTGGCATGTTTCTCCTTGGATGTATCCTGTATGGACTCTCTGTGCTTCCTGGACTTGATTATTTCCTTTCCCACATTAGGGTAGTTTTCAACTATAATCTCTTCAAATATTTTCTCACTCCCTGTCTTTCTCTCTTCTTCTTCTGGGACCCCTATAGTTAGAATGTTGGTGCATTTAGTGGTGTCCTAGAGGTCTCTGAGACTATCCTCAATTATTTTCATTATTTTTTCTTTATTATGCTCTGCAGTAGTTATTCCCACTATTTTATCTTCCAGGTCACTTATCCGTTCTTCTGCCTCAGTTATTCTGCTATCAATTCCTTCTAGAGAATTTTAAATTTCATTTATTATGTTTTTCATCATTGTTTGTTTGTTCTTTAGTTCTTCTAGGTCCTTTTTAACGTTTCTTTTATATTCTCCATTGTATTTCCAAGATTTTGTATCATCTTTACTATCATTACTCTGAATTCTTTTTCAGGTAGACTGCCTATTTCCTCTTTATTTTTTTGATCTGGTCAGTTTTTATCTTGCTCCCTCATCTGCTGCGTGTTTCTCTGCCTTCTCATTTTGCTTAACTGACTCTTTTTCAGGTCTCCTTTTTGCAGGCTGCAGGTGCATAGTTTCCATTGTTTTTGGTGTCTGTCCCCAGTGGCTAAGGTTGGTTCAGTGGGTTGTGTAGGCTTCCTGGTGGAGGGGACTAGAGCCTGTGTTCTGGTGGATGAGGCTGAATCTTGTCTTTCTGGTGGGCAGGTCCATGTCTGGTAGTGTGTTTTGGGGTGTCTGTGACCTTATTGTGATTTTAGGCAGCCTCTCTGCTAATGGGTGGGGTTGTGTTCCTCTCTTGCTATTTGTTTAGCATAGGTTGTCCAGCACTATAGCTTGCTGGTCATTGAGTGGAGCTGGGTCTTAGCGTTGAGGTGGAGATCTCTGGGAGGGCATTCGCCATTTGATATTACATGGAGCTGGGAGGTCTCTGGTGGACCAATATCCTGAACTCGGCTCTCCCACCTCAGAGCACAGACCTGAGATCCGTTCAGAACACCAAGGCCCTGTCAGCCACACCACTCAGAACAAAAGGGAGAAAGAAAGAAAGAAAGAGAGAAAGAAAAAGAAAGAAGAAAGAAAGAGAGAGAGAGAAAGAAAGAAAGAAAATTAATAGAATAAAAAATAATTATTGAAAATTTAAAAAGAAAATTAAAAAGTAATAAAAAGAGGAAAAAAAGAAAGAAGTGAGCAACCAAACCAAAAAACAAATCCACCAATAATCACAAGTGCTAAAAACTATACTAAAAAAAAAAAAAAAAAAACGGACAGACAGAACCCTATGACAAATGGCAAAAGTGAAGCTACACAGACAAAATCACCCAAAGAAACATTCACATACAGACCCAAAAAGAGAAAAAGGAAAAAAATATATATGTCATTGCTCCCAAAGTCCACTACCTCAATTTGGGATGATTCATCGTGTATTCAGATATTCCATAGGCAGGGTACATCAAGTTGATTGTGGAGATTTCGTCCGTTGCTTCGGAGGCTTCTGGGAGAGTTTTCCCTTTCTCTTCTTTGTTCACACAGCTCCTGGGTTCAGCTTTGGATTTGGACCCACCTCTGCATGTAGGTCGCCTGAGGGCGTCTGTTCCCGCCCAGACACAACGGGGTTAAAGGAGCCGCTGATTCAGGGGCTCTGGCTCACTCAGGCCAGGGGGAGGGAGGGGTACGGATGTGGGGCGAGCCTGTGGAGCAGAGGCCGGCGTGACGTTGCACCAGCCTGAGGCTCGCCGTGTGTTCTCCCAGGGAAGTTGTCCCTGGATCACGGGACCCTGGCAGTGGTGTGCTGCACAGGCTCCTGGGAGGGCAGGTGTGGATAGTGACCTGTGCTTGCACACAGGCTTCTTGGTGGCAGCAGCAGCAACCTTAGTGTCTCTTGCCCGTCTCTGTGGTCCGCGCTGATAGCCGTGGCTCGCGCCCATCTCTGGAGCTCGTTTAGGCAGTGCTCTGAATCCCCTCTCCTTGTGCACCCTGAAACAATGGTCTTCTCCCTCTTTGGCAGGTCCAGACATTTTCCAGGACTCCTTCCCGGCTGGCTGTGGTGCACTAGCCCCCTTCAGGCTGTGTTCACACAGCCAACCCCAGTCCTCTCCCTGGGATCTGACCTCCGAAGCCCGAGCCTCAGCTCCCAGCCCCCACCCATCCCGGCAGGAGAGCAGACAAGCCTCTTGGGCTGGTGAGTGCTGGTCAGCACCAATCCTCTTTGTGGGAATCTCTCTGCTTTGCCCTCTGCACCCCTGTTGCTGTGCTCTCCTCTGTGGCTCTGAAGCTTCCCCCCCTGCCACCCCCCCGTCTCCACCAGTAAAGGGCTTCCTAGTGTGTGGAAACTTTTCCTCCTTCACAGCTCCCTCCCACTGGTGCAGGTCCCGTCCCTATTCTTTTGTCTCTGTTTTTTCTTTTTTCTTTTGCCCTACCCAGGTACGTGGGGAGTTTCTTGCCTTTTGGGAAGTCTGAGGTCTTCTGCCAGCGTTCAGTAGGTGTTCTATAGGAGTTGTTCCACATGTACATGTATTTCTGATGTATTTGTGGGGGGGAAGGTGATCTCCACGTCTTACTCTTCCGCCATCTTAAAGGTCTCTGCCTTACCTGCTAGTGTTGGAGGGTCTCCTGCAGAGGCGGATGGGCGGCTGTCTAATCTCATTTTAATGGAAGGGAAAGTTAGTCTCCCATCCCCTGCCCCCCAGATATGATTTCATTGTAGGTTGAACGCTAATAAATAAGTAGTTTCTGGGTTTTCTTTTGTGATGAGAGAACATTAAAAAAATAAAACTATTGCTTAAAACATCTTTCTCTTGTGTGAGAAACAAATAAAATAGAATCCAATGATGTGACTATGTTTGCAACGATTGTTTGTTAAGCCTGAGACTTTTTAGAAACAAGTATACAATTATTCATCTAATCTAAACTTTACATTTTTCTGTTTTCAGGTCAAACTCCCAAGTGTTTGAGGTCAGATTTTGATGGAACACCCAGATGTCCTCAGCTGTCACGGAGAATACTTACCATATTTGCTTGCATATTTCCCCCATTATATTGACAGATATTAGTTATTAACAAAGAAGAAAGAGGTGGATTAACGAGTTAACCTAGCAATCACTGTAGCCTGGGGCCAAAACCACCCTTGCCATGATCCAAAGTTTTCAGCTTTATTGTATTCTTTCAGAAATAAGCCATTGTTTCACGTGGCTAGTAAAATAATAAAAATAAGAAGAAGAAGAAGAAGAAAAAGAACTAATGCCTATTTAGCACCTGATACCCAACTACACAAACGCGTGTGCACACACACCATTCTGCCTCTTCTCTCTACCATAGTTGTCATCCCCTCCTCACATACCCATCCTCCTCTCTCCTGGTGAAAAACTGTCAAAGGGGCTTACTGAATCCTGCAGCAGTCTTTGAGATGCATTGGTTTGGTGTGAAATGCATTCACTGGTATGGAAATGTGGCTTTAACAAAGGGTTCTTCATATTGGACCAAATGTTTGCAGCATTATGTAGAGCACTGTTTGTACTTCAGAAAGAAGGATCAGCAAGGGAAAGAATGGGGCAAAATGATTTTCTTGGAGTTGTGGGGAAATTTTTCTTTGTTCATAATAGCCCTATGAATAGGACAAATGTGGAAATACTGCCAGAACTGAAAAATCCCAGCCTATAGTAACTGCCACTATTAGGGAACTTCCAGAGGACTGGGAAGTACTGCTGTTTGCTCCCAGCAAAAATTAGGAGAAAAGACGTTCCCTTACCTGTTGTTAATTGCCAAAACACATGTGTCAAGCCTTCTTTGAGCAAGAGCTGTGTGGGAAATTTACACACAAGTGGAGAGAAAAAGGAGGCAATGACAGAGTTTTGCTTTCTATTGTCTTTTGAATTTTCTCAAGTATAGCAAATGCTGAACATCCCAGAGGAATAAACTCTTAAGGCTTGGGAAAGATGGATACTAACAAGACATACCTTTTTCATCTTTGCCAGGTTAAGGCGATCTAAATAGTTCCTTCTGTTTCAAATGACCATGGATGCCCGGAGTAGAAAGACTCACAGGCAATGTGTAAGTTTGTGTCACCATGTCACCGTGTCTGGGTAAAGCATTTCTGTCAAGTCCTTAGCTGTGTTCCACAGCACTATTGAATTAAGGTGCTGCTTTCAGCAATCAATTTAATGATCAGTGCAGCCAAACAGTGGTTTTGTATTTTTTAGCTGAATTGGTTGATTATGTTACTGAATTGATTAAATTAACTGGCCACTTTAAGGCCAGAGGGAAAATGCCGCATACTCACCTAGAAGAAAATGTGGGGAAAAAATGATCATTTTCCCACAGTTGAGGAAAATCATCACTTTTTTATAATGAGAAATCTATACTGTTTGTGGTACTTCAAAATGATTACTGAGGGGCTTCCCTGGTGGCGCAGTGGTTGAGAGTCCGCCTGCCAATGCAGGGGACACGGGTTCGTGCCCCAGTCCGAGAAGATCCCACATGCCGCGGAGCGGCTGGACCCGTGAGCCATGGCCGCTGAGCCTGCGCGTCCGGAGCCTGTGCTCCGCAATGGGAGAGGCCACAACAGTGAGAGGCCCGCGTACTGCAAAAAAAAAAAAAAAGATTACTGAACTTCTTTTAACTACCCACTTTTATGCTCAGCACCAGGCAAAGTATAGGTAGTATACAAAACTGGACAAACCATTGTAGTCTCTGCTCTCCTGGAGCTTATAGCTTAGATGACATGAGAGAGATTTGAATAAATAATTAGACAAATAAATAAATATGTACAAATGACATGTGTGCTTTATACTTTAAAAAATGAAAAAAGCTATGCAAAGTAGCTTTGATTTTTCCTTTCTTTTTTCCTTCCTCCTTTCCTTTCTTCTTTTCCTCATTCCTTCCTACTTTTGCCCTCCCTCTCTTTCTTTTTTCTTGTTGCGTGGTTGGAGAATGTGTAGGTTGAAGGAGGCTGGAATATGTAAATATGAGGTAAACCTAAGAGACAACATGAAAAGTTTCCTCAAGTTAAAAAAAAAAATCATGGGAAGAAGAAAGAATAGCAGGGTATAAGAAAGGGAGTGGAGTAGGGAAGGAAAAACACCAAAGACCTTATGAATTCCACTTAAAATATACAATAATGGCAATTAATGGCTTAGGTTGGTAAGCTTAGGGAAATAAAACCAGAGGAAGGAAATCATCTAAGAAAGAATTTTCTTCACTTTTCTATAAGTGATAAGTTTTGTTTTATCTTGTTTCTAAGATGTTCTCATGAAGTTTTTTTATTGGTAGAATTTTGGATGGAATAATTAATTACTGGCTCAGAGGCATGAAATGTAATGCCCATGGTCACACATTGGGATAGAACTGGGTTGGGCCTCCAGGCCTCCTAATGCCTAAATTGGGGTTCTTTTCACTGTATCACACCAATTCTAAGTAAAGAAAGCTTTCCAGTGCAATGCCTCATTATTTTTAATGGACAACTTTGTTTACATATAATCAAATTGTCTACAGTTTGCCTGGAGGTGGGAAACATTTCCCACCTCTCCTGGTTGCTTGTGATCACACTTCTGGCCTCTGTCCAGCCCTTACTCAGATTTACCTTGTGGATGAGATTGGGAGAATTAACTGGGCAAGTGCAGCTCTGTTCCTTTCTCCTTCTGGTATGTGCCTGCAGAGAGCTGTGAGTTTCCATGGGAGAGACCTGTGACAGGCAGGTAATTCTCCTAAATGCCTTGATGCAGTATCAGGAAGCCTAGTCAGCCACCCACCCAGGCTTCATTCTCCAAACAACTTTATCAATAACAAAGCTGATTTATCTCATCTTTCAAGTCCTACAAGCTCAAATACTAGTAGAAGTCATCAGTAAATCTATCTGTGAATGGGCTTTTCTTTGTGAGAAGTTTTAAAATTACTAATTCAATCTCTTTATTTGTTTACCTCCATTCAAATTTTCTATTTCTTCTTGAATCAATGTTGGTAGTTTGTATCTATATAGGAACTTTTCCATTTCATCTATGCTATCTAATTTGTTGGCACACAGTTGTTCATAGTATTTCCTTATAATTCTTTTTGATTTCTGTAAGGTTGGTAGTAACGTTCCCTCTTTCATACCACCTTTAGTAATTCGAATCTTCTCTCTTTTTATCTTGATCAATCTAGTTAAAGTCTTGTCCATTTTGTTGATCTTTTTAAAGAGCCAATGTTTAGTCTCATTGATTTTCTCTATTGGTTTTGTATTCTCTATTTCATGAAAGTCTGCCCTGATCTTTATTATTTCCTTTCTTCTGCTTTCTTTGGGTTTAGTTCCCTCTTCTTTTTCCTATTCCTTAAGGTGAAAGGTTAGGTTATTTATCTGAGATCTTTCTTTTTAAAAATATAGATGTTTGGAGCTATACATTTCTCTCTAATCACTGCTTTAGCTGCATCCCATAAGTTTTGGTATATTGTATCTTTACTTTCAGTCATCTCAAAGTATTTTCTAATTTCCTTTGTGATTTATTCTTTGATCCATTAGTTATTTAGAAGTGTGTTATTTGATTTCCACATATTTGTGAGTTTCACAAATTTTTCCTGTTGTTGATTTCTAATTTCATTTCATTGTGATCAGAGAAATACGTTGTATGATTGCAATCCTTTAAAATTTATTGAGGCTTGTTATATGGCCCCACATATGGTCTATCCTGGAAAGTGTCCTCTGTGTACTTAAAAAGAATGTGTATTCACAATGTTCATTGCAGCACTATTTACAATAGCCAGGACATGGAAGCAACCTAAATGTCCATTGACAGATGAATGGATAAAGAAGATGTGGCAGATATCTATACAATGGAATATTACTCAGCCAGAAAAAGGAATGAAATTGGGTTATTTGTAGTGAGTTGGATGGACCTAGAGACTGTCATACGGAGTGAAGTAAGTCAGAAAGAGAAAAACAAATACCATATGCTAACTCATATATATGGACTCTAGAACCCTAGTGGCAGAGCAGGAATAAAGATGCAGACTTGAGGACACGGGGAGAAGGAGAAGCTGGGACGAAGTGAGAGAGTAGCATTGACATGTATACACTACCAAATGTAAAATAGATAGCTAGTGGGAAGCTGCTGCATAGCACAGGGAGATTATCTTGGTGCTTTGTGACCACCTAGAGGGGTGGGATAGGGAGAGTGGGAGGGAGGCTCAAGAGGGAGGGGATATGAGGATATATGTATACATATAGCTGATTCATTTTGCTGTACAGCAGAAACTAACACAACATTGTAAAGCAATTATACTCCAATAAAAATGTAAAAAAAATGTGTATTCTTCTATTGTTGCATGGAGTGATCTAAAAATGTCTGCTAGTTCTAGTTGGTGTTGTTCAAGTCTTCCATTTCCTTGTAGATCTTCTATTTTTTCTAGCCATTATTGAACATGAGTTATTGAAGTCTCCAACTATTATCATTGATGGCTCATATAGTTCTACTTTAACTCTATGAATATTTCCTTCCTAGCCCTCTATCCATCTGCTATACTTGTAAACCATATTTAAACCTTAATACCCCACCACAGTTCATCCACCTCTGCTCCTTTTGTCCAAACACACACCAGAGAGAGGTACAAAAATTTGGAGATGGATAGTAGTAAACATGGAGGGATCCCTGAGCTTGGGGTTATAAAGGATCAGCATAGAACACTAGTGGTAGACTTAAAACATCAGTTCCAGTTAAATATGACTAAAGTCTAAATTCAGTTAAACTAGGAAACTTCAAGGCTCAGTGCTCTAAGTTGTATAGTAAAAATCACAGATGAGTATGATTTCATAGTCAATTGATTTTTGACAAGTGTGCCAAGACAACTTAATGAGGTAAAGAATAGTCTTTTCAACAAATGGAGCTCAGACAACTAGACATCCACATGCAAAAAAAATTGAAATTAAATCTCTACTTGACATCATATGCAAAAATTAATTCAAAAAGGATCATAGTAAATGTAAGAGATAATAATATAAAACTCTCAGAAGAAACCAAAGGAGTAAATCCTCATGACTTTGGGTTAGACAACATCTTCTTAGATATCACACCAAAAACATAAGCAATGAAAGAAAAAATACATTAATTGGAATTCAAAAAAAAATTAAACTTCTGTGTTTCAACAGACACTATTAACTGAGAAGACAACTCACATAAAGGGAGAAAATACTTGGAAATGATATATCTGATAGGAACTTGTAAATAAAAAACACTTGTAACTCAACAATAAAAAGACAATTAAATGAATTAAAACACGGGGAAAGAATATGAATAGACATTTCTCCAAAGAAGATGCTTGTAAATATTTATGTACCCAACATAGGAACACCTAAATATATAAAGCAAATATTAACATACATAAAAAAGGAAATGGACAGTGACAATAATAATAGGGGACTTTAATACTCCACTTACAGCAATGGATAGATCATATAGACAGAAAATCATTCAGGAAACATGGGCCTTAAATGACACATTAGATCAGAGAGACTTATAAAGATGTATACAGAACCTTCCAGTCCAAAACAGCAGAATACACATTTTTTATCAAGGGCACATGGCACAATTTCCATGGTAGACCACATTATACCACAAAACAACTCAATAAATTTAAGAAGATTGAAATCATATCAAGTACCTTTTCTGACCACGACAGTATGAAACTAGAAATCAACTACAAGACGAAAACTGGAAAAAACACAAGTACATGGAGACTAAACAACATACTACTTAACAATCAATAGGTCAAAAATAAATAAAAGGGGAAATTAAAAAATACCTTGAGACAAATAAAATTGGAAATGCAACATCCCAAAATCTATGGAATGCAGCAGATGCAGCAAAAACAGTTCTAAGAGGAAAGTATAGAGCAATACAGGCCTACCTCAAGAAACAAGAAAAATCTCAAATAAAAATCGAAGTTTAGACCTAAAAGAACTAGAAAAAGAAGAATGAACAAAGCCAAAATTAGTAAAAAGAAGGAAATAATAAAGGTCAGAGGGGAAATAAATGAAATAGAGACTAAAAAAATTGAAAAGATCAATAAAATTGAGAGCTGGTTCTTTGAAAAAATAAACAAAATTGACAAAACTTTCATTAGACCCATCAGGAAAAAAAAGGGAGAACTCAAATAAATAAAATCAGAAATGAAAGAGAAGTTACAACTGATACCACAGAAATACAAAGGATAATAAAAAACTACTAAAAACAATTATAAGCCAAAAAATTGGAAAACCTAGAAGAAATGGATAAATTCCTAGAAATATACAATCTTTCAAGACTGAATCAGGAAGAAGTAGATTATCTGAATAGACCAATAACTGGTAATGAAATTGAATCAGTAATCAAAAAACTCCCAACAAACAATAGTCCAAGGCCAGGCAGCTTCACAGATGAATTTTACCAAACACTTCTTAAAGAACAGTTAGTACATATCCTTCTCAAATTACTCCAAAAAATTGAAGAGGAAAGAAAGCTTCCAAACTCATTCAAGGAGGCTAGCATTACCCTGTTACCAAAACCAGATGAAGATTCTACCAAAAAGGAAAATTACAGGCCAATATCCTTGATGAAATAGGTGCAAAAATCCTCAACAAAATATTAGCAAACTGAATTCAACATTATATTAAAAGGATCATGTACCATGATCAAGTGGGATTTATCCCAGGCATGCAAGGATGGTTCAACATCAGCAAATGAATTAATGCAATACACCACATTAACAAAATAAAGGATAAAAATCATGATCATCTCAATAGATGCAGAAAAAGCATTTGAAAAAATTCAACACTCATTTATGATAAAAACTCTCAACAACCTGGGAATAGAGGGACCATACCTCAACAGAATAAAGGCCATATGTGACATCCACAGCTAACATCATACTCAATGGTGAAAAGCTGAAAATTTTTCCTCTAAGATCAGGAACAAGACAAGGATGCTCACTCTCATCACTCTTATTCAACCCAGTATTGGAAGTTCTGGCCACAGCAATTAGAAAGGAAAAATAAATAAAAGGCATTCATATTAGAAAGGAAGAAGTAAAACTGTCACTATTTGCAGATGACATTATACTATATATATATAGGAAACCCTAAAGACTCCACCAAAAAACTATTAGAACTAATAAATGAATTTAGTAAAATTGTAGGATACAAAATTAATATACATAAATATATTGCATTTCTATACACTAATAATGAGCTAGCAGAAAGAGAAATTAAGAAAACAATTCCATTTGCAATTGCAACAAAGAGAATAAAATTCCTAGGTATAAATTTAACCAAGGAGGTGAAAGAACAGTACTTAGAAAACTATAAGATGTATATGAAAGAAATTGAAGATGACACAAATAAATGGAAAGATATACTGTGCTCATGGGTTGGAAGAATTAATATTGCTAAAATGCCCATACTACCCAAAGCAATATAGAGATTCAAGGCAAACCCTTTCAAATATCAATGGTATTTTTCACAGAATTGGAATAAATAATCCTAAAATTTATATGGAACCACAAAAGATCCTGAATAACCAAAGAAACTGTGAGAAAGAAGGACAAAACTGAGGCATCATGCCCCCTAACTTCAAATTATACTACAAAGCTATAGTAATCAAAACAGTATGGGTATTGACACAAAATATAGACATATAGATCAATGGAACAGAATAGAGAGCCCAGAAATAAACCCTTGCACATATGGTCAGTTAATCTACAGCAAAGGTGGCAAGAATATACAATGGAGAAAAAAACCATCTCTTCAATAAATGGTGTTGGGAAAATTGGACAGCTACATATAAAATAATATATCCAGACCACTGTCTTACACCATATACAAAAGTAAATTCAAAATGGATTAAGGACTTGAATATAAGACCTGAAATCATAAAACTCTTAGAAGAAAGTATAGACAGCTCTGTTTTGCATCTGACTCCTCATGCAAGGGCAACAAAAGCAAAAATAAACAAGTGTGGGGGGGGGAACTTCCCTGGTGGCGCAGTGGTTGACAATCCACCTGCCAATGCAGGGGACACAGGTTTGAGCCCTAGTCTGGGAAGATCCCACATACCATGGAGCAGCTAGGCCTGCGCGCCACAGCTACTGAGCCTGTGCTCTAGGGCCCACGAGCCACAACTACTGAGTCTGCATGCCACAACTACTGAAGCCTGCATGCCTAGAGCCCATGCTCCACAACAAGAGAAGCCATCACAATGAGAAACCCATGCACCGCAACGAAGAGTAACCCCAGCTACCTGCAACTAGAGATAGTCAGCCCACAGCAATGAAGACCCAACAGAGCCAAAAATAAATAAATAAATTTATTAAAAAAAAAAAAACAAGTGGGACTACACCAAACTAAAAGCTTTCGTACAGCAAAGGAAACCAGCAACAAAATAAAAAGGCAACCTACTGAATGGGAGAAGATATCTACAAATCATGTATCCAATAAGGAGTTAATATCCAAAATCTACAAAGAACTCATACAACTTAATATAAAATAACAAACAATCTGATTTTTAAAAATGCACAGAGGACCTAAATAGACATTTTTCCAAAGAAGACATATGGATGGCCAACAAGCACATGAAAAAATGCTAAACATCATTAATCATCAGGGAAATGCAAATCAAACCACACCTAACAAAAAGACATAAAGTAACAAGTGTTGGTGAGGTTGTGCATAAAAAAGAACGCTTGGGCTTCCCTGGTGGCGCAGTGGTTGAGAGTCCGCCTGCCGATGCAGGGGACACGGGTTCATGGCCCAGTCCGGAAAGATCCCACATGCCGTGGAGCAGCTGGGCCCGTGAGCCATGGCCACTGAGCCTGCGCGTCCGGAGCCTGTGCTCCGCAACGGGAGTGGCCACAGCAGTGAGAGGCCCGCGTACCACAAAAAAAAAAAAAAAGGAACCCTTGTTCACTGCTGCTGGGAAAAACACTAATTCAAAAACATATATGTACCCCAATGTTCATAGCAGCATCATTAGCCAAGATATGGAAGCAACCTAAGTATCCATTGATAGATGAATGGATAATGAAAATGTGTTATATATATACAATGGAATATTAGTTATAAAATAATGAAATCTTGCCATTTGTGGTAACATGGATGGACCTAAAGGTATTATGCTAATGAAATGAGTCAGACACAGAAAGAGAAATACCATGTGATTTCACTTACATGTCAAATCCAAAGAACAAAACAAAGGGACAAACAAAAGAAAACAAAAACATATTCATAGATACAGAGAAGAAACTGCTGGTTGCCAGAGAGGAGGCTGGGAGTATAGGTGAAATAAGTAAAGGAGATTAAGAAACACAAACTTCCAGTTGTAAAATAAATAAGTCATGGGGATGTGTAATATACAGAATAGGCTGTATAGTCAATAATATTCCAATAACTTTAAATGGTGACAGATAGTAACTTGACTTATTGTGGCAATCATCTCATAATGTATATAAATGTTGAATCACCATGTTGTATGCTGAACATAAAGTGATGCAGCCCCTTTGGGATATAGTTCTTTTGTTCCTCAAATAATTAAATATATAGTTACCGTATGATCCAGAATTTTTACTCTGAGGTATATTCTCAAGAGAACTGAATGCATATGTCCTCGCAAAGACTTGTACATGAACCACAATGTTCACTGCAGCACTATTTACAATAGTCAGGATATGGAAGCAACCTAAGTGTCCATCGACAGATGAATGGATAAAGAAGATGTAGCACATATATACAATGGAATATTACTTGGCCATAAAAAGAAATGAAATTGAGTTATTTGTAGTGAGGTGGATGGACCTAGAGTTTGTCATACAGAGTGAAGTCAGAAAGAGAAAAACAAATACTGTATGCTTACACATATATATGGAATCTAAAAAAAAAGAAAAAGGTTATGAAGAACCTAGGGGCAGGACAGGAATAAAGATGCAGACCTACTAGAGAATGGACTTGAGGACACGGGGAGGGGGAAGGGTAAGCTGGGACAAAGTGAGGGAGTGGCATGGACATATATACACTACCAAATGTAAAATTGATAGCTAGTGGGAAGCAGCCGCATAGCACAGGGAGATCAGCTTGGTGCTTTGTGACGACCTAGAAGGGTGGGATAGGGAGGGTGGGAGGGAGATGAAAGAGGGAGGAGATGTGAGGATATATGTATATATATAGCTGATTCACTTTGTTATACAGCAGAAACTAACACACCATTGTAAAGCAATTATACTCCAATAAAGATGTTTAAAAAAAGACTTGTACATGAATGTTTATAGCAACATTGTTCATAAAGCCAAAAATAGAAAAAATCCTGAATATCCATCAACTGAAAAATGGATAAACAAAATGTGGCATATCCATACAATGTAATATTATTTAGCTGTAGAAAGGAATAAAGTACTGATATACGCTACAACATGAATGAACCTTGAAAACATTATTCTAAGTGGAAGAAGTCAGACATAAAATGCCATGCATATCGCATAATTCCATACAATCATAAAAAGCACTGAATTGCATACATTAAAATGTTGATCTTTATGTGAATTATATCTCAATAAAACTATGATTTTTAGATATGAATAAGATAACTTCCCTACTTTTAAGAAAGTGCCCTCAGGACAAACTCTTGTCACCTACCTGGGAGGAGATGCTTCTCCTGAATATCAGGGGAATGCCAGAACCCACTGAGTCAGCTGTGTGTCCATCAGGACTCCTGGCATATACACAGTAGACACTCAGAAATTCTTGTTGGAATAAATTGGTTTCTACCAAATTCTCTCAGCTTGTCTGAGGGAAACTCAGTCCCCTGGCTGGATCACTCTGATCCTAGATACCTATCTTGTCTACCTGGATGATTACTACCTCAGAAAAAAATCTTTTTTCACTAACTGTCCTAGTGGATATGAGTCTGATTTGTTCTACCTCCAACCAAGCTCCATTTCTAACCATGCTGGGGAGATCTCTTTTCAGTTACCTGTCCAGTGAACTCAGATGGTTGGAGAGGAAATATGGTCTTATACAAGAGCATGGACTCCAAGACCTCACAGTCTCCAGCTGAGATAAATAGAAAAACCTGGTCTCTCCTCTTTCTCCCCATCCCCCTTTCCAACCTCACACTGCAGAAAGAGTGATCTTTTAAAAAAAAGTAAATTGCATCCTGCCTCTTTGTTGCTATATTGCTAACAGTAATTGAATGTTTAATGTCTAGTACATTTCTAAGCCCTTTATGTCTACTGACTCATTAAATCTTCCCAACAATAAATATTATTATTATTCTTATTTTATAGATGAGCAAGGTAAGGCACAGAAAGGTTAAGTTGCTTATCCAAGATGATACATCCACGAAGTGGTTGGGGTGAGAAATTAATCCAGACAGCGTGGCTCCAGAGCCCTTGACCTCAGCACCACACCATCCCCCTCTCAATGGCTATATATCCCACTAAGAGTAAAATCTTTACCATGGTTTTCAAGGCCTGAATGATGTGGCCCCTGCTTTCCTCATCTCTTAACACCAACCAGTATCTCGGATCACCACGCTCCACTCACACTAGTCTGCTGTTAATTCCTAGTATGTGCTAAGCTCTGTCCCACCTCAGCACCTTTGCACTTTCAGTTTTCTCTGTAATGCATCTACTCTCCTCTCCCTCCCTCATGTGTCTGGTTGTTTAAATATTACCATGTCAGGGATGTTCCCTGATCGTCCTCTCTTGAGAAATATCCTCCTCTTCAGCTTTCCATCCTAAGACCATGCTCTTGCAACCTCATCATTTCCATCAGATCACTTTTCTCAGAGGATTTACCAGGTTGTGAACTGCCACCCCTGCTGGAGTGTGGGATTTTTTTTTTTTTAAACAACTTCATTGGAGTAAAATTGCTTTACAGTGGTGTGTTACTTCCTGCTTTATAACAAAGTGAATCAGCTATACATATACATATGTCCCCATATCTCTACCCTTTTCGATCTCCCTCCCTCCCACCCTCCCTATCCCACCCCTCCAGGTGGTCACAAAGCACCGAGCTGATCTCCCTGTGCTATGCGGCTGCTTCCCATTAGCTATCTATTTTACATTTGGTAGTGTATATATGTCCATGTCACTCTCTCACTTTGTCCCAGCTTACCCTTCCCCCTCCCCGTGTCCTCAACTCCATTCTCTAGTAGATGTGCATCTTTATTCCCGTCTTGCCCCTAGATTCTTCATGACCATTTATTTTGTTTTAGATTCCATATATATGTGTTAGCATACGGTATTTGATTTTCTCTTTCTGACTTACTTCATTCTGTAGGACAGTATCTAGGTCCATCCACCTCACTACAAAAAACTCAGTTTCATTCCTTTTTATGGCTGAGTAATATTCCATTGCATATATGTGCCACATCTTCTTTATCCACTCATCTGATGATGGACACTTAGGTTGTTTCCATGTCCTGGCTATTATAAATACAGCTGCAATGAACATTTTGGTAAATGCCTCTTTTTGAATTATGGTTTTCTCAGAGTATATGCCCAGTACTGGGATTGCTGGGTTGTATGGTAGTTCTATTTTTAGTTTTTCAAGGAACGTCCATACTGTTCTCCATAGTGGCTGTATCAATTTACATTCCCACCAACAGTGCAAAAGAGTTCCCTTTATCCACAAACTCTCCAGCATTTATTGTTTGTAGATTTTTTGATGATGGTCAATATGATCGGTGTGAGATGATATCGCATTGTAGTTTTGATTTGCATTTCTCTAATTATTAATGATGTTGAGCATTCTTTCATGTGTTTGTTGGCAATCTGTATATCTTCTTTGGAGAAATGTCTATTTAGGTCTTCTGCCCATTTTTGGATTGGGTTGTTTGTTTTTTTGCTATTGAGCTGCATGAGCTGCTTATAAATTTTGGAAATTAATCCTTTGTCAGTTGCTTCAATTGCAAATATTTTCTCCCATTCTGAGGGTTGTCTTTTCATCTTGCTTACGGTTTCCTTTGCTGTGCAAAAGCTTTTAAGTTTCATTAGGCCACATTTGGGTAGTTTTGGTTTTATTTCCATTTCTCTAGGAGGTGGGTCAAAAAGGATCTTGCTGTGATTTATGTCATAGAGTGTTCTGCCTATGTTTTCCTCTAAGAGTTTGATAGTTTCTGACCTTACATTTAGGTCTTTAAACCATTTTGAGTGTATTTTTGTGTATGGTGTTAGAGGGGGTGTTCTAATTTCATTCTTTTACATGTAGCTGTCCAGTTTTCCCAGCACCACTTATTGAAGAGGTGGGCATTTCTCCACTGTATATTCTTGCCTCTTTTATCAAAGATAAGGTGACCATATGTGCATGGATTTATCTCTGGGCTTTCTATCCTGTTCCATTGATGTATCTTTCTGTTTTTCTGTCAGTACCATACAGTTTTTATTACTGTAGCCTTGTAGTATATTCTGATGTCAGGGAGCCTGATTCCTCTAGCTCCGTTTTTCTCTCTCAAGATTGCTTTGGCTATTTGGGCCCTTTTGTGTTTCCATACAAATTGTGACTTTTTTTGTTCTACTTCTGTGAAAAATGCCAGTGGTAGTTTGATAGGGATTGCATTGAATCTGTAGATTGCTTTGGGTAGTAGAGTCATTTTCACAATGTTGATTCTTCCAATCCAAGAACATGGTATATCTCTCCATCTATTTGTATCATCTTTAATTTCTTTCATCAGTGTCTTATAATTTACTGCATACAGGTCTTTTTTCTCCTTAGGTAGGTTTATTCCTAGGTATTTTATTCTTTTTGTTGCAATGGTAAATGGGACTGTTTCCTTAATTTCACTTTCAGATTTTTCATCATTAGTTTATAGGAATGCCAGAGATTTCTATGCATTAATTTTGTATCCTGCTACTTTACCAGATTCATTGATTAGCTCTAGTAGTTTTCTGGTAGCATCTTTAGGATTCTCTATGTATAGTATCATGTCATCTGCAAACAGTGACAACTTTACTTCTTCTTTTCTGATTTGGATTCCTTTTAATTCCTTTTCTGCATTGATTGCTGTAGCTAAAACTTCCAAAGCTATATTGAATAATAGTGGTGAGAGTGGACAACCTTGTCTTGTTCCTGATCTTAGTGGAAATGCTTTCAGTTTTCCACCATTGAAGACGATGTTGGCTGTGAGTTTGTCATATATGGCCTTTATTATGTTGAGGAAAGTTTCCTCTATGCCTACTTTCTGCAGGGTTTTTTATCATAAATCGGTGTTGAATTTTGTCAAAAACTGTCTCTGCATCTATTGAGATGATCATATGTTTTTTCTCCTTCAATTTGTTAATATGGTGTATCACATTGATTGATTTGTGTATATTGAAGAATCCTTGCATTCCTGGGATAAACCCCACTTGATGATGGTGTATGAACCTTTAATGTGCTGTTGGATTCTGTTTGCTAGTATTTTGTTGAGGATTTTTGCATCTATGTTCATCAGTGATATTGGCCTGTAGTTTTCTTTCTTTGTGACATCTTTGCCTGGTAGTGGTATCAGGGTGATGGTGGCCTTGTAGAATGAGTTTGGGAGTGTTCCTCCCTCTGCTATATTTTGGAAGAGTTTGAGAAGGATAGGTGTTATCTCTTCTCTAAATGTTTCATAGAATTCGCCTGTGAAGCCATCTAGTCCTGGGCTTTTGTTTGTTGGAAGATTTTTAATCACAGTTTCAAGTTTGGTGCTTGTGATTGGGCTGTTCAAATTGTCCATTTCTTCCTGCTTCAGTCTCAGAACGTTGTGCATTTCTAAGAATTTGTCCATTTCTTCCAAGTTGTCCATTTTATTGGCATATAGTTCCTTGTAGTAATCTCTCATGATCCTTTGTATTTCTGCAGAGTAAGTTTTTACATCTCCTTTTACATTTCTAATTCTATTGATTTGAGTCTTCTCCCATTTTTTCTTGATGAGTCTGGCTAATGGTTTATTAATTTTGTTTGTCTCCTCCAAGAACCAGCTTTTAGTTTTATTCATCTCTGTTATCGTTTCCTTTATTTATTTCTGATCTGGTCTTTATGATTTCTTTCCTTCTGCTAACTTTGGGGATTTTTTGTTCTTCTTTCTCTAATTGCTTTAGGTGTAAGGTTAGGTAGTTTGAGATGTTTCTTGTTTCTTAAGGTAGGATTCTATTGCTATACACTACCCTCTTAGAACTGCTTTTGCTGTACCCCATAGGCTTTGGGTCGTCCTGTTTTCACTGTCATTTGTTTCTAGGTATTTTTTGATTTCCTCCTTGATTTCTTCAGTGATCTCTCGGTTATTAAGTAGTGTATTTTTTAGCCTCCATATGTTTGTATTCTTTACAGATTTTTTCCTGTAATTGATATCTAGTCTCATAGTGTTGTGGTCGAAAAAGATACTTGATGAGATTTCACTTCTCTTAAACTTACCAAAGCTTCATTTGTTCCCCAAGATATGACCTATCCCGGAGAATGTTCCATGAGCACTTGAGAAGAATGTGTATTCTGTTGTTTTCGGACGGAATGTCCTATAAATAAATATCAATTAAGTCCATCTTGTTTAATGTATTATTTAAAGCTTGTTTTTCCTTATTTATTTTCATTTTGGATGATCTGTCCATTGGTGAAAGTGGTGTGCTAAAGTCCCCTACCTGATTGTGTTACTGTGGATTTCCCCTTTTATGGCTGTTAGTATTTGCCTTATGTATTGAGGTGCTCCTATGTTGGTTGCATAAATATTTACAATTGTTATATCTTCTTCTTGGATTGATCCCTTGATCATTATGTAGTGTCCTTCTTTGTATCTTGTACTTGTCTTTGTTTTAACGTCTATTTTGTCTGGTATGAGAATTGCTACTGCAGCTTTTTTCTGATTTCCATCTGCATGGAATATCTTTTTCCATCCCCTCACTTTCAGTCTGTATGTGTCCCTAGGTCTAAAGTGGGTCTCTTGCAGATAGCATATATATGGGTCTTGTTTTTGTATCCATCCAGCCAGTATGTCTTTTGGTTGGAGCATTTAATCCATTTATATTTAAGGTAATTATCGATATGTATGTTCCTATTACCATTTTCTTAAATGTTTTGGGTTTGTTATTGTAGGTCTTTTCCTTCTCTTGTGTTTCCTGACTAGAGAAGTCCCTTTAACATTTGCTGTAAAGCCGGTTTGGTGGTGCTGAATTCTCTTCGCTTTTGCTAGTCTGTAAAAGTTTTAATTTCTCCATCAAATCTGAATGAGATCCTTGCTGGGTAGAGTAATCTTGGTTGTAGGCTTTTCTCCTTCATAACGTTAAATATGTCCTGCCAGACCCTTCTGGCTTGCAGAGTTTCAGCTGAAAGATCAGCTGTTAACCTTATGGGGATTCCCTTGTGTATTATCTTTCCCTTGCTACATTTAATATTTTTTCTTTGTATTTAATTTTTGATAGTTTGGTTAATATGTGTCTTGGGGTGTTTCTTGGATTTATCCTGTATGGGACTCTCTGTGCTTCCTGGACTTGATTAACTATTTCCTTTCCCATATTAGGGAAGTTATCAACTATAATCTCTTCAAATATTTTCTCAGTCCCTTTCTTTTTCTCTTCTTCTTCTGGGACCCTATAATTCGAATGTTGGTGCATTTAATGTTGTGCCACAGGTCTCTGAGACTCTCCTCAATTCTTTTCATTCTTTTTTCTTTACTCTGCTCTGCAGTAGTTATTTCCACTATTTTATCTTCCAGGTCACTTATCCGTTCTTGTGCCTCAGTCATTCTGCTGCTGATGTCTTCTAGAGAATTTTAAAATGCATTTATTGTGTTGTTCATCACTGTTTGTTTGCTCTTTAGTTCTTCTAGGTCCTTGTTAAACGTTTCTTGTATTTTCTCCATTCTATTTCCAAGATTTTGGATCACCTTTACTATCATTATTCTGAATTCTTTTTCAGGTAGACTGCCTATTTCCTCTTCATTTGTTAGGTCTGGTGGAGTTTTGCCTTGCTCCTTCATCTGCTGTGTGTTTCTCTGTCTTCTCATTTTGATTAACTTACCATGTTTGGGGTCTCTTTATCACAGACTGCAGGTTTGTAGTTCCCATTGTTTTTGGTGTCTTTCAGTGGCTAAGGTTGGTTCAGTGGGTTGTGTAGGCTTCCTGGTGGAGGGGACTAGTGCCTGTGCTCTGGTGTATGAGGCTGGATCTTGGCTTTCTGGTGGGCTGGTCCACGTCTGGTGGTGTGTTTTGGGGTGTCTGCAGCCTTATTATAATTTTAGGCAGCCTCTCTGCTAATGGGTGGTGTTGTGTTCCTGTCTTGGTAGTTGTTTGGCATAGGGTGTCCAGCACTGTAGCTTGCTGGTTGTTGAGTGGAGCTGGGTCTTGACGTTGAGATGGAGATCTGTGGGAGATTTTCGCCATTTGATATTACGTGGAGCTGGGAGGTCTCTTGTGGACCAGTGTCCTGAAGTTGGCTCTCCCACCTCAAAGGCACAGCCCTGATGTCTTGCTGGAGCACCAAGAGCCTGTCATCCACACAGCTCCAAGTAAAAGGGAGGAAAAAAGAAAGAAAGAAAGAGGAAGATAAAATAAAATAAAATAGAGTAAAATATAATAAAATAAAGTTATTAAAATAAAAAATTATTTACTAAAATTTTTATAAGTAGTAAAAAAAAAAAGAAAGAAGAGTGCAACCAAACCAAAAAACCAATCCACCAGTAATAACAAGTGCTAAAAATTATACTAAAAAAGGAAAAAAAGGACAGACAGAACCCTAGGAGAAATGGTAAAAGCAAAGCTATACAGACGAAATCACACACAGAAGCATACACATACACATTCAGAAAAAGAAAAAGGGAAAAAAAATATATATCGTTGCTCCCAAAGTCCACCTCCTCAAGCTGGGATGATTCGTTGTCTCTTCAGGTATTCCACTGATGCAGGGTACATCACGTTGATTGTGGAGATTTAATCTGCTGCTCTTGAGACTGCTGGGAGAGATTTCCCTTTCTCTTCTTTCTTCGCACAGCTCCTGGGGTTCAGCTTTGGATTTGGACCCGCCTCTGCATGTAGGTCGCCTGAGGGCATCTGTTCTTCGCTCAGGCAAGACGGGGTTAAAGGAGCCGCTGATTCGGGGGCTCTGGCTCACTCAGGCCTGAGGGAGGGAGGGTTCGGAGCGCGGGGCGAGCCTATGGCGGCAGAGGCCAGCGTAACGTTGCACCAGCCTGAGGCTCACCATGCGTTCTCCCGGGAAAGCTGTCCCTGGATCCTGGGACCCTGGCAGTGGCGGGCTGCACAGTCTCCCCGGAAGGGGGGTGTGGATAGTGACCTGTGCTCGCACACAGACTTCTTGGTGGCGGCAGCAGCAGCCTTAGTGTCTCACACCCGTCTCTGGTGTCCACGCTGATAGCCGCGGCTCGCGCCCGTCTCTGGAGCTCCTTTACGCGGCGCTCTGAATCCCCTCTCCTCGCGCACCAGGAAACAAAGAGGGAAGAAAAAGTCTCTTGCTTCTTTGGCAGGTCCAGACTTTTTTCCCGGACTCCCTCCCGGCTAGCCGTGGTGCACTAACCCATTCAGTCTGTGTTCACGCCGCCAACCCCATTCCTCTCCCTGTGCTCCGACCAAAGCCCGAGCCTCAGCTCGCAGCCCCGCCTGCCCCGGCGGGTGAGCAGACAACCTCTCGGACAGGTGAGGGCTGGTCGGCACCGATCCTCTGTGCGGGAATCTCTCTGCTTTGCCCTCCGCACCCCTGTTGCTGTGCTCTCCTCCGTGGCTCTGAAGCTTCCCCCCTCCACCACCCGCAGTCTCCGTCCGCGAAGGGACTTTCTAGTGTGTGGAAACCTTTCCTCCTTCACAGCTCCCTCCCAGAGGTGCAGGTCTTCTCCTTATTCTTTTGTCTCTGTTTTTTCTTTTTTCTTTTGCTCTACCCAGGTACGTGGGGAGAGTCTTGCCATTTGGGAGGTCTGAGGTCTTCTGCCAGCATTCAGTAGGTGTTCTGTAGGAGTTGTTCCACGTGTAGATGTATTTTGATGTATTTGTGGGGAGGAAGATGATCTACACGTCTTTCTCTTCCGCCATCTTGAAGCTCCTCCTAAAACTGGACTGTGGCATCTTGAAGACAGGAACTATCTGGTTGGTTCACCTGTCACCTAGCTCTCTATCTGTCACAATGTCAGCACTTAATCAAAACTTGCTTAATGAAGTTGAAGAGGACTTAATCCATACCTTTGTTATAGGACTTATCAACTTATATTGCCATTGTTTTGAATCCCTTAAAGTCAGACTCTATTTTGTTAATTTTTATGCTTTTTGCATCTGGTATATAATAGTATTCAATATGATTTAATATATATTGAATAAAGAGAATGAAAAAGGAGTGAGCCATTAAGGACTGGGATTTTTCGGGGAGGGCTTTACAGAGGAGGTATACTTGAATGACTTACTTCTTTTGCCAAAAACATTTTTTCAAACATAAAAGACATGCATTTTTAAGGCTCCTTATGAAGCAAACATTTCTTGCTAAACAACATATCAATCATTCACATGTAACTGAGAAAATCCCATATGGATACTTTTGTTGCAAAAAGCCATGGACTTAAGTTATAATGTGAACTTACAGAAAAAGATAATTTTGCCAAACATTTAAGTAGTGACAAGGTGTTAATGCCAGTTTCCAAAGTCTCAAAGTGGCAGACTAAATCTACACACACCTTCTGAACTGGACCAAGAGCCAACTGATTTAATTCTCAACAATTGTAGCTGCTGGGAATCAATTATTTTTCAATTCGAATGAGTGATCAAGAAGACAGAGATGAGTTAAATCAGTTGTTGTGTAGGCTGTTCATTTTACTCAAGGTTAATTAACCTATATTTCATCATTCTTATAACACAGTGCTTAACATAAATATCTCTGAAGTCAGAATGCTGGATTAGAAGCCCAGCTCTATCATTTACCTGCTGTGTGACTTCAGACAAATTATTCTCTGAGCTTTGGTTTCCTGGCTTGTAAAATGGCGCTAATGATAGTACCTGCCTCAGTGAATGTAAAATGCTTCACACAGTGCCTGGCACACAGAAATTCTTCAGTAAGTGATGTATGTTAATAGTAGCATTTTGGCTCATGTAGGGGAGGAAGCACTTAATTGGCTATCAAGAGGTTTGAATTTTAGTACCAGTTCTGCCACTAATTAGTTGTAGGACTTTGGGCAAATCCTTTGGTCACTTTCTGTTCCAGCTTCCTCTTTGATAAAATGAGGGTGTTTACATGACTATTTGTTTCAGGTATCTAGTGCTGCATAATAAACTAAAACATAGTGTCAACACAACAATAATTCATTATTCTTGTGATTCTGTGGGTCGACTGGCAGCAACTGGGAAGTCCTTTGCTCTATGTAGTATAGTTATTGTTACTCAAGTACCTGCATTCATCTGGGGGTCTGGCTAAGTCAGTAACATGGAAAGTGGCCTTTCACCCTCTAGAGTCTCTCTCCTCGTGTCCTCTCCTCATTCCATAGTCTAACTCAAGTGTCTTTACAACAATGCTCCCAAGCTGGAGTGTTCCAAAAGGACAAGTACCAAGAGTTGTTCCAAAAGGACAAGTGAAGGGTTTATCGAGTCTCTGTGTCATCTTGCTCATTGATGTTCCATTCATCCAAGCCAGTCATATGGCCAAGCCCGAGTCAGTTTTGGAGAGAACTACACAAGGGCATGAATACTGGGAGGTGTGTTTCATTGGAGGCCACCAGTGTAACAGTCTGCTCTACCATGATTCCAGATTTTCTTCAGAGTCAGCATATGCCAATTTATCCAGCATTTATTATCTGAATTTCTTTCTATGCTTCTTTCCATTTTGTAATTTTGCTTCTCAACACACTATTGTTTCTGTAATGTGGAAGCCATCATAGATCGAATTCTCATGTATTAAAAAAAAAAGCTGTAAACAAGTTTCCCACTTTTATTTTTATTGTTGCTGTAGTTTTCCCTATCTGTTGATGTGGCCCCTAATTTTCCTAGATCCAATATACTTTAAAATGTTAATTTTCAATCACTTAACTTCTACATATGATTCCCCACCCACAAAAATGCAAGCCCATTTTCTTTTTTTTAATTAATTTTTTTATTAGAGTATAGTTGATTTATAATGTTGTGTTAGTTTCTGCTATAAGCAAAGTGAATCAACCATACATATACCTATGTCCACTCTCTTCTAGACTTCATTCCCATATAGGTCATTACAGAGCACCGAATAAAGTTCCCTGTATAAACACCTTTTCTTAAGCTTCCTTTAGTCCACTCTCTTCCCCACCTCTGTTCTCCTTCTCTAAATCCCCGAGAGGCTCTTACATAGGTTTTTTTTTTTTTCATTTAAGAATGACTTTTTATTTTTATTTTATTTTTTTAACATCTTTATTGGAGTATAATTGTTTTACAGTGGTGTGTTAGTTTCTGCTTTATAACAAAGTGAATCAGTTATACATATACATATGTTCCCATATCTCTTCCCTCTTGCGTCTCCCTCCCTCCCCTCCTCCCTATCCCACCCCTCTAGGTGGTCACAAAGCACTGAGCTGATCTCCCTGTGTTATGCAGCTGCTTCCCACTAGCTATCTATTTTACGTTTGGTAGTGTATATATGTCCATCACTCTCTCACTTTATCACAGCTTATCCTTCCCCCTCTCCATATCTTCAAGTCCATTCTCTACATAGGTTTTACAGCTCTAGCTGCCCCTTACATCCTACTGGGAAGAAAACAGAGGCAGCTCTCTTCACCTAATGTTGAAGGGCTGCTCTTGTGTCGCATGTATCAGCAAATGCAGATCATATGCCTCCTGATACTAGAAGGAAAAGTTCCTAAGTTTCTGTCCATCTGGATGCCTTCTAGAGGATGTGTACATTCAAGAAAACCCCCATCTCCCCAGCTGCAGCCCCATGTGCACTAGTGTCATTGCACCCACTGTGTTCTTTGTCTTCTACCCAGATTTCAGAAGGGGAAGCAACAAACTACTGTTCATAAGAACAAGCTGTTTTACTCCCTTTTCAGGGACATACCCCATTGCTCATATAAGGACTTTATGCAGAGGTTGGGTTTTTTCATCTCAAAATGCCTCATTCTAGTCTCTGGGAGAGTCATTTCAGGTTGAAGTGGAAACCCAGCAACTATCTGGTTAATGGGATCAAATTTGGGCAACAGGAGGTCTGGCTGAGTTACAGAGCTTAGCATTTAGCAACAATGAAGAGCTTGGAGTTAGGCATTCCATAAGGCCAAAAAAGGCTTGTTAAAAGGCATTTCAGGAAGCTAAACAGTCACTTCCCTGGGATTCTTCTCCTTAGAAATCAACAAAACAAAAATCCCACGGATCTTATCTGATAATTGCTATTAACTATGTCATAATATTTTCCTAATATTATCTGATTTGTCATTCATAAAACACAGAATAGAGCTAGGGTGGTTCTTTCAAAAAAGCATCATGCCAGGAAGTTACTAATATCTCAAATTGTCACAGCTTCAAGGGAGCACACTGAGCACACTGACGAAATTTTTTGAAACTATGCATTTTATAAAACAATATGGATCCATTAGTGAAACATCAGCACTGAATACAAACCATCTGACATGTGTGCTCCTTTCTGAAGACAGATTAAAAATACATTCTTGTCATTAATTTGCTAACTTTTAATTTAATGTAAATATATCTGAGGCTAATGTGTGTTTTGAAAAGGATTCAATGACCAGTAAAAATCAAATGTTCCAAAAAGTTCCATGTCTATGTAAATGATCCAAGAATCATTTACATAAGTGTTGCTTATATGTGTATTGTAATAAAACCATTTTTAAAAAACAATTTTAACAAGAGAGACACTAGAAAGAATAAGTTAAATACATCAAAATATAAAATATATTTTTCCTTGCATCTGTTTCTAACAGTACTGTATAATGGAAACACTTTTAGTTTAAAAAGACTAGGATTTTGCGTATGCATAGAAAATATCTGGGAGAATCTACAGGAAAATATTAACAGTGTTTGACTCTGGGAAAAGAAACCAGGGGTGGCAGGGAGATTTACTTCACATTTTATATACTCATAATATCGTGGATTTTATAACATTGTCATGCATTACTGTATCATAGAAAATCAGTTGAAAAAAGACAAACTTAAGCTTTTTAAAAATTTTATTAACCTTACCCCCAGGTCAGAAGTAGAATTTAATAGGGATCTAATTTATAGAATTCACAGAATTTGAGTTGGAAAATTTTGAGATCATCTGTCCCATTACATCATCTATTTCTAAACCAGTGCTAAGTTTACTCAGTTTGCCTAGCACCAAATACAACTACATTCCAAAAGAGCTAAAGAATGTGGGCAGCCCTTGGAATTCACCTTAATGGAATTTGACCTACAGTTGAAGGTGTGTGGTGTAGGTTTCTGCTTTAGCCCTTAGTGTCATTAAGTGTCGAGATCATTCCTTGAAGGAATGGATAGGATGGTCAGAATAGGTGTTTGCTTACTAGGGTGAGCCTGAGGGCACCAGAAAGTTTCCCTCCCATCTTCCTCCTAATTTTCCAATACATTCCAGAACAGATTCAGACTTCTGAACGAAGACACTGACATTTACTGAAATGCACATGTCCCTGTGAGATGTAAACAATGAAACATAACCACAAAGAAGAATTGATTCTACTGATTCTTTCCTGAAAGTTGGGAAGAAAGCAGGTGGGGAAGGGAGAAGAAAAATCGGGGGTACCAGAGAGAGGAAAGAGATTACGGAAGAAAACTTGGCCTGCTTCATTCTTCTGCCTACCCAATTATATTTCTGTGTAATAAGCTTTAGAAAATGGCTTTTAGTGATAACTCCAGACTTTCTGAAACTTAGCAACACCAGAAATTCCCCAAGTTCTAAAATCCCAGCAGCTCATCTCCTCAGTGGTCTTACTGCTGTCTCATCACCTTTTGCTGGGGAGAGGACAGTTAATCAGTTTGCTGTATGCTTGTATGGAGACCCTGAGCCCAAGGCTTTGCTTGAAAACAATGTAGTGAATATTGAGTATCACGATCTAGTGGGAAAGGGAAACATTGAACAACTGGAAGGAGAGCTATGAAGAAGTTTAGGATGCTATGGGAGAGCATGTGTGGGTACACACACACAGACTCTCCTCATTAACCACTATTCAGCATTCAGGACTCCAGGGATTGGGCCCCCAACTCCTGGTAACCTTCCTTAACTATCCATGGCATACTGACTGAATATACATCTCTCATTGTTTTTTCAGCAATGTATTGTAATTACTGTTTTTCTTACTTATTTTCTTCACTAAACGCTAAGAATCTCTGTGGGCAGTGACAGTGTTCTCCATCAAAATCTCTCCTAACACTGTGCCTGGCATATAGCAGGTGCACAATACATTTTGGTTGAAGGAAGGAAGGAAATGAAGCTACTTAACTGCATTTTAACACTAAAATGATAAACTTCTTTCTAAAAAGAACACAAATTTCTGAAGAATTATGAATGCATTCCTCTCCCAACAATGATTCTTATGAGCTCTCCATGGCTGTGGCTTGGGTGTGAGACTTACAAACAGCATTTGACAGCAGTCTCCTTCCCCGTCTTCCAGGAAAAGAAAATTCTAAGTGATGCTTATTTAAGAATTCTCAGATTTTTGCATGGGTATTAAGATTTGGCATTTGTGGGGAGGAATGGTTAGGCAATGAGTTGAAAATAAGAGAAGAAAAGAATAAAAAGTAATGGAAAAGACCAGTCTATCTGGGTGGGGAAAACCAGGGTGAGAGCTGAGAGAATTGGCAGAATCTCCAGGGAAATCTTGTGTTAGCTTGGCTATTCCCATTTCAAGTCTGCACATGCCTCTGGAACTCCCTGAAGCCTTTTGTGGGGAAAAACCCCACCTACAGTTTCTGGATGAAACATTCCTCCAGACCTCCAGAAATGAGTCCCTTGGTCTTCCAATTACTCATTTCCTGGAGAAGTCATAGCTGGTCTATCCTGACCTTCAGAGCCTGAAGGAGTGTGGTTTCATCTTCCAAATTCAAGAAAAGTTTAGGGAAGTCAGTCAGAAAAGCCTCAAAAACCAATCTGTCTTCTGCTTTATTTATCAAAAGCTTCATGAACATTTTTACTGGTTCTTTCTTTGGCATGTTCTGGGTGAATCAGCAGGAAAACAAAGTGACTTCACTGCCAAATTGAAATTCAAATCTGCAAAGGATGTTATTTCTAGTTTTGAAAAACTGTGCTCAGAACCTGAATCTAAAGTAATGATACATCCTTTCTGGCCTTATGTAAAGTCATCCCTATAACCTGTAGCTTGGCATGATCTCTAGTTTTAGCAGTGCTGTTATTACCTATATTTATTTGCCGCAACAACTGCAGTCTTGTTTTCCACCTTGACATTGGTAACAGTAGCTTACCTTTCAAGGAAAATATATTTATATTACCCTTACCTGTGTATGATTACCTGGCAAGCAGAAAAGTGAGTCTTGTGAATTTGCCATCCATAATTTCCTCTTCCCTTATGCCAAGCTCTTGGAATTTTAACATGTTAATGGGCAAGATTTCCTTCAATTCAGTAATGTCTTTTTAGGCTGAGTGTGAGTATGGCCTATGGATTTGAGTTCTAGACTGCAGCAAGCAGAAAACTTGTTAATGATCCCTCTCTGAAATAACTTCCATCAATCCAAAGAAGCAGATAATCCCCTTCCACGTATAAGGCAGCATGTTTTGCAGTGCTGTATTACAGGAATACCTTTGTGGGCTTGTGAGAAAACTTGGCCTAAGTACTTCAGCATCTGTAGGCAAGTGAGCTTGCAGTTCTCTCCAGTCTAGTCCTTCCATCAGAGAATGACACATGCACCATGATATTAATAAAGTCCATGGGTCATGAATGGGTCTCAATCATCAACTGTGCTATATGTATAGTAGACCTACCAATTGCTTCAAAAGAAAGAGAGTTAAGGGTATGTAATCTGTTATATATAACAGATATATATTTTTAAAATTTGGATTTATGCTTAAGGCACCACTAAAGCAGTGAACCAAGCAACTCATTTACCACCACAAGTAGAATGATCCATGGATTCTGGGAGGCTACATTGGGTGGACACTAAAACTTTCATTCCATTTATTCCCTGCCAAAACTCTTGGGATGATGAAATTTTTATTAACAGAATGTTCTCATTAAGAAGGAAAAAGGCAGCAATATCATCAAGACAACAATATATGTTTTTCCCAACTTTAGTCCCTCTCACAAGAAGATCAACTAGCAACTATCCATAGACAAGACACCATTGTGAAAATCCCAGAACCCAGGGGTGAGGTTGAAGCATCCCCTTAGACCACAGAGACTGAGAAAGACTGCATTAGAAGGGTAGGAAGAGCTGCTACATTCTGACCACCTTACCCCTCCCTCAGACCAGCACAGTGCCAACACCAAGAGGGCCCTCCTGGGCCTATGGTTTCTCTATTGAGTAAAAGAGAGCCCAAGATGGACATCCAGGTCCATTAACATTGTGAAGTGTTTCCCAGGAGGCCCACTTGGGGAACTCTGCAGGGTTTGACCACTGATGATCAGATAGAAATGAAGAGGAGCAGGGCTTATAACAACCAATACTCAGATCTTGCCAGACCACATTTCTCCTCCCAGCTGTGTTCAAGCAGAGATCCCAGCCAGTAACTCTGCCCATCTGTAGAGCTGAGTTTGTGTTTCTGTATGGCTGGGGAGTACAGTGGTCTTTTCTGCCTGTTTCAGGCCACCAGCCAGCAAGCTATGCCAGCTGTGGAGCTCATTCTATGGCCCTACGCAGGCAGGAAACCAAATTTGAATCCCTATCTACTGCTGAATATAGCTCCCAATCCTGCTTGACCAGCAAGCATAAACAGAGAACCCAGGCAAGCTCACAGCCAATGCTACAGTCACATATGCAGTAGCACTCAAGCAGTGAGTCCATCTGTAGAGCCAAGTCAATGGTCCCATCTGGCCAGGGAGCTTGATGTACAGTTCTTCCTGATTTGGATCACCACCCAGTGGACTGCCGTGGCCATAGAGCCTACACTACAGACCCACACAGGTAAGGAGCAAATGTGAAGCCATGCCCAGCTGCTCGGTATAGCCTCTAGTCTCACCAAACCAGGAAGCCATACCAGAGAATCTGGGCAGCTGCAGAGCCCATCCTACAGCCATGCTTGGGCAGGAATGAAGCCAGCAGTCCTGCCCAACAGTGAAGTATAGCCTCTGGCCCTGCATAACCAGGGAGCCTTAACAGTGACTCTGGACAGCCTTAGAACACAGCCTACAATACCACCCAGCCACAGAACCCAGCCTACAGTCTTTCTCACAGCAGAGCCCATCCTATGGGCTTGATGGATTGCTGAATGCAGCCCAAAGCCTCACTCAGGTAGTGAGCTCAGCCAGTGATCTTGTCCAACCACAGACCATAGCTTGTAGTCCCTCCCAACCAAAAACCTGGACAGTGACCCTGTCCAACCATGGAGCAAAGTCTCTAGCCCCACCCTACTCTAGGATACAACTGGAGGCCCCTCCTGACCAAAGAGCCCAGCAGTGACCTTGATCACCAGCAGAGCACAGTCAGTGACCTACCTGATCATGAAGCCCAGCCTACAGCCCAGCCCAACTTTGGGGCACAGCCTGCTTCCCCACCTAATTACAGAACACAGCTTCAGTCCCTATCCAACTAAAAAGTCCTGCCTGTAGCCCTGCCTAAACGCAGAGTTCAGCCAGCAGCACCATATAGTCAGGTGTCACAGCCTGAGATTCCTCCCCACAAGACACGATTGCAGAACCAAGCCAGTAGCCCTGCCCAGTCAAGGAGTCCAGCCATGGGAACCATCCTGTCAGGGAACACATCCAATGACCTTGCTCATCAAAAAGTGATTGCAGAGCCCAGCTAGTGGCCCTACCTAACCATAGAGCATAGCCAGCTGCCCTGCCCAATCAAGGAGCTCAGTGGCCCTGCTGGAATGTGGAGCAGGTTCAACAAACTGCAGACCCCAACCAGCAGCATTACCCCTGACCTCAAAGCAAAAACAGTGGCCTTGCCCAAACAGAGACCCTGAAAGCAACAGCTACCTGCCCAAGGGTGCTACCAGCTGACTCATCCAGAAATCCAAGCTGAGATTATTTGGTGAAGGACCATCCATATGAAGTGAATCCGTAAACTCTGGAAGAGGAGGCTGCTTATGCACATGTGTAGATAGTGATTCAAGGAATCAAGGATCATAAAATATCAAGTAAACATGTCAACACCAAAGGAAACTAATAAAGCTCCAATAACTAATGTAAAGAAACGGAGATCTATGAACTATCTAACAAAGAATTCAGAATAACCCTCTTAAAAAAGCTCAGTGGGGCTTCCCTGGTGGCGCAGTGGTTGAGAGTCTGCCTGCTAATGCAGGGGACACGGGTTCGTGTCCCAGTCTGGGAGGATCCCACGTGCCGCAGAGCGGCTGGGCCCGTGAGCCATGGCCACAGAACCTGTGCTCCGCAACAGGAGAGGCCACAGCAGTGAGAGGCCCGCGTACCACAAAAAAAAAAAAACCTCAGTGAACTACAAGAATACAAAGACAGCTTAAAAAAATTAGGAAAACAATCCATTAACAAAATGAGAAGTTCAACAAAGAAATAGAAACCATAAAAAAAAACCAGAAATCCAAGAGCTGAGGAATATAATGACTTAATTAAATAATTCAATAGACAACTCCAGCAGCAGAACCAACCAAGCAGAAGAATCCATGAACTAGAATGTAGTCATATGAAATTATCCAGTCAGAGGAGCAAAAAGAAAAAAAGAATGGAAAAGAGTGAAGAAAGCCTACAAGACTTATGAATACATACATATATATATGTGTATACACACACACACACACAGACACACACACATATTATAGGAATCCCAGAAGAAGAAAAGAGAAAGGGACAGAAACTCTATATAAAGAAATAATGTCTGGGGGTGGGGACGTGGGGGGTGGCCAAGATGGTGTAGTAGGAAGACCCTGAGCTCACCTCCTCCCACAGGCACACCAAAATTACAACTATTTACAGAGCAACTATCCATGAAAACAACCTGAAGGCTAGGAGAAAAGATCTTCTACAGCTAAAGATGTAATGAAGGAATCACAACTAGATGGATAAGAGGGGCAAAAATGAAGTATAGCCAAGACCCATACTGCCAAGTAGGTGACCCACAAATGGGAGGATAATTACAACCGCAGATGACCTCTGCAAGGAACAAGGGGTCTGAGCCCCACATCAGGCTCCTTAGCCTGAGGGTCCTGCACCAGGAAGATAAGCCTCCAGAACATTTGGCTCTGAAGGCCAACAGGGCTTACTTTCAGGAGACCCAGAAGGCTATGGGGAAAGGGCACACACAAAATCTCACATGCTTTGGGACCCAGGGCATAAGCAGTAATTTGAAAGAAGCCTGGGTCAGACCCACTTGTTGATCTCAGAGAGCCTCTGGGAGAGGCAGGAGGCAATTAAAATTTACCCTGGGGACACAGATGCTGACAGCAGCCACTTTGGGGAGCTCATCCCACCAAAAGGCCACTGGTGTTGGTAAGCATCATTTTGGAATTCTCCCTCTAGCTTATTAGTGCCAGAACCTAGCCTGGCCTACCAGCCAGTCAACACTAGTCCTGGGATGCCCCAGGCCAGGTAGCTAGCTGGGCAGGGACATGGCCCCACCCACCAGGACCTCCCTGAAACCCTGGCTGCCCTGGGACTGGCTCCACCTACTAGAGGGTCCCGAAATTGGCCCCACCCACCAGTGGGCTGACACTACTCCCAGGATCACCTCAGCTCAGGCCTCACCCACCTTCCAGCTGGCAACAACTCCAGGACCCCAGGGCCCTGAAGCCAGAGACCCTAGGACCTGTTTCCTCCCACTAATTGGCCAGCACTAATCCCAGGTATTCATGGACCCTGGAACCACCTACCAACAGGCGAACACCAGCTCTGGGACTCCTGGCTCCACAGCCAGAGACCCCAGGACATGGTGTCTTCCATCAGTAGGCTGGCACTAGCCACAGGACCAAGCCTCACCCACAAGTGGGTGGGCACCAGTCCCAGGATCCCCTGGGCCACAGCTCTACCCACCATTGAGCCAAAACCAGGACAGGGGCTCCCCTGGCTGTGCAGTCAGCCACACCAGCACCCAGCCCCACCCACAAGTAGCCAGCAGTCTCCATACAAGGCAGAGCCTGAAAACCAACCATATTGGAGGCCAGCCCCACCCACAACTGTGCCCACAGTAGTCAGCCCACCATAACAGAACTAACCACACAGCCAACATAGAGGGCACTCCCAGAGCATATAGCTCTACTGACCAGAGGGGAGTGCACTGCTGGGTCCCATAGGACATTTCCTACATAAGGCCACTTCTCCAAGACTGCGAAGCATAACCAACTTACCAAATATGTAGGAATAAAAACAGAAAATTAGGCAAAATGAGGTGACAAAGAAATATGTTCCAAATGAAGGAACAAGATAAAAACCAAAAAAAGAACTAAATGAATTGGAGATGAGCAATCTACCCAGTAAAGAGTTTAAGGTAATAATCATAAAGATGTTCAAAGAACTCAGGAGAAGGGACTTCCCAGGTGGTCAGATGGTAAAGAATCTGCCTTCCAATGCAGGGGATGCAGGTTCGATCCCTGGTTGGGGAACTAAGATCCCACATGCTGCGGGACAACTAAGCCCGCATGCCACAACTACTGAGCTCATGCGCCTCAATGAGAACCTGCATGTCACAAACTACAGAGCCCACGTGCCCTGGAGCCACAACTAGAGAGAGAAAAAACCCACATGCCACAACTAGAGAGAAGCCCAAGTGCCGTGATGAAGAGAACGTGCGCCGCAATGAAAGATCCTGCGTGCCTCAATGAAGATCACGCATGCTGCAACCAAGACCCGGCACAGCCAAAAAAAAAAAAAAAAAAAAAAGAACTCAGGAGAAGATTAGATGAACAGAGTGAGAAGTTAGAAGTTTTTAACAAAGAGTTAGGAAATATAGAGAAGAACCAAACAAAGCTGAAGAATACAATAACTGAAATAAAAAATACACTAGAGGAATCAATAGTAGATTAGATGAAACAGAAATGGATCAGCAGACTGGAAGACAGAGTAGTGGAAATCACTGAAGCTGAACAAATAAAAGAATTTTAAAAATGAGGACAGTATAAGAAAACCCTGGGGCAACATCAAGCATCCTAACATTTGCAATATAGGGGTCTAGAACAAGAAGGGAGAGAGAAAGGGACAAAGAACATTTTATAAGGTATAATAGCTGAAGACTTTCCTAACCTAGGAAAGGAAACAGATACTCAGGTCCAATTCGTACAGAGAGTCCCAAACAGGATCAACCCAAAGAGGACCACATCATGACACATTGTAATTAAATTGACAAAAATTAAAGATAGAGAGAATATTAAAAGCAACAAGGAAGGGGCTTCCCTGGTGGTGCAGTGGTTGAGAGTCCGCCTGCCGATGCAGGGGACACGGGTTTGTGCCCCGGGTCTAGGAAGATCCCACATGCTGCAGAGTGACTGGGCCCATGAGCCATGGCCGCTAAGCCTGCACGTCCGGAGCCTGTGCTCTGCAATGGGAGAGGCCACAACAGTGAGAGACCCGTGTACCACTAAAAAAAAAAAAAAAAGCAACAAGAGAAAAGCAACAAGTTATGTACAAAGGAAACCCATAAGGCTATGAGCTGATTTTCAGCAGAAATTCTGCAGACCAGAAGGAAGTGCAAGATATATTTAAAGTGATGAAAGGGAAAAACCTAAAATCAAGAATACTCTACCTGGTGAGGCTCTCATTCAGATTTGAAGGAGAGATCAAAGTTTAACAGACAAGCAAAAGCTAAAAACATTCAGCACCATGAAACCAGCTTTGCAAGAAATGTTAGAGTTCTCTAAGCAGAAAAGAAAAGGCCCTGACTAGAAATATGAAAAGTATGGAAGGACAAATCACATTGGTAAAGTAAAATATACAGTAAAGGTAGTAGCCCAACCACTTATAAAGCTACTAGGAAGGTTAAAAGACAAAAGTAGTAAAATCATTTATATCCACAGTAAATATTAAGGGATACTCACCACTTTTATTCAACATAGTATTGAAAGTTCTAGCTACAGCAATCAGATAAGAAAAAGAAATAAAAGAAATCCAAAAAGGAGAGGAAGAAGTAAAAATGTCAGTTTGCAGATGACATGGTACTGTACATAGAAAATACTAAAGATGCAACCAAAAAGCTACTAGAATTTATCAATGAATTCAGTAAACTTGCAGAATACAAAATTAATATACAGAAATCTGTTTCATTTCTATACACTAACAATGAACTATCAGAAAGAAAATTAAGAAAACAATCCCATTCACAACTGCATCAAAAAGAATGGAATACCTGGGAATAAATCCAAGGAGGTTAAAAATCTGTACTCAGAAAACTGAAAGACACTGATGAAAGAAATTGAAGATGACACAACAGATGGAAAGATATACCATGCTCATGGACTGGAAGAATTAATGTTGTTAAAATGACCATGCTACCCAAGGCAATTGAGAGATTCTGTGTAATCCCTATCAAATACCACTTGCATTTTTCACAGGACTAGAACAAATAATTCTAAAATCTGCGTGGAAATACGAAAGACTCTGAATAGTGAAAATGATCTTGAGAACAAAGAAGAAAACAGAAGATATCACATTCCCTGATTTCAAACTATACTACAAAGCTACAGTAATCACAACAGTATGACACAGGCAAAAATACATAGATTAATGGAACTGAATAGAGAGCCCAGAAATGAACCCACACTTATACAGTGCTAATTAATCTATGACAAAGGAAGCAAGAATATACAATGAGGAAAGTACAGCCTCTTCAATAAGTGGGAAAACTGGACAGCTATATACAAGACAATCAAACTGGACTACTTTCTCACACCATGTACAAAACTAAATCAAAATGGATTAAAGACTTAAACATAAGACCTGAAACCATAGTACTTCTGGAAGAAAACATAAGAAATATGCTCTTTGACATAAATCTTAGCAATAATGTTTTGGATATGTCTTCTCAGGCAAAGGAAACAAAAGCAAAAATAGACAGATGGTTCTACATCGGACTAAAAAGCTTTTGCACATTGAAGAAAACTATCAACAAGTTGCCTACTGGATGGTAAAAGATATTGTAAATGATAACTGACAAGGAGTTAATATCCAAAATATACAAGAACTCATACAACTCAACATCAAAAAATAAAGAGTTTGATTTAAAAATGGACAGAGGACCTTAATAGACATTTTTCCAAAGAAGACATACACATGGCCAACAAGCATATTAAAAGCTCAACATCAATGCAAGAGGGAAGAGATATGGGGATATATGTATATGTATAACTGATTCATTTTGTTATAAAGCAGAGACTAACACACCATTGTAAAGCAATTTTACTCCAATAAAGATGTTTAAAAAATAAAATAAAATAAAAGCTCAACAAAACTAATCATCATGGAAATGCAAATCAAAATCACAATGAGATATCCCCTCATGCCTGTCAGAATGGCAATTATCAGAAAAACAACAAATAGCAAATGTTGGCAAGGATGTGGAGAGAAGGGAACCCTTGTGCACTGTTGGTGGCAGCATTAATTGGTGCAGCCACTACGGAGAACAATATGGAGATTCCTCAAAAAATTAAAACTGGAGCTACCATATGATCCAGCAATTCTACTTCTGGGTATTTATCTGAGGAAAATGAAAACACTAATTCAGAAAGATATATGCACCCCTATGTTCGTTGCAGCATTATTTACAATAGCCAAGATATGGAAGCATCCTAAGTGCTCACTGATAGGTGAATGGATAAAGAAGATGTAGTATATATATACAATGGAATATTAATCAGCCATAAAAGAGAATGAAATCTTGCCATTTTCAACAACATGGATGGACCCAAAGGGTATTATGCTAAGTGAAATAAGTCAGGCAAAGAAAAATACTGTATGACTTCTCTTATATGTAGAATCTTAAAAACAAAACAAAGGAACAATCATAACCTAACAGAAACAGAGTAATAGATACAGAGAACAAACTGGTTGTTGCTAGAGAGGAGGGGGTTTGTGGGAAGAGAGAAATTACTGATGGAATTTAAGAGGTACAAAGTTTCAGTTACAAAATAAATGAGTTACAGGTATAAAATGTACCTTGTGGGAATATAGTCAATAATTATGTAGTATCTTTGTGTGGTGACAGATGACAACTGGGCTTATTATGGTGACCATTCTTAAATCTATAGAAATATTGAATCACTATGCTGTGTACCAGGAACTAACATAGTTTTGTAGGTAAATTATACTTCAAAGGCAAATAGAAATAAGCAAACAAATTCATAGAAAAAGAGATCAGATTTGTGGCTATCAGAGGCAGGGTTTAGGGGAGGGGGAATTAGATGAAGGTAGTCAAAAGGTACAAACTTACAGTTATAAGATAAATAAGTACTAGCGACATAACATAAAACATAACAAAGAAGATTAACACTGCTGTATGTTATAAATGAAAGTTGTTTAAGAGAGTAAATCCTGAGTTCTCATCACAAAGAAAAATTTTTTTTTCTATTTTTTGAAATGTTGGATCTATATGAGATGAAGGATGTTTACTAAACTTACTGTGGTAATCATTTAATGAAGTATGTAAGTTGAATCATTGTGTCATACACCTTAAACTTATACAGTGCTATACGACAACATATATCTCAATAATACTGGGGGAAAAACGCTAAAGTAAATATGGCAGATAAAGTTGGGTTGTGGATACAAGATTTTATCTCTTCATTTTCTATTGCTTTCTGTATGTTTTTAACTTTTCACAATAAAACCAATTCCCTACACTCTCTCAAACACACAAAAGCGATAAAGAGGCATGGACATATATACACTACCAAACGTAAGGTAGATAGCTAGTGGGAAGCAGCCGCATAGCACAGGGAGATCAGCTCTGTGCTTTGTGACCGCCTGGAGGGGTGGGATAGGGAGGGTGGGAGGGAGGGAGACGCAAGCGGGAAGAGATATGGGAATATATGTATATATATAACTGATTCATTTTGTTGTGAAGCTGAAACTAACATACCATTGTAAAGCAATTATACTCCAATAAAGATGTTAAAAAAAAAAAAAAGAAAAAGAAATAATGACTGAAAACTTTCCAAATACTGTGAGAGAAATGTATACTCAGATTCATGAGCCCCAAAATACCCCAAATAGGTAACACCTGAAAAGAAGCACATTATAATTAAATTTGAAAGTCAAAAACAAGAAGAGAATTTTGAAAGCAGCAAAAGAAAACCACCTCATCACATACAACGGAACCTGCATGAGATTATACAGCATAATTCTCCACTGAAATTTTGCAGGCCAACAGAGAGTGGGGTGATGATATATTCAAAATACTGAAAGAAAGAAACTGTCTATTAAGAATACTATTATAACTGGCAAAGCCATCCTTTACCAATGAAGGGGAGATAAAGATATTCCTGAACAAACAAAAGCTGAGGGAGTTCACTACCACTAGAACTGCCTTACAAAAAATGCCAAAATGCATTCTTCAAGTAGAAATAAAAGGATGCTAATTAACATCACAAACAAATAGGGATGTGTAAAACTCACTGGTAATGGCAAATGTATGGTCAAAGTCAGATTCTCTAATATTATAATGGTGGTGTATAACTCACAACTCTAGATTAAAAGTAAAAGACATAAATGTATTAAAAATACCCACAACTATAATAATTTGATATTGGATACATAAAATTGAAAAGGTATAAATTATAACATCAATAACCTAAGTTGTAAGGAAGGGATAAGTAAAAGTATAAAGTTTATGTATGCTCTAGAAGTTAAGTTGTTTTTAGCTTAAAATAAAATGATGGTTGGGGACTATACTACCCTATTCTCAACAATGGATAGATGATCCAGACATGTATATATTATATGTAAGCTTCATAGTAACCCAAAGAACAAATCTATAATAGGTATACAAAAGATTATGATAAAGGATTCATAGCATACCACTACAAAAAGTCATCAAACTGCAAAGGAAGACAGAAAAAAGATAAGCAAGGAAAAATGGATCTACAAAACAGTCAGGAAAAAAAATTTAATGGCAAGTAAGTTCTTACCTATCAATAATTAAATATAAATAGATTAAATTCTGCATTCAAAAGACATAGAATGGCTGAATGGATTAAAAAAAAACAAGATCCAATGATGTGCTGCCTACAAGAGACTCACTTCAGCTTTAAGGACACACATAGAGTGAAGGGATGGAAAAAGATATTTCAAGCAAATAGTAACCAAAAGAAACCAGGGGTAGCTATATTTATATCAGACAAGATATACTTTAAGTTGAAAGTGTTCAAAAGAGACAAAGAAGGTCATCACATAATGATAAAGGGGTCAATCCATGGAGAAGATATAACAATTGTAAATACTTATGCACTCAAATTGGAGCACCTAAACATACAAAGCAAATAATAACAGAATTAAAAGGAGAAATAAACAGCCATACAATAATAGTTTAGGACTTTAATACCTCACTCTTAACAATGGATCAGTTGTCTAGAGAAAATATCAATGAATAAACAGTGGATTTGAACAACATTATAGACCAAACGACCTAACAGACATATACAGAACATTCCAACCAACAGCAGCATAATACATTCTTCTCAAGCACCCATGGAATATGTTCTAGGATAGGTTATGTGTTAGGCCACAAAACAAGGCTCAACAAATTCAAGAAGATTGAAGTCATACTAAGTATCATGTCCAATCACATGATATGAAACTAGAAATCAATAAGAGGAGGAAAGCTGAAAAATTCACAAATACATGGAAACTAAAAAACACACTCCTGAACAATCAATGGATCAAAGAAGAAATCAAAATGGAAATAAAAAATATCTTGAGACAAACAAAAATGAAAACATAACATACCAAAACTTAAGGGAAGCAGCAAAAGCAGTTATAAGAAGGAAGTTTGTAGAAATAAACATGCAAAAGAACAAAGAAAAATCTCAGATAAACAACCTGATTTTACATCCAAGGAATTAGAAAAAGAAGAACAAACTAAGCCCAAATTAGCAGAAGAAAAGATATAATAAAGAGGACAGCAGAAATAAATGAAATAGAGAATAAGAAAACAACAGAAAAGATGACCAAAACCAAGATCTGGTTCTTCAAAAAGTTAAGCCAAATTGACAAACCTTTAGCTAAACTAACCAAGAAAGAGAGAGACCCAAATAAGTAAAATTATAAATGAAGAGGAGACATTACAACTGATACCATAGAAATACAAAGGATCATAAGAGACTATTATGAAAAATTAAACACCAACAAATTGGATAATCTAGAAGAAATAGATACATTTGCAGAAACATGCAACCTCCCAAGACTGAATCATGAAGAAATAGAAAATATGAACAGATCAATAATGACTAAGGGGTTTGCATCAGTAAAAAAAATTATCAACAAAGGAAAGCCCATACCAAATTACTTCACTGGTTAAGGTTAACTCTACCAAATATAAGGATGAATAAATGCCAATTCTTCTCAAACTCTTCCAAAAAAAAAAAATGAAGAGGAGGGAAAACTCGCAAATACATTTACAAGGCCAGCATTACCCTGATAGCAAAGGCAGATAAGGACACTTCAAGAAAAAAAATCTACAGGCAATATTCCTGATGAATATAGATACAAAAAGGATCAACAAATTACTAGCAAACCAAATTCAACAGCACATTAATAAAATCATATATGATTATCAAGTGGTATTTATCACTGGGATGCAAGAAGGGTTCAAACTATGCAAATCAATAAATGTGATACATCACCTTATCAGAAGGATAGATAAAAATCACATGATTACCTCAATAAATACAGAAAAAGTATTTGACAAAAGTCACCATCCATTCATGATAAAAACTCTCAAAAAATAGGTATAGAAGGCCATACCACTACACAATAAAGGCCATATTTGTAAAGCTCACAGGTAGCATCATACTCAACAGTGAAAGATTGAAAAGGTTTCCTTTAATAAAATGATCAAGACAAGGGTTCCCACTCTCATCACTCTCATTCAACATAGTAATTGAAGTCCTAGCCATAGAAATAAGGCAAGAAAAAAAAAAAAGAAAAGGCATCCCAATTGGCAAGGAAGAAGTAAAATTGTCTCTGTTTGTAAATGACATGATCTTATATATGGAAAATCCTAAAGACTCCACCAAAAAACTGGAAACTAATCAATGAATTTGGTAAAGTTGCAGGATATAGAATCAATATACAAATATCAGGTGCATTTCTACTCACTAACAATGAATTAGCCAAAAAATAAAGTTAAAAATTCCCATTTACAATAACATCAAAAACAACAAAATACATACGAATAAATTTAACCAAGGAGGTGAAAAATCTGTCTACTGAAAAGTATAAGAAATTGATGAAAGAAATTGAAGAAGACACAAATAAATGGAAAGATACCCCATGTTCATTGATCAGAAGAATTAATATTGTTAAAATATCCATACTACACAAAGTGATCTATAGATTCAATGGAATCCCTGTCAAGATTCCAATGGCATTTTTTACAGATATAGGAAAAGGCAATCCTGAGAAGGAAGAATAAAGCTGGAGGCATCACACTTCCTGAATTCAAACTATATTACAAAGTTACAATAGTCAAAACAGTATAGTACTGATATATAAACAGACACAGAGCAATGGAACAGAATAGAGAGCCCAGAAGTAAACCTATATGTATACAGTCAACTAATATTTGACAAGGGAGCCAACAATACTCAATGGAGAAAAGGTAGTCTCTTCAATAAATGGTGTTGGGGAAACTGGACAGCCACATGTAAAGGAATGAAATTGGACCCCTATCTTTCACTACTTGGAGAAATTAACATGAAGTGGGTTAAATAAAGACTTACATGTACAACCTGAAACCACAAAACTCCTAGAAGAAAACATAGGGGAAAACTTCTTGATATTGGTCTTGGCAATGATTTTATAGGCATGACACCTAAAGCACAAGCCACATAAGCAAAAATAAACAAGTGGGACTACATCAAACTAAAAGCTTCTGCACAACAAAAGAACACTCAACAAACTAAAAAGGTAATCTATGGAATGGGGGAAACTCTTTGCAAACCACATATCTAACAAAGGGATATTAACCCAAAATGTATGAGGAACTCATACAACTCAATAGCAAAACAACAAACAAAAAACCAATTTTAAAAATAGGCAAAGGACCTGAGTTGACATTTTTCCAAAGAAGACATTCAAATGACCAACAGATACATGGAAAAGTGCTCAAAGTCACCAATCATTAAGGAAATGCAAATCAGAAACAAAATGAGATATCATCTCACATTTGTTAGAATGGCTATTACCAAAAAGACAAGTGATAACAAGTGCTTGTGAGGATGTAGAGAAAAGGAAACATTTTGTACTGCTGGTGGCAATGTAAATTGGTACAGCCACTATGGAAAGTAGTAATTAAAAATAGAACCATCGTATGATCCAGTAATTCTACTTCTGGGTATATATCCAAAGGAAATGAAATCACTATCTTGAAGAGATATCTGCATTCCATGTTCACTGCAGTATTATTTGAATAACTAAGACATGGAAACAACTTAAGTGTCCATCAGTGTATAAATGGATAAAGAAAAATATATATATATACACACACACAGACACACAAAATGGAATATTCAGCCATAAAAAAAGAAAGAAATCTTTCCATTTGCAACAACATGGATGAAACTTGAGGGCATTATGATAAGTGAAATAAGTCAAAGAAAGACAGATACTGTATGGTCTCACATATATGTGGAATCTAAAAGAGTTGAATTCATAGAAACAGAACAGATTGGTTGTTGCTAGGTGCAAGGATTTGGGGGGGTGGGGGAAACTGGTGAAGATGGTCAAATGGTCCAAAATTCTAGTTATAAGGTGATTAAGTTCTGGAGATATAATGTAGAGCATGACTATATTTAATAGTACTATATTGTATATTTGAAAGTTGCTAATAGAGTAGATTTTAAAAGTTCTCACTAGATAGAAAAATTGTAATTCTGTGAGGTGATGGATGTGTTAACTAATCTTATTGTGGTAATAATTTTGCAATATATACATATATAAAATCACTGCATTATACACCTTAAACTTATGTAATATGTTCAATTATATCTCAATAAAGCTGGGGGGAAAGTGGGGGAAACCCTAAATGACTGAAAGCTAATGTTTAATCAAATCTAAGGAGTTTGCCCCATTCTCCCATTTCTGGAGTAGATTGTTACAGTTTTATTTTTCTGTTTTGGGCTGTTCAGCAAGAGCTGATTGTGCAGCCACAACTTAGCAATGTGGCTCATGTGACTCATCCAAATTGGAGCACAATTAGCAAAATGTGTTCCCAAAAATGGCAGTTTCAATACTAAATTCTGGGGAGAAACCAGGAGACATAGAAGACAAAATAGCACAGGGAAAATGGTAACTAAGTTTTACTAAAATAAAGAACATTTGTCATGACTTTGAGTGAAGAGAGTCAAAGTCAGAATGATTTGGGAGTTTTTAAAAGTTACTATTAGAATTCCCAACCTGAAGACCAGTCATAGCCTGTAGCATTTTTTGAATGGGAAAAAATATGTAGACTCCAAATATTAGACTCAGGAGAATAGTGTACTTGTCAGACTAAGCAAACCCTCCAACTTTAGCAATTCTAAATTTAGAACCAACCTTGAACAGTTGAAGGTCTGTGTCTACAGGGGCTGAAAAAGGAAACTTCTTGGTTTCTACTCCTTAGTGCCTATTAGAAAAACAACTCCTTGATTCCAGGGTCGATGGGGACAATAAAGGGACAGATATTTTTCCCTTTATATCTCAAAGTTGAGTCAGTTGTCAACCAGAGTTTGGTCACGATGTAGACTGCAGACCTGTGTTTCTCAAGTATGCAGCTATGACCTGTGGGGATATGAGGAGATGCAGGTAGTTTTAGAAAGTAGACCTATAGAGCTGCCAACATATAAAACAGATGTAGAGAAGAATTGATAAAACAAGGTCTTACAAATGCCTTGTTTTCTTGCTCTGGAGCCCTCTTTTGCCCTGTACTCTGATGTGGGGTAGAAAAGCATTTCTACCTGGCCTCACTCAGGAAGTGAAATTTGACCTGAGCCCTGAAGTGTGCAGGAGAAGAAAACAATGTTTCAGACAATGTTCAGATAGAGCTGTGGGTAGGCCCTGTGTCAAAGACATTATGGCACATTCAAGGCACAGAAATAAGGTTAGTGTGGCTAAACCATAAGGAGTGAGGAGGAGAGTGGCTGGAAGAATAGATAAAGTGTCAGATCACCCTTGAAAGTCTTGTCATTTTCATTTGTATATCCTTACACTCAGAACAATGAGTAGCCAATGAAGGTTATTTGGAGAGACACTGCATACTCCAATTCTCATTTTGTGATTACTCTGTATGGATTGTGCTGAATGGATTAGAGGTTGACAGACTGGGTTCAGGAGACCTTTCAAGGGACTATTCTAATAGACTACGCAAGAAATGATTATAGCTTAGACTAAGGTGGTAGAAGAGGAGATGGATGGAAGTAGATGGGTATAGAAGAGAAAATTGACAGGGCTTGTTGATGGATTGGTTATAAAGAGTAAGAGAGATGTAGGTGCCAAAGAAGATTCCAGGATTTCTATCATGTCCAATTTGGTGGAGCTACTGACTAAAGTAAGGAACACTAAAAGAGAGTCAGATATTGGAGAGAAAGCATAAGGTCAGACTTGGCCTGTTGAATTTGAGGTATCTTTGAAACTTGAAAGGGAAGTTGCTAAGTAGGAAGGACATTGGATACTCTGGTCTGAATCTCAGAGGAGAGGTTTCAGATGGGGTTATATCATTTTAATAATCAGCTGTGCTTGTGAATGAGTTTGCCTCACAGGAAGAGTTAGAGAGAGACAAGACAAAGGGGCCTTAGACAAACTGAGTCTTGAGAGACTCTGTTAATGGGCCTATAGAGGAGGATACTCCTCCTACATAGAAGTAGGAGGAAAACCATAGGAACATGATGTCAGGAAGAGAGAGTTTCAAGAATTAGCTAAAATATAACAGTGTCAAAATTAATAAAAATGCTTGAATGAGGAAATCTACAAGGTAGAAACTTTAAGAAAACTTGGCCTGATGGTGGAAATAAAAGTGTTATTATAGATAAGGAGAATGGTCAGTGGTGAGAATTCCAGGGTTGTAAAAGTTGCAGGTTCATCAGAATGAGTTGTCCTCAAATGGGATTTGTAGTTTGGGCTGCTGGTACGGTTTTGTCTAATTTTGGTAGCAAGAGATGTGAGTATTAGGACTGGGCTTGGGTAACTGTTTCAGGGGATGGCCTAGGGGATCACTAAGGAATGAGAGGTTAAGATTTCTTTTCACAGTGAGAATTGTCCTTTTCTTTGTCCTCAGCCCAAACAGTGGTTCCAACTGACTTGACAGGAGCTGACTTCTTGCTACATTGCTTCTGCCTCCATTTCTAAAATGATTCTTAATCTAATACAAATTTATAACAACAAATTAATGACCTGAAAACACGTGATTTGGTTAATTATAGATATATACGTTTATTCCAGTTGTTATGTCTCCTCTTTCATTTATGATTTTATATATTTAAGTCTTCTCTCTTTTTTCTTAGTCTGGCAAAAGGTTTGTCAATTTTGTTTATCTTTTAAAAAACGGCTCTTAGTTTTGTTAATCTTTTGAAATTGTTTCTCTGGTGTTTATTTCTGCTATTATCTTTGTTATTTCCCTTTTGTGGCTAACTTTGGGCTTAGTTATTTTTCTAGTTTTTTGAAGTATAAAGTTATTTATTTGAAATCCTTTTCTTCTTAACATAGGTGTTTATCACTGTAAAATTCCCTCTTAGAACTGCTTTTACTACATCCCATAAGTTTTGATATGTTCTGCTTCCATGTTCATTTGTTTCAAGATATTTTTTTAATTTCCCTTTTGATTTCTTCTTTGATCTATTGGTTGTTAAGGAGTATGTTGTTTAATGTTCACATCTTTGTGAATTCTCCAGTTTTCCTCCTGTTATTGATTTCTAGTTTCATACCATTATGGTCAGAAAGGATACTTGGTATGATTTCAATCCTCTTAAATTTGCTAAGACTTTGTTTTGTGGCAAAACATATGATCTCTCCTGGAGAATGTTCCATGTGCTCTTGAGAAGAATGTGTATTCTACTGCTATTGGTTGAAAGGTTCTGTATATGTCTGTTAGGTCTTTAGCCTAAGTATAGTTCAGGTCCAGTGTTTTTGTATTGATTTCATCTCTGGATGATCCATTCATTGTTGAAAGTGGGGTATTGAAGTCCCCTACTATTATTGCATTACTGTCCCTCTTCAGATACGCTAATATTTGCTTAATATATTTAGATGCTTCTCTGTTGGATGCATATATATTTATAATTGTTACGTCTTCTTGGTGAATTGGTCACTTTATCATTATGTAATGACCTTCTTTGTCTCTCGTTACAGTTTTTGACAAAATCTCTTTTGTCTGATATAAATATAGCTACCCCTGCTTCCTTGTGGTTTCTGTTTGTTTGGAATATCTCTTTCCATCTCTTTAATTTCAGCATACGTGTGTCCTTAAAGCTGAAGTGATTATCTTGTAGGCAGAATATAGTTGGGTTTTGGTTTTTTTCCCGTTCAGTCACTCTGTATTTTGTTTGGAAAATTTAATCCATTTGTATTTAAAGTAATTTATTGATAAGTAAGGATTTACTAATGTCATCTTATTCATTGTTTTCTGGTGGCTTTGTAGTTCCGATATTCTCTTCTTCCTCTCTTAACGTCTGCCTTTGTGAATTGATAATTTTCTGTAGTGATATGCTTTCTTTTTTTAAAATTATTTATTTATTTATTTTATGGCTGTGTTGGGTCTTCGTTTCTGTGCGAGGGCTTTCTCTAGTTGTGGCAAGCGGGGGTCACTCTTCATAGCGGTGTGGGAGCCTCTCAATATCGTGACCTCTCTTGTTGTGGAGCACAGGCTCCAGACGCGCAGGCTCAGTAATTGTGGCTCATGGGCCCAGTTGCTCCGTGGCATGTAGGATCCTCCCAGACCAGGGCTCGAACCCGTGTTCCCTGCATTGGCAGGCAGATTCTCAACCACTGCGCCACCAGGGAAGCGCTGTAGCGATATGCTTTGATTCCCCTCTCTTTATCATTTGTGTATCTACTGTAGGTTTTTTTCTTTTTGGTTCCCACAAGGCTTATATAAAACATCTAATAGGGCTTCCCTGGTGGCGCAGTGGTTGAGAGTCCACCTGCCGATGAAGAGGACGTGGGTTCGTGCCCCGGTCTGGGAATATCCCACGCGCCGTGGAACGGCTAGGCCCGTGAGCCATGGCTGTTGAGCCTGCACGTCCGCAGCCTGTGCCCCACAACGGGAGAGGCCACAAGAGTGAGAGGCCCACATACTGCAAAAAACATTTTTTAAATCTAAGAAATATAAGTCTATTTTAAGCTGATAACAATTTAACGTGGATCACATACAAAAAATCTACCCTTTTACTGCCCTTCATTTTATGTTTTTGATATGACAGTTTACATCTTTTAATATTGTGTATCCATTAACAAATTACTGTAGAGGGCAGTTTGTTGCTGAATACTAATTTTTCTTTCTGCATCTTGCAATTTGTTTATAAATTCTAATAAGTTAGGTTTTCTATACAGACAATAATCTCAACTTTGACAAATAACAATTTTCTATTTCTTCTTTTGGAGTCCTGATAGCTTTAATTTCTTTCCTGACTGTGCTCATTATGACAATTCTAAACATACAAGTGCTGATAGCAGAGGCCCTTGTCTTATACATGCTCTTTAAGGATATGCTGTCAACATTGTTACATTAAGTATGAATTTTGTTCTAAAATTTTTAGATATCCTTTGGAAAAATGGAGTTCCTTTATATTCTTTTTTTCCTTTACATCTTTATTGGAGTATAATTGCTTTACATTGGTGTGTTAGTTTCTGCTTTATAACAAAGTGAATCAGTTATACATATACATATGTTCCCATATTTCTTCCCTCTGGCGTCTTCCTCCCTCCCACCCTCCCAATCCCACCCCTCTAGGTGGTCACAAAGCACCGAGCTGATCTCCCTGTGCTATGCGGCTGTTACCCACTAGCTATCTATTTTACATTTGGTAGTGTATATATGTCCATGCCACTCTCTCACTTTGGCAAAGCTAACACTTCCCCCTCCCCATATCCTCAAGTCCATTCTCTAGTAGGTCTCTGTCTTTATTCCTGCCTTACCCATAGGTTCTTCATGACATTTTTTTTCTTAGATTCCATATATATGTGTTAGCATACGGTATTTGTCTTTCTCTTAATGACTTACTTCACTCTGTATGACAGACTCTAGGTCCAATCACCTCACTACAAATAACTCAATTTCATTTCTTTTTATGGCTGAGTAATATTCCATTGTATATATGTGCCATATCTTCTTTATACATTCATCCGATGATGGACACTTAGGTTGTTTCCATCTCCTGGGTGCTGTACATAGAGATGCAATGAACATTTTGGTACATGACTCTTTTTGAATTATGGTTTTCTCAGGGTATATGCCCAGTAGTGGGATTGCTGGGTCATATGGTAGTTCTATTTGTAGATTTTTAAGGAACATCCATACTGTTCTCCATAGTGGCTGAACCAATTCACATTCCCACCAGCAGTGCAAGAGTGTTCCCTTTTCTCCACACCCTCTCCACCATTTACTGTTTGTAGATTTTTTGATGATGGCCATTCTGACTGGTGTGAGATGATACCACATTGTAGTTTTGATTTTCATTTCTCTAATGATTAATGATGTTGAGCATTCTTTCATGTGTTTGTTGGCAGTCTGTATATCTTCTTTGGAGAAATGTCTACTTAGGTCTTCTGCCCATTTTTGAATTGGATTGTTTCTTTTTTTGTTATTGAGCTGCATGAGCTGCTTGTAAATTTTGGAGATTAATCCTTTGTCGGTTGCTTCATTTGCAAATATTTTCTCCCATTCTGAGGGTTGTCTTTGGGTCTTGCTTATGGTTTCCTTTGCTGTGCAAAAGCTTTGAAGTTTCACTAGGTCCCATTTGTTTATTTTTGTTTTTATTTCCATTTCTCTAGGAGGTGGGTCAAAAGGATCTTGCTGTGATTTACGTCATAGAGTGTTCTGCCTATGTTTTCCTCTAAGAGTTTGATAGTTTCTAGCCATATATTTAGGTCTTTAATCCATTTTGAACTTATTTTTGTGTATGGTGTTAGGGAGTGTTCTAATCTCATACTTTTACATGTACCTGTCCAGTTTTCCCAGCACCACTTATTGAAGAGGCCATCCTTTCTCCACAGTACATTCCTTCCTCCTTTATCAAAGATAAGGTGACCATATGTGTGTGGGTTTATCTCTGAGCTTTCTATCCTGTTCCATTGATCTATAAGTCTGTTTTTGTGCCAGTACCATACTGTCTTGATTACTGTAGCTTTGTAGTATAGTCTGAAGTCAGGGAGCCTGATTCCTCCAGCTCCATTTTTCGTTCTCAAGATTGCTTTGGCTATTCGGGGTCTTTTGTGTTTCCATACAAATTGCGAAATATTTTGTTCTAGTTCTGTGAAAAATGCCAGTGGTAGTTTGATAAGGATTGCATTGAATCTGTAGATTACTTTGGGTAGTAGAGTCATTTTCAAAATGTTGATTCTTCCAATCCAAGAACATGGTATATCTCTCCATCTATTTGTATCATCTTTAATTTCTTTCATCAGTGTCATAATTTTCTGCATACAGGTTTTTTGTCTCCTTAGGTAGGTTTATTCCTAGATATTTTATTCTTTTTGTTGCAATGGTAAATGGGAGTGTTTTCTTGATTTCACTTTCAGATTTTTCATCATTAGCGTATAGGAATGCTAGAGATTTCTGTGCATTAATTTTGTATCAGGCTACTTTACCAAATTCATTGATTAGCTCTAGTAGTTTTCTAGTTGCATCTTTAGGATTCTCTATATATAGTATCATGTCATCTGCAAACAGTGATATATTTACTTTTTCTTTTCTGATTTGGATTCTTTTTATTTCCTTTTCTTCTCTGATTGCTGTGGTTAAAACTTCCAAAACTATGTTGAATAAGAGTGGTGAGAGTGGGCAACCTTGTCTTGTTCCTGATCTTAGTGGAAATGCTTTCAGTTTTTCACCATTGAGGACAATGTTGGCTGTGAGTTTGTCATATATGGCCTTTATTATGTTGAGGAAAGTTCCCTCTATGCCTACTTTCTGGAGGGTTTTTATCATAAATGGGTGTTGAATTTTGTCAAAGCTTTCTCTGCATCTATTGAGATGATCATATGGTTTTTCTCCTTCAATTTGTTAATATGGTGTATCACATTGATTGATTTGCGTATATTGAAGAATCCTTGCATTCCTAGGATAAACCCCACTTAATCATGGTGTATGATCCTTTTAATGTGCTGTCAGCTTCAGTTTGCTAGTATTTTGTTGAGGATTTTTGCATCTATGTTCATCAGTGATATTGGCCTGTAGTTTCTTTCTTTGTGACATCTTTGTCTGTTTTTGGTATCAGGCTGATGGTGGCCTCATAGAATGAGTTTGGGAGTGTTCCTCCCCTGCTATATTTTGGAAGAGTTTGAGGAGGATAGGCGTTAGCTCTTCTCTAAATGTTTGATAGACTTCACCTGTGAAGCCATCTGGTCCTGGGCTTTTGTTGGTTGGAAGATATTTATTCACAGTTTCATTTTCAGTGCTTGTGATTGGTCTGTTCATATTTTCTATTTCTTTCTGATTCAGTCTTGGCAGGTTGTGCATTTCTAAGAATTTGTCCATTTCTTCCAGGTTGCCCATTTTGTTGGCATAGAGTTGCTTGTAGTAATCACTCATGATCTTTTGTATTTCTGCAGTGTCAGTTGTTACTTCTCCTTTTTCATTTCTAATTCTATTGATTTGAGTCTCCTCCCTTTTTTTCTTGATGAGTCTGGCTAATGGTTTATCTATTTTGTTTATCTTCTCAAAGGACCAGCTTTTAGTTTTATTGATCTCTGCTATCATTTCCTTCATTTCTTTTCCATTTATTTATGATCTGATCTTTATGATTTCTTTCCTTCTGCTGACTTTGGGGTTTTTTGTTCCTCTTTCTCTAATTGCTTTAGGTGCAAGTTTAGGTTGTTTATTCGAGATGTTTCCTGTTTCTTAAAGTAGGATTGTATTGCTATAAACTTCCTCTTAGAACTGCTTTTGCTGCATCCCATAGGTTTTGACTCGTCATGTCTCCATTGTCATTTGTTTCTAGGTATTTTTTGATTTCTTCAGTGATCACTTCGTTATTAAGTAGTGTATTGTTTAGCCTCCATGTGTTTGTGTTTTTTACAGATCTTTTCCTGTAATTGATTTTCGTCTCATGGCGTTGTGGTCAGAAAAGATACTTGATACAATTTCCATTTTCTTAAATTTACCAAGGCTTCATTTGTGACCCAAGATATAATCTATCCTGGAGAATATTCCATGAGCACTTGAGAAGAAAGTGTATTCTGTTGTTTTTGGATGGAATGTCCTATAAATAATAGTTAAGTACATCTTGTCTAATATGTCATTTAAAGCTTGTGTTTCCTTATTTATTTTCATTTTGGATGATCGGTTCATTGGTGAAACTGGGGTGTTAAAGTCCCCTACTATGATTGTGTTACTGTCGATTTCCCCTTTTATGGCTGTTAGTATTTGCCTTATGTATTGAGGTGCTCCTATGTTGGGTGCATAAATATTTACAATTGTTTTATCTTCTTCTTGGATCAATCCCTTGATCTTTATTTAGTGTCTTTCTTTGTCTCTTGTACTAGTCTTTATTTTAAAGTCTATTTTGTCTCATATGAGAATTGCTACTCCAGTTTTCTTTTGGTTTCCATTTGCATGGAATATCTTTTTCCAACCCCTCACTTTCAGTCTGTATGTGTCTCTAGGTCTGAAGTGGGTCTCTTGTAGACAGCATATATATGGATGTTGTTTTTGTATCCAATCAGCCAGTCTGTGTCTTTTGGTTGGAGCATTTAATCCATTTACATTTAAGGTAATTATAGATATGTATGTTCCTATTCCCATTTTCTTAATTGTTTTGGGTTTGTTATTGTAGGTCTTTTCCTTCTCTTGTGTTTCTTGCCTAGAGAAGATCCTTTAGCATTTGTTGTAAACTGGTTTGGTGGTGCTGAACTCTCTCAGTTTTTGCTTGTCTGTAAAGGTTTTAATTTCTCCATCAAATCTGAATGAGATCCTTTCTGGGTAGAGTAATCTTGGTTGTAGATTTTTCTCCTTCATCACTTTAAATATGTCCTGCCACTCCCTTCTGGCTTGCAGAGTTTCTGCTGAAAGGTCAGCTGTTAACCTTCTGGGGATTCCCTTGTGTGTTATTTGTTGTTTCTCCCTTGCTGCTTTTAATGTTTTCTTTGTATTTAATTTTTGACAGTGTGATTAATATGTGTCTTGGCATGTTTCTCCTTGGATTTATCGTGTATTGGACTCTCTGTGCTTCCTGGACTTGATTAACTATTTCCTTTCCCATATTAGGGAAATTTTCAACTATAATTTCTTCAAATATTTTCTCAGTCCCTTTCTATTTCTCTTCTTCTTCTGGAACCCTTATAATTCAAATGTTGGTGTGTTTAATATTGTCCCAGAAGTCTCTGAGACTGTCCTCAGTTCTTTTCATCCTTTTTACTTTATTCTGCTCTGCAGTAATTATTTCCACTCTTTTATCTTCCAGGTCACTTATCCGTTCTTCTGACTCAGTTATTCTGTTATTGATCCCTTCTAGAGTACTTTTAATTTCATTTATTGTGCTGTTCATCATTGCTTGTTTCATCTTTATTTCTTCTAGGTCCTTGCTAAATGTTTCTTGCATTTTCCCTATTCTATTTCCAAGATTTTGGATCATCTTTACTATCATTATTCTGAATTCTTTTTCAGGTAGACTGCCTATTTCCTCTTCATTTGTTAGGTCTGGTGGGTTTTTATCTTCCTCCTTCACCTGCTGTGTGTTTTTCTGTCTTCTCATTTTGCTTATCTTACTGTGTTTGGGGTCTCCTTTTTGCAGGCTGCAGGTTTGTAGTTTCTGTTGTGTTTGGTGTCTGTCCCCAGTGGCTAACGTTGGTTCAGTTTGTTGTGTAAGCTTCCTGGTGGAGGGGACTAGTGCCTGTGCTCTGGTGTATGAGGCTGGATCTTGTCTTTCTGGTGGGCAGGTCCATGTCTGGTGGTGTGTTTTAGGGTGTCTGTGGACTTTTTATGATTTTAGGCTGCCTCTCTGCTAATGGCTGGGATTGTGTTCCTGTCTTGGTAGTTGTTTGGCATAGGGTATTCAGCACTTTAACTTGCTAGTCGTTGACTGAAGCTGGGTGTTGGTGTTGAGATGGAGATCTCTGGGAGATTTTCACCGTTTTATATTTTGTGGAGGTGGGAGGTCTCTTGTGGACCAGTGTCCTGAAGTTGGCTCTCTCACCTCAGAGGCACAGCACTGAGTCTTGGCTGCAGCACCAAGAGCCTTTCATCCACACGGCTCAGAATAAAAGGGAGAAAAAGTAGAAAGAAAGAAAGAGGATAAGATAAAATAAAATAAAGTAAGATAAAATAAAATAAACTTATTAAAATAAAAAATAATTATTAAGAAAAAAAATTTTTTAAGTAAAAAAAAACCAAAAAAACGGACGGATAGAACCCTAGGACAAATGGTGAAAGCAAAGCTATGCAGACAAGTCTCACACAGAAGCAAACACATACACACAAAAAGAGGAAAAGGGGAAAAAATAATAAATGTTGCTCCCAAAGTCCACCTCCTCAATTTGGGATGATTCGTTGTCTATTCAGGCATTTCACAGATGCAGGGTACATCAAGTTGATTGTGGAGATTTAATCCGCTGCTCCTGAGGCTGCTGGGAGAGATTTCCCTTTCTCTTCTTTGTTCCCACTGCTCCAGGGGCTCAGCTTTGGATTTGGCCCCGCCTCTACGTGTAGGTCACCAGAGGGCGTCTCTTCTTCGCTCAGACAGGACGGGGTTAAAGGAGCCGCTGATTCAGGGGCTCTGGCTCACTCAGGCCGGGGGGAGGGAGGGGCACGGAGTGCGGGGCGAGCCTGCGGTGGCAGAGGCCAGCGTGACGTGCACCAGCCTGAGGCGCGCCGTGCATTCTCCCGGGGAAGTTGTCCCTGGATCCCGGGACCCTGGCAGTGGCGGTCTGCACAGGCTTTCCAGAAGGGAGGTGTGGATAGTGACCTGTGCTCGCACACAGGTTTCTTGGTGGCGGCGGCAGCAGCCTTAGCGTCTCATGCCCATCTCTGGGGTCCTTGCTGTTAGCTGCGGCTCGTGCCCGTCTCTGGAGCTCCTTTAAGCAGCGCTCTTAATCCCCTGTCCTCATGCACCAGGAAACAAAGAGGGAAGAAAAAGTCTCTTGCCTCTTCGGCAGGTCCAGACTTTTCCCCGGACTCCCTCCTGGCTAGCCGTGGTGCACTAATCCCTTCAGGTTGTGTTCACGCCGCCAACCCCAGTCCTCTCCCTGCGCTCCAACCGAAGCCCGAGCCTCAGCTCCCAGCCCCCGCCCACCCCGTTGGGTGAGCAGACAAGCCCCTCGGACTGGTGAGTGCTGGTCAGCACCGATCCTTTGTGCGGGAATGTCTCCGCTTTGCCCTCCGCAGCCCTGTTGCTGTACTCTCCTCCGTGGCTCTGAAGCTTCCCCCATCCGCCACCCGCAGTCTCCACCTGCAAAGGGGCTTCCTAGTGTGTGGAAACTTTCCTCCTTCACAGCTCCCTCCCTCTGGTGCAGGTCCCGTCCCTATTCTTTTATCTCTATTTATTCTTTTTTCTTTTCCCCTACCCAGGTACGTGGGGAGTTTCTTGCCTTTTGGGAGGTCTGAGGACTTCTGCCAGCGTTCAGTGGGTGTTCTGTAGGAGTTGTTCCACGTGTAGATGTATTTCTGGTGTATCTGTGGGGAGGAAGGTGATCTCCGCATCTTACTCTTCCGCCATCTTCCCCCTCTCCCCTTTATGTTCTTAGTTTAATAATTTTAAAATCAAGAATATTTTTAAATTTTATTAAGAATTTTTTGCATATATTCAGATGATTATAAAACTTTTTATTTAATCTGTTAATGTGAAAATTTCATTAGATTTTTTTTTTAATCCAATCTTGCATTGTTGGGATAACACATTTTGGTCATGATGATTATCTTTATTACACATCACAGTGTTCTATTTGATAATGTTTTTTTGGGATTTTGCATCTTTATTAATCAATGAGATAGCTCTATAATTCTCCTTTTTCATACTGCCAGAGTCAGGCTTTGATATAAAGTTTATGCTGGTCTCATAAAAAGAGTTGGGGAATTTCCCACTGTAATTGGTTATATAAGTACACTTGTTCTTTGTATGTTTATAGAAATAACCTGTAAAACTGTTGTGTTTGTGCTCTCTTTATGAGAGCAGTTTTTAAACTACTAATTTATGCATTTTATTTCTTCTTGAGTCAATTTTAGTTATTATATTTTCCTAGGAATTTGAATATTTGCCTAAATTTTTAAATATATAGACAAAGTTATTTATAACAATATAACAATCTTTTAAATGTCTGTATCCCTTGTCATTCTTAATATCATTTTGTCTGTTTTTTTCTCCCTTGATCCATTTTCCCATAAATTTGTAGATACATTAGTCTTTTCAAAGAATACACTATTGTCTTTATAAACCCTCTCTTAAGTTGAACACTTATCAGTTTAATTTTTTTTCTTCTTTTTTGGTTAAGCATTTAAGGCTATATATATTTCTCTCTAAATGCCACTTTAGCCAATTTTGTTATTTAAATATACTTTTTAAAATTAAAATCCAAAAGAGTTCTTGGATAAGAATTGTAGGAAACCAAAATGTGAAAAGGGAAGAAGATGAAGAGACATAAGGAAAAAAAAGGTGAGAGCCAGTAGAGTAAAAGAAGGCCCTGTACTCCATGATTTCACAACTCTCCATGGCCTTTAAGATCTACAGCAAAGCTGCTGAACTCGCAGTAATCTTAGTTGTGAGATGATTTTACTTGAAAACAGGTGAAGAAGCCGACCAGTCTTTTCACTTTCAATCATGTGGAGAGCAGAGAGAAACATTTGGAAATAAGCCTCAGGAGCAATTGGAAAACTGGGCTTTCGAAAGGCTGTGGAGTTTGGGCTCATGGAAAATTAATGACTGATTAGTGTAATAGAGAAACTATGCAGGTTTCAGTGTAATACTATGAGAGGCGGACCTATGTTAGATTGGCCTTTAAGTGCTTGTACAACATCCTTTGAAATTTCTTCCACTCCAAGATATTCACTTCTCACTAGCCAAACAGAGTAGAAGCTGGTAATAGATGGCACAGAGAGGGGTAAAGATAGCATTTTTTTCCCTGTTTTCCTGGATATGAATCAAAGAAAAGATGTGTGAGTAGCACCATCTTCAAAAAAATTTTTTTCCTGTTTTCACAAACTCTGGTATCTGCTCTGCTAATACGCAGGAAAAGGATGCACCCACAAGTGCATAGTGATAGAGTGTTTGAAAACTGAAATAGAAATTATGCACTTTAACTTTTTATTTTATAAGTAGGAACTTTTTTGCAATTGTAGTTAGCTTAACAAGTAGAAGTATTTTCCTCGTGAGTAAATTTATCATGTAAGTTCACAGATATTTGAATGGTTAAAAAAATACCCAATTTAATAGAATCACACAAAAAAAGAGAAAAATGGATACCACCTGGTGATCATAACCTAACACAGTCTAACACTTTACTAATATATTTGAACAAACATAGTTTCAATTAGCTATTACCTCACATCACCACAAAAGTTAGTGGCTTAAAAGAACAATTATTTTATTATCTCTTATGGTTTCTGTGCACCAGGAATTTAGGGAAAATCTACTTTGGGTAGTTCTGGCTCTGGATCTCTCATGTGATTGCAGTCAGATAATAATTAAGCCTATAATAGCAGGGTGCTGAAACTAGGGACTGCTCAAGCATCTCTCATTCTTCATGGAGTCTCTTGGCCTTTCCATGTAGTCTCTCTACATGGTCTAGTCTGAGCTTCTTAGTAACTCAGACTGCTTGATGGTTGCTGAAAGCTTCAAGAGCAAATATTCCAGGTCATAAGGTAGAAGTTGAATTGCCTTTTATGACCTAGCCTTGAAAGTCCCATAACATTAATTATGCCATACTCTGGGTCAAATCAATCACAATATCCCACCTACTTTCAAAGGGAGGGGACATAGACCCAATCTCTGAATGGGGTGAGAGTCAAAACATTTGCAAACGTATTTTAAAATCACCACAAATATACAGAAAGTAGAGGAGGATATTTTACAGTCCTTGTTTAGAATGACTGAGTGTTGGTCAATCTTAAAATTGACCTTCCTTCACCCAGCTATTCAACCTACAAATACACACATTTTCAGTGTTTTAGATATTTGGAGTCTTGACTTTTTTCTTGCCATCACTTTTATTTTCCTTCAACATTAGGATCTACATTAGAAGAAAAGCAATCTTGGGCATGTATGCCACATGATAGAAGTCCTTAGGGGGAAAAAAAAGAAAGAAGCTACTGTTAATGACAACCCATTTTATACAACATATCAAGCTAAACTTCATACTTTTCTTTATCTCATTGAAACTGTCAGGCTATCTACTGCTGTGTAACAAATTACTCTAAACCCTTAGTGTTGCAAAACAACAATTAGATTAGTCTGACAAATCTGGGGGTCAGGAATTCAGACAGGGCACAGTGGGGCTGACTCATCTATGCTCCATAATAACTAAGGTCGAGGGGGGACCTTCAATATGGTGGAGGAATAAGATGTGGAAGTCACCTTCCTCCACACAAGTACATCAAAAATACTCCTACAAGTGGAACAACTCCTACAGAACACCTACTGAATGAGTGCAGAAGACCTCAGACTTCCCAAAAGATGCCTGAGGGCAACCTACATGCAAAGGTGGGTCCAAAACCAAAGATGAACCCCAGGAGCTGTGCGAACAAAGAAGAGAAAAGGAAATTTCTCCATGCAGCCTGAGGAGCAGTGGATTAAATCCCCACAATCAACTTGGTGTATCCTGCATCTGTGGGATACCTGAATAGACAACTAATCATCCCAAAATAGAGGCGGTGGACTTTAGGAGAAACTAGAGACTTGGGGTTTGCTGTCTGCAACTGATTTGTTTCTGATATTTATGTTTATCTTAGTTTAGTTTGTAGTGCTTGTTATCATTGGTGGATTTGTTTGTTGCTTTTGTTGCTCTCTTCTTTTTTTAAAATACTATTTTTTTACGTTAATAATATTTTTCTTCCTTTTCTTCCCCCTTTTCTTCTGAGCCATGTAGCTGACAGGGTCTTTGTGCTCGAGACTGGTGTCAGGCCTGAGCATCTGGGGTGAGAGAGCCGAGTTCAGGACATTGGACAACAAGAGACCTCCTAGCACCACGTAATATCAATCAGCAAGAGCTCTCCCAGAGATCTCTGTCTCTGTGATAAGACCCAGCTCCACCCAACGGCCAGTAAGATCCAGTGCTGGATGCCCCATGCCAAAAAACTAGTAATACAGGAACACAACCCCACCCCTTAGCAGAGAGGTTGCCTAAAATCATACTAAGTTGACAGACACTCCAAAACACACCAACCGATGTGGCACTGTCCAGCAGAGAGAAAAGATCCAGCACACACACCAGAACACAGGCACTAGTCCCCTCTATCAGGAAGCCTACACAAGCCACTGAACCAACATCACCAACTGAGGGCACACACCAAAAACAACGGGAACTTCAAACTTGCAGCCTGCAAAAAGGAAACCCCAAATACAGTAAGTTAAACAAAATGAGAAGACAGAGAAATATTCATTAGATGAAGCAGCAAGGTAAAAACCCACCAGACCAAACAAATGAAGAGGAAATACGCAGTCTACCTGAAAAAGAATTCAGAATAATGATAGTAAAGATGATCCCAAATCTTGGAAATAGAATGGAGAAAATGCAAGAAACGATTAACAAGGACCTAGAAGAACTAAAGAGCAAGCAAACAATGATGAACAACACAATAAATGAAATTAAAAATTCTCTAGAGGGAATCAATAGTAGAATAACTGAGGCAGAAGAACGGATAAGTGACCTGGAGATAAAATAGTGGAAATAACTACTGCAGAGCAGAATAAAGAAAAAGGAATGAAAAGAATTGAGGACAATTTCAGAGGCCTCTGGGACAATATTAAATGCACCAACATTCAAATTATAGGGGTCCCAGAAGAAGAAGAGGAAAAGAAAGGGACTGAGAAAATATTTGAAGACATTATAGTTGAAAACTTCCCTAATATGGGAAAGGAAATAGTCAATCAAGTCCAGGAAGCACAGAGAGTCCATACAGGATAAATCCAAGGAGAAACATGCCAAGACACATATTAGTCAAACTATCAAAAATTAAATACAAAGAAAAAATATTAAAAGCAGCAAGGGAAAAATGACAAATAACATACAATGGAACCTCCATAAGTTTAACAGCTGATCTTTCAGCAAAACTCTGCAAGCCAGAAGGGAGTGGCAGGACATATTTAAAGTGATGAAAGGGAAAAACCTACAACCAAGATTACTCTACCCAGCAAGAATCTCATTCAGATTGGACAGAGAAATTAAAACGTTTACAGACAAGCAAAAGCTATGAGAATTCAGTTCCACCAAGCCAGCTTTACAACAAATGCTAAAGGAACTCCTCTAGTCAGGAAACACAAGAGAAGGAAAAGACCTAGAATAACAAACCCAAAACAATTGAGAAAATGGTAATAGGAGCATACATATCAATAACTACCTTAAATGTAAATGGATTAAATGCTCCAACCAAAAGACATAGACTGACTGAATGGATAAAAAATAAGACCCGTACATATGCTGTCTACAACAGACCCACTTCAGACCTAGGGACACATACAAACTGAAAGTGAGGGGATGGAAAAAGTTATTCCATGCAAATGGAAATCAAAAGAAAGCTGGAGTAGCAATTCTCATATCAGACAAAATAAAGTTTAAAATAAAGACTATTACAAGAGACAAAGAAGGACACTACATAATGATCAAGGGATCAATCCAAGAAGAAGATATAAAAATTATAAATATTTATGCACCCAACACAGGAGTACCTCAATATATAAGGCAAATGCTAACAGTCATAAAAGGGGAAATTGACAGTAACACTATCATAGTTGGGGACTTTAACACCCCACTTTCACCAATGGACAGATCATCCAAAATGAAAATCAATAAGGAAACACACGCTTTAAATGACATATTAGACAAGATGCACTTAACTGCTATTTATAGGACATTCCATCCAAAAACAACAGAATACACTTTCTTCTCAAGTGCTCATAGAACATTCTCCAGGATAGATCATATCTTGGGTCACAAATCAAGCATTGGTAAATTTAAGAAAATTGAAATTGTATCAAGTATCGTTTCTGACCACAACACTATGAGACTAGATATCAATTACAGGAAAAAATGTGTAAAAAATACAAACACATGGAGGCTAAAAAATACACTACTAAATGGCCAAGACATCACTGGAGAAATCAAGAGGAAACCAAAAAATATCTAGAAACAAATGATAATGAAAACAGAATGACCCAAAACCTATGGGCTGCAGCAAATCAGTTTTAAGAGGGAAATTTATAGCAATACAATCCTACCTCAAGAAACAAGAAAAATCTCAAATAAACAACCTAACCTTACACCTTACACATAAAGAAAGAAGAACAAAAATACCCAAAGTTAGCAGAAGGAAAGAAATCATAAAGATCACATCAGAAATAAATGAAGGAAACAATAGCAAAGATCAATAAAATTGAAAGCTTGTTCTTTGAGAAGATAAACAAAATTGATAAACCATTAGCCAGACTCATCAAGAAAAAAAGGGAGAAGACTCAAATCAATAGAATTAGAAATGAAAAAGGAGAAGTAACAACTGACACTGCAGAAATACAAAGGATCAGGAGAGATTACTACAAGCAACTATATGTCAATAAAATGGACAACCTGGAAAAAATTGACAAATTCTTAGAAAACACAACCTTCCGACACTGAACCAAGAAGAAATAGAAAATATAAACAGAACAATCACAAGCACTGAAATTGAAAGTGTGAATAAATACCTTCCAACAAATAAAAGTCAAGGACCAGATGGTTTCACAGGCGAATTCCATCAAATATTTAGAGAAGAGCTAACACCTGTCCTTCTAGCCTCTTCCAAAATATAGCAGAGGGAGGAACACTCCCAAACTCATTGTATGAGGCCACCATCACCCTGATACCAAAACCAGACAAAGATGTCACAAGGAAAGATAACTATAGGCCAATATCACTGATGAACATAGATGCAAAAATCCTCAACAAAATACCAGCAAACAGAATCCAACAGCACATTAAAAGGATCATACACCATGATCAAGTGGGGTTTATCCCAGGAATGCAAGGATTCTTCAATATACACAAATCAATCAATGTGATACACCATATTAACAAATTGAAGGAGAAAAACCATATGATCATCTCAATAGATGCAGAAAAAGCTTTCAACAACATTCAACACCCATTTATGATAAAAACCGTCCAGAAAGTAGGCATAGAGAGAACTTATCTCAACATAATAAAGGCCATATATGACAAACCCACAACCAACATCATTCTCAATGGTGAAAAACTGAAATCATTTCCACTAAGATCAGGAAAGAGACAAGGTTGCCCACTCTCACCACTATTATTCAACCTAGTTTTGGAAGTTTTAGCCACAGCCATCAAGGAAGAAAAAGAAATAAAAGGAATCCAAATCAGAAAAGAAGAACTAAAGCTGTAACTGTTTGCATGAAATGATACTATACATAGAGATTCCTAAAAACTCCAGCAGAAAACTACTAGAGGTAATCAAAGAATCTGGTAAAGTATCAGGACACAAAATTAATGCACATGCATTCCTATACACTAATGATGAAAAATCTGAAAGAGAAATTAAGGAAACACTCCCATTTACCATTGCAATAAAAAGAATAAAATACCTAGGGATAAACCTACCAAAGGAGACAAAAGAGCAGTATGCAGAAAAGTATAAGACACTGATGAAAGAAATTAAAGATGATACAAACAGATGGAGAGATATACCATGCTCTTGGATTGGAAGAATCAACATTGTGAAAATGACTATACTACCAAAAGCAGTCTACAGATTCAATGCCATCTTTATCAAACTACCAATTGCATTTTTCACAGAACTAGAGCAAAAAATTTCACAATTTGTATGGAAACACACAGGACCCCAAATAGAAAAAGCAACCTTGAGAAAGAAAAACGGAGCTGGAAGAATCAGGCTCCCTGGTTTCAGACTGTACTACAAAGCTACAGTAATCAAGACAGTATGGTACTGGTGCAAAAACAAAAATATAGATCCATGGAACAGGATAGAAAGCCAGGGATAAACCCACGCACATATGGTCACCTTATCTTTGATAAAGGAAGCAAGAATATACAATGGACAAAAGACAGCCTCTTCAATAAGTGGTGCTGGGAAAACTGGACAGCTACATGTAAAAGAATGAAATTAGAACACTCCCTAACATCATACACAAAAATAAACTCAAAATGAATTAAAGACCTAAATGTAAGGCCAGACACTATCAAACTCTTTGAGGAAAACATAGGCAGAACACTCTATGACATAAATCACAGCAAGGTCCTTTTTGACCCACCTCCTAGAGAAATGGAAATAAACCCAAAAGTAAACAAATGGGACCTAATGAAACTTAAAAGCTTTTGCACAACAAAGGAAACCATAAACAAGTTGAAAAGACAGCCCTCAAAATGGGAGAAGATATTTGCAAATGAAGCAACTGACAAAGGATTAATCTCCAAAATATGCAAGCAGCTCATGCAGCTCAATATCAAAAAAACAAACAACCCAATCCAAAAATGGGCAGAAGACCTAAATAGATATTTCTCCAAAGAAGATATACAGATTTCCAACAAACACATGAAAGGATGCTCAACATCACTAATCATTAGAGATATACAAATCAAAACTACAATGTGGTATCTCCTCACACCAGTCAGAATGGCCATCATCAAAAATCTACAGGGAATTGTACCCCAATAAAGATGTTAAAAAAAAAAATCTACAGGGGCTTCCCTGGTGGCGCAGTGGTTGAGAGTCCGCCTGCTGATGCAGGGGACACGGGTTTGCATCCCAGTCCGGGAAGACCCCACATGCCACAGAGTGGCTGGGCCCATGAGCCATGGCTGCTGAGCCTGCCCATCCGGAGCCTGTGCTCTGCAACGGGAGAGGCCACAGCAGTGAGAGGCCCGCGTACTGCAAAAAAAAAAAAAAAAAAATCTACAAACAGTAAATGGAGAGAGTGTGGAGAAAAGGGAACCCTCTTGCATTGTTGGTAGGATTGTAACTTGATACAGCCACTATGGAGAACAGTATGGAGGTTCCTTAAAAAACTAAAAATAGAATTACCTTACAACCCAGCAATCCCACTACTGGGCATATATCCTGATAAAACTATAATTAAAAAAGTGTCATGTACCACACCTGTCTTTACAGCACTATTTACAATATCCAGAACATGGAAGCAACCAAAGTGTCCATTGAGAGAAGAATGGATAAAGAAGATATGGCACATATATACAATGGAATATTATTCAGCCATAAAGAGGAATGAAATTCAGTTATTTGTAGTGAGGTGGATGGACCTAGAGTCTGTCATACACAGTGAAGTAAGTCAGAAAGAGAAAAACAAATACTGTACTCTAACACATATATATGGAATGTTAAAAAAATGTTTCTGATGAACCTAGGGGCAGGGCAGGAACAAAGACACAGATGTAGAGACTGGACTTGAGGACATGGACATGGGGAGGGGGAAGTGTAAGCTGGGACGAAGTTAAGGAGTAGCATTGACATATATACACTACAAAATGTAAAATAGATATCTAGTGGGAAGCAGCTGTATCACACAGGGTGATCAGCTAGGTGCTTTGTGACCACCTAGAGGGGTGGGTTAGGGAGGCTGGGAGGGAGATGCAAGAGGGAAGGGATATTGGGATATATGTATACATATAACTGATTCACTTTGTTATACAGCAGAAACTAACACAACATTGTAAAGCAACTATAGTCCAATAAAGATGTTAAAAAAATGAATCATAAGTGAAGTTTGGTAAAATAAGGAAAAATATTATAAACTTTTAGCAGTAAGGTAAAAGTGACAGGTAAACCTAGAAGATATACTTTTAAATTATCCTTTATTTTAAGAAGACAAAATATTTAGAGTGAATGAGTAATGTTTGAAACTGTGATAGAACTGATAGGGGGGGAAAAGCAATAATAAAGATATTTGATTCTATAAGCTCAAGTAGGATACTGTGCATGAAATGAATTTAGGAAACAGTGCCCTGGAAAGTAGCACAGGGAAACACTGATAGTTTCTTCTTATTACACAAAAATAGTAAAAAGTGAAACTGAGATGATGATGGAGAGATAACTAATTACAATGAAATCATTTATCTGGACTAAAGTTTATGGTATGCAACCAACCTAAGTCCCTGTATTATGAATTTTAAGAATCCAAATGCTAGTATGTTCAAGCTTATACATAGTACAGATCATAAATGTATAGTGCTAATTTCTAACATAGAATATATTATTGCTTGCAATTCTAAATTCAGATGGATATATAATTCAACCCAGTTTTTTCCTACTCAAATATTATATGTCAATGTATGTTATATAATCATCTGTAGACATTGTAAGATTTTCAGATTTTACTATAGCAGCATTAATAAATGATGCTGGGGAAAAAATAACTAAGGTCTTAGCTAGAGTGGACTGGAAGGGTGGAGAATGCTGTCATGGCCCTTCTGGGGTCATAACTCTGGGAACATGGCTCTAGCTGTTGGTTTGGTTCCTTGATTCTTTTCCACATGGTGTTTGCTGAAGCTGGAATGTCTAAGATGACTTCATCAGTTACCTGTCTGGTGCCTGTTCTTGGATAGCTGGAACAGCTGGATTTGTCTAGATCTCTCTCTCTCCCTCTCCATGCAGCCTCTCCCTATGGTTACCTTAGACTTCCTTACAGCATAGCGATCTCAGGCTAGTCAGACTTTTTACACGATAGTTGGCGCCAGCCAGAGTGAGTGTTTGAAGAGACCAGGTGGAAGCAGCGAGGCTTCTTATGACCTAGGCTTGGAAGTCACCCAGTGTACTTTCCACCATATTCTATCAGCCAAAAGTGAGTTACAGAGCCAGTGCAGATTCCAGGATGCAGAGGAAAGATTACACCTCTTCGTGGGAGAATAGCGGGTGCATATAGGGAAGGAATTGTTAGTGGCGATTGTGGAAACAAGCTACTACATTCCCTTTTCATAAGTGAGGAGAATGAGACTCAGAAAAGTTAAATAAACTGTTTGTGATTATACAGTAAGTAAGAAAGTAAGTAAGGGGTAGGGAACACAAACCCAGGTAGTATGACTTCAAGTTGAGAACTCCTCTCACTTTATTGTGAAGCCTCTATGCAATCTATCAATTAGTGTTTCCCCATATTTGTTCCTTAGAAGCTCTGCTCCACAAAAAGCCATGGTTTGAAGTAATTTGGGAAACATTGCAAAACATATTTCTTTCTGGAGAATCAAAATGCACATTAATATGTAAAAGGCACTGAGATATCTCTTTAACTTTCCCAAAGTTGTTTGACAAAGGAACTTTTTATTTATTTATTTATTTATTATTTTTTTGCGGTACGCGGGCCTCTCACTGTTGTGGCCTCTCCTGTTGCGGAGCACAGGCTCCGGACGCGCAGGCTCAGCGGCCATGGCTCACGGGCCCACCCGCTCCGCGGCATGTGGGATCCTCCCGGACCGGGGCATGAACCCGTGTCCCCTGCATCGGCAGGCAGACTCTCAACCACTGCGCCACCAGGAACCTCTTTTTAAATATAAGATCCATTAACATCAGTCCATGGAATATGCTTTCACAGATGCTGTATTTTTTTTTAACATCTTTATTGGAGTATAGTTGCTTTACAATATTGTGTTAGTTTTTGCCGTATAACAAAGTGAATCAGCTATACATACACATATATCCCCATATCCCCTCCCTCCTGCGTCTCCCTCCCACCCTCCCTATCCCACCCCTCTAAGTGGTCACAAAGCACCGAGCTGATCTCCCTGTGCTATGTGGTTGCTTCCCACTAGCTATCTATTTTACATTTGGTAGTGTATATATGTCTGTATTAAATGACACAAAAGATGTGCTATTGTTGTTATGAAATGTAATATTACAGGAAGAATTTCATTTAATGAGTACCATTGAACTGTCAAAATTACATAACAAGGCTATTTTCATGTTCTGATTAATCATCAGATTGAAATTGCTCTGCTCATGTATATGCAGTAAATTTTCATGAAAGAGAAATCTTATATGACCAGAGACCTTAAGTCCTTGCCAATCTATCAGTGAAAAAAATGTTGAATTTCTGCCTGTCTAAAGAATTTGGGCGCTTATATTTTTAATGTCTATAGAATGTTCAATTTTATTAATAAAAGATTTTACATGTCAAATTTACTTTTATTATATTGAAGAGAATTTTCTCACCTGTATATATTTATATAAGTTAAATATATCTTGTCTACATTCAGATAATTTCAGTCAATCTCTTTGGCACTTTCTATACGTCAAGCCCCTGTGTGTATGTATGTGTGTGTGTGTGTGTGTGTGTGTGTGTATACACACATATATAAACCAACATAACATTAGTCCTCAGAAACTTAAACATTATTTGAAAGAGATAGACCTTGCATATCTCAAACAATAATACTGCCAAACAAGGCTGTACAATAAAATGAAAAATGGAAGGTATCCCAAGTCAAATGCCTCCAACAGTCAAAAGATTGATGTGAAAAGGAAAGAAATAGAAGAGCTAAGTAACTGAAGCAGTTTTCATGGGGAGAGGAGTGGGACTTGACTTTCATCGTGGTGGATGTCACAGAATTTTAATTGGCAGAGAGAAGAAACCAGCCCCTGGTAGACAAAGCATGATCAAAGGCAAGGGTAGTGAATCCCATTTCCCCCCATTGCCTATGATCTTTGCCCTTTCTTCATGTCTCAACCTGCTCCTGCTTGTTTGCCCCTTCATGGCTAATCAAAGCTCTGTCTGGCAGCTGTGCTCGTCCACCACCTGGTCTCAGTCACTCAGAGCCAGCTGAAGTACCTGATCCCCCATTAAATAAAGCTCCCCAACAACTGTGATCCTCTTTTAGAACCAGATAGAAGTTTGGCACCAGCAAATCAAAATAATGCCTGAGTGTACAACAGGCAACTAAATCTGATGGATCCATTATTGAGACTAAATTTAGAACTAGAGAAAAGTATGACTGACTATAGTTGATTGATTACACCATTGGGGACCATTGCAAGTGCTCTAAAAAGGTAGTCACTGGGCAAAAGTAGGGTTTTGTGAGGATTATTCTCACAATAGAGCTGTATATAATTAACTGAAGAAAGGGGAGACTATAGACAGGGAGATCCATTGAGGAGGTGATTGAAGTTCACAAGTGAAGTGGTGAGAGCTGTTTTGATGTTAGGAGTAGACATAAAAAAGAGGAGATAAATCTGTTATATTTCAAAGAAAGATTTTCAGAACTTGGTGACAGATTGACCATAGGGGAAAACTTTGGTTTATTTCTAAAATGAGGGAATTAAAATAGATGCTTAATAAGTTTCCTTCAAACTATATAATATCTGTGAGTCTAGGATACCCACAGGGGAGAAAAAATTTAAAACTAATGTATTTTTGTCTTATAACTCAGGCTGCTATATATGATGAAATACCATAGACTGGGTGGCTTAAACAGCAGACATTTATTTTCTCACACTTCTGGAGGCTGGGAAGTCTAAGATAAATGTGCTGGCAGATTCAGTTCCTGTGAGAGCCCCTTCCTGGCTTGTTGATGGCTGCCTTCTTGCTGTATTCTTCCATGGTGGAGAGGGAGAGAACTAGCTCTCTAGTGGTCTTCTTATAAAGGCACTAATCCCATCATGAGGACTTCACCCTCATGACCTCATCTAAACATAATTACCTCTCAAGGGCTCCACTTCCTAATACCATCACATAGGGAGGGGGGTAGGGATTCAATATATGAATTGAGGGGGGCACATAAACATTCAATCCTTAAGAGTTCCCATTCTGAATTTTCTGTTGTTGAATTCTACCATAGTCTTAAACAGGGGTCCCCAACCCCCAGGCCATGGACCGGTACCGGTCCGTGGCCTGTTAAGAACCGGGGGCCGCACATCAGGAGGTGAGCGGTGGGCAAGTGAGCGAAGTTTCATCTATATTTACCGCCACTCCTCATCACTCCCATTATTGCCTGAGCTCCGCCTCCTGTCAGGTCAGCGGCAGCATTAGATTCTCATAGGAGCCCGAACCCTGCTGTGAACTGCGCATGCGAGGGATCTAGGTTGTGCGCTCCTTATGAGAATCTGATGCCTGATGATCTGAGGTGGAGCTGGTGCAGTGATGCTAGCGCTGGGGATCAGCTGCAGATACAGATTATCATTAGCAGAGAGGTTTGACTGCACGGAGACCATAATAAATCAATTACTTGCAGACTCATATCAAAACCCTATCAGTGAGTGACAAGTGAAAACAAGCTCAGAGCTCCCACTGATTCTGCATTATGGTGAGTTGTAAAATTATTTAATTATATATTACAAGGTAATAATAATAGAAATGAAGTGCACAATAAATGTAATGTGCTTGAATCATCCCAAAACCATTCCCCCCCAACCCTCAGTCCGTGGAAAAATTGTCTTCCACGAAACTGGTCCCTGGTGCCAAAAAGGTTGGGAACTGCTGGTCTTAACACTGGTGTTATTAAACTATGGTTATATTTGTGCATGCATTCGTGCAAATCATAATTATTTTTACTACGGAACTATACTCACATTGTGCAAGCATACATATTGCTCATAATAATTAACCATCTTCCTCCTTGATAACTTTGAGCAAGTCTTTCAACTTGTTTTCTGATTTATGTGTATCAGGATTAGGTTTGATTGAATGCAACATAAAAGCCATATAACAGTGTCTTAAACACAATAAAAATTTCTTTTCCACATGAAAGAACTGTGATGATAAGCTGTCTAGAGCTGATATGGCAGGTCTACAGATGTCAGAGACTGAGGCTCCTTTACTCTCTCTGCTACTCCATGCTAGCATATGGTTTCCATTTTCAAGACTGTTTCATCATCCAATATGGATCTAGAGCTCCAACAATCTAGACATCAGAAAGGAAGAAAGGGGAAAGGGGGGAAGAGCACACTTCCCAGTTAAATCAGCACCCTGTAAGGAGCCTTCTACAGAGTACCATACAACAGTTCTACTTACATCTTATTGGCTGCCCTGATCTTTAAGAGACAGTAGTTTTAGCCAGGCACTTTGTTGCTTCCATTAATACAGGGTTCTGGTAATCAAGAAGGCAAAAATCGATATTATCTCTATCATAATACGCTTAGTAATTAACAATATAGTTTTCTGAGTATTGAGTTCTATATCACTCTGGACTGTTTTATAAAAGCCAAGAAACATGAACATATTGTCTGAATATTGTATTGGTATCAAAATAAGATAATCTGTATGTATGTAAAATGACATTTTCCTCACACTTTGTTTAATTTTCCCTCAACAACAGAGAGCTGCCTGTTTGTAAAGTTTACCTTTATGGCTCAATGACACCATTGAGCCACTGTCTACTAAACCTGTATTTTAACTTTTTTCAGGTGAAGGGATGGACTTTCTCCAATTCATCCCATACTCTATCTTGGTCTCTCTAGTTGCAAGTGGCCTTCTATGGTAAGGGGAATGGCTAAGGTTAGAAGTACAGGATACTGATGCTAATATTCCCTGTGGAATAAAAACAATAAAGTTAGCAAAATTCCTGAAATCAACTCTTCTGCAGTGAAATCTAGTAGTTAGGTTTGCTCTGAATACATTTCCTCTGTTTTTACTTGGAAACACCACCTCCCATCAATATAGGTGACACAAGTGTGTTTGACCCTCTGTCTTACTTTGGGCTTCTCCAAATGCAGACTATAAAACAAGGACTTGGGTACAGGTGGTTAATTTGGGAGGCGATCCCAGAAGCACAGGCGAGAGAGTGAGGGAAGTGAAAGAGGAAGAGAGGAAAGTCAATAAAGGGTGAGCTAATGGGCAGTTTGCTCAATTTCACTGTGACCTTCAGAGGAAGTGTGTGGAACATGCCTCACAATTGTTCCATCAAGGGTGAGGGAAGCTGAAGTATTTATACATTAACTCCCATCCCTCACTACTTGTGGGTTGCTCCAGGTGCTGTGATACATCTAGCACTTCTGGGTTGCCCTACAGGAAGGCTGAATAAACCCTCAGGCAAAAAACAAAGCAGACAGGTTCAGGAACTTGAGGTTGAAAAGCTGTCAGCATACTGGAAACTCTTCTGCAGGTACCAATGAACTAGAGGTGGACGAGGCAAAAGTTATCAACAGGGTCTGCTACTTGCTCCTGAGACTCCATGTTCAGGGTGGTCACAGGTTTCATGCCTAATCAATCACAGTGCCATCTTCTGTGGTCACAGTGATTGGGTCAAGTATGGGCATGTAAGTGATCAAGCATTTGCTAGTTCACAAACACAAAACCAATGTCTTTCCTTCCTAAAAAAACACCCATTTGCTAAAAAGCCACCCATTTGCCCAGAAGTGACTTTTTTTCTCACAGGTCAGTAGGGGCTCCTCCTTACTGTACCTTCCCTTCTGTATTAGTTATCTATTCCTGAGTAACAAATTACTACAAACTTAGCAGCTTAAAATAGCATACAGTTTATGTGGGTCAGGAGTCTGAGTATGGCTCAGCTGGGTCCTCTACCAGGCTGCAATCAAGGCACTGGCCAGAGCTCAATTCTTATCCGGAGGCTCAACTGGGGATGGATCTGCTTCCAAGCTCACTCAGGTTGTTGGCAGAATTCGTTCCCTTTTGGTTGTAGAATTGAAGGCTTCAGTTCTTGCTGGCTGTCAGCTGGAGGCTGCCCTTAGCTCTTAGAGGCTTCCCACAGTTCCTTGCCATGTGACCCTCTCCGTAGGCCCCCTTAACAAGATGGCAGCTTGCTTTTCCAAAGTCAGCAATGGAGAAAGAGCATGAATCCGCTAGCCAGATGGAATTTTATAATATAATCACAGAAGTTACTTCCCATCACATTTGCCATGTTCTATCAATTAGAGGCAAGTCACAGTTCTTGCCTACATTCAAGGGGAAGGGAATTATAGAAAGGTGTGAATTCTGGGAGGTGAGGATCATAGGGGCCACCTTAAAGTCTGACACCCCTTCTGAGGTACTCAATTCTACCATGATAAGAAAGGTCACTCTCAGGGATTCCAAGGCCATCACTCCTTCTGAGGCAGGTTTCTTGCTTCTGCCTATACTGTGATGATTTGATAAGTTCTCTTTCTAAAAAAGAGAAAAATCTCACATATTTAATCTCTCATAGAGCTCTCTCTCTCTCTCTCTCTCTCTCTCTCTCTCTCTGTGTCTCTCTCTCTCTTTCTCTCTCTCTCTCTCTCTCTCTCTCTCTCTGTGGTAGAGCCTGTGACAGATTTCAATGTACTTCAATTGTTTTGGACACCATGTTTCTCTTAGTGAGTCCCAACAACGAATTAACCTTCTTGGCAATCATGTTACACTGCTGATTTAAATAATATTAAAACAAACTAATTCATCTAGGTCTTCTTGCGCTATGAACTGCCGTTCAGTCCTATCTGTTCATTTTTGCACTTTTCAGATCTCAGTGAATTACTTTATGTTTATCCCTATTAAATTTCATTCTGTTAATTTTTTGGACCATATTTTTTTTTACAAGTTTTTTGGAGTACAATTGCTTTACAATGGTGTGTTAGTTTCTGCTGTATAACAAAGTGAATCAGCTATACATATACATATATCCCCATATCTCCTCCCTCTTGCATCTCCCTCCCACCCTTCCTATCCCACCCTTCCAGGTGGTCACAAAGCACCGAGCTGATCTCCCAGGTTTGGACCAGGTTTTAAAAAGATTTTATTTGTTTATTGGTTTTGGATATCCTTCAAACTCTGGGTCATATGCAGGTTTGATAAATGTGTCTTATATGTATCAAGCCAGGTATTTGACTTAAAATGCTGAAAAAGGCAAAGTTAACCAGAGTCTGGAGGGCTGTCACCATGATAGACACTAACAAATTTATGCATTTAACACTGATGTTGCTTGTTCCCAGTGACTCAACTTAGGTTCTTAGTGATCACCACTTCCTTTTCTAAAGTCTCCAAAACCATCTATTTAATAATCATTTGGTTGAGATGCAATATCAAGTTCACTGGTATATAGTTTCTGGAATCTAAATTTCTCTTCCTTTTGTAAACTGGGATACTATGGTAATGCACAGCCAGATACCCCTTTCAAGATTGAGGAACTCATTTTCCCAGTTGTTGGGATTTGGGGCTGTTGACGATGTACAGCTGAGTCCCTCTCTAGGCATTGCCCTCTGCTAGAGACAGCCACCTCTCCTAAGGTCACCAGTCCTGGGGTGGGGGTGGGGGGTAAGTCCACATTCATCACCTGGGGGAAATGAGTTTACAAAGGCCTGACTCTCTTGCCTCAAGGTAAGACAACCCTGTAAGGCCCTCCAACTCCAGAGCCCACCATGGGACCAACCCAGGTCTTTGTCGTAATTTAATTGCAGTTCAATCTCTCCCTCTGTCCAGTTCTGCTTCCCTTACTCCTCTGTAAGTGTTGGTCCTAAAGGTACACTCTAATGTAAGTCTCAGACTCAGAGTCTGTTTACTGGGGGACCCGACCTGTAGTACCACCTCCATTCTTTTCAGGAGCCTCTCACACCCTCCAAAAGTCTTTCAGACCCCAGGGTATAATTTAAGTTCATTTTATTAGGTAAGCACTCTCAATCTCTCTCTAATTATCTTGTGCTTTTGTCCCTCAATAAATTGTTGGTTACATATTTTGGAGGCTGAAGATACTACTTAATTGTGAAAGAAAAAAAAGTTGAGGCATTTTGCTTTTACCCTGTGACCTACTCACATTCGGCGAGCACTTCCCTGCCTTGTACTTCTTGTTTGGTGCATGACTGATGGAGTCCTTTTTGTGCTCTTTATACATTCTATGTGCCTTAACTCACTCTGGACCCTGACCCTCCTGACACTGTTCATACTCCCCTCATGCCTTGTAGGCCTCAATAATGACTGATGGTGGACCTATAGGCCACCCACTAAGAGCACCCACTTTATAATTCAGAGGTGAAGTCTGTGCTTTGATACAGAAAAGTGCTATCTTGGTTTTATCACTGCCTCGCTTTTAACTTCTGGCTCATTTACAAAAAGGTTCTTTTTCTCCATCCCCCAAAACCACCCTGCCCAGCCCTGCTTTGGGTAGCAATTTTCCTACAACCAGTGCTTTTGAATAGACTTTTTGTGCCACGTTGTTTCAGACTATAGGAAGCCAGCCTAAGCAGTGTTAATGCATCTTCATGTTTTCCAGTCAAACTTCTAATTGAGTTGATTTCTATGACATTTAAGAGCCACCTACTCAACGTCAAATTTTTTCAAACTTACATTTGCACCTTTGTTTTATGCTGCCACCTAAACAAAACTCAGCACACATCACATTTTTCTTTTAGGAAAAAAAAGAATAATGTTCTGAGAACAAGGGAATGGAACTCCTGCCTCCCATGAAGTCCCAAGTAAAACAGAAGAATGATGGCTGTTAGAATAATAGCCATATTTATGCTGCTATGAGACATAATATTATCCAGACACATGCAAGCACCACATTTCCATGTATGTAAAGTTTAAGTCATTTCCAGTTAAAGGGGAAATCATTAGTATTGTCTGAACTTCAACAGATTGGCTCAACTTTTCTGGCTCACTACTAAATTCCCAGCACATATCAAACTCCAACTGAAAAGGCTTCCTAGGGACTTCCCTGGTGGCTCAATGGTTAATCTGCCTGCTAACTCAGGGGACACGGGTTCAAGCCCTGGTCCAGGAAGATCCCACATGTTGCGGAACAACTAAGCCCATGAGCCACAACTACTGAAGCCCGTGTGCCACAACTACTGAAGCGCATGCACCTAGAGCCTGTGCTCCGCAACAAGAGAAGCCACCGCAATGAGAAGCCCGCGCACTGCAGCAAAGAGTAGCCCCCGCTCACCGCAACTAGAGAAAAGCCTGTGCTTAGCAACGAAGACCCAACACAGCCAAAAATCAATCAATTAATTAATTAATTAAAGTAATTGTTAGGCTCTGGAAAATGAAATGTGTACATTAAAAAAAATGAAAACGCTTCCTAATGTGGTGCATGTAAAATGAAATGGACTTGCAGTGGTTTGAGGTCTTGGATCACTGGGATCAGGCACTGAACCAAACTGAGCACACATGGTAATAAGCAAAAGAATGGGAACAGCATCTGAGATCTTCAGGCAAAAAATGTTCAAAGAAATTTTCAAGATATGATTAGGGATCTAGCGGCTCTATCACCAGCCACGTGCAAAGGAGAATGTAGAGCAGGGTAGAGGCATTATGCACTAGCTGCCAAAAGGAAGCAGACAGAATTAGCATGACTTCATGTCTTATCTAGTTACTGTGGATTTTTAACTAAAGATTTCCAAAATGAATAGAGTGTAGATGAAGATTCTCTTTGCTCATGGGAGGGATACATCCTTGGAATTATGACTCCAGGACTTTTTAGGGGTGTGACCTTTGGCAAATTTCTTAACCTCTTTGGTCTCAGTTTCTTCCTCTGTAGAGAGCGAATGATAATGATAATTAATTCTAAGATTGTTGTAAGGATTAAATGAGATATGGCATTGGGAGAGCTTAGCAGAGTGCCTGGTTATAAAATAAAAGCCCAATGAATTTTAGCTATAAGTACAATTATGATTATTAAGATATAACATTAATTTTGATGACTTTTCATATGTGGCCTCCCTAATTGGAAATTTATCACCATTAATTAAGGATCAGCAGAGAGAGTCAGTTTCCCCATGAGTGGGCATTGGAAGGACAGGTTAGAGAAAGGGGGGATGCTCATAATGGTGGGTAAGGTCCTCTGTGTTTTATGGGTCTATTGCCATGTTTGTGGATCTGGACACTTTTTAACCCCTTTTAGCTAAATTTGGTGGCAAGTGTAGCTGGCTGCCAGCTCTCCTTGGCCCTTACCACCTTAAGTATGATTGAGGCAAAGATCTGACTCTTAATGAGAACACAGCCTCATCAGACTGCAGAGCCCTGCCCAAAGGCTGGGACACTTTTTATTTCATGGGGGCCTTACTTTTGTCAAAAGTTTACCAGCCTTGGGATATGGGGGCTGAGGTACTCATTGCCTCCTTTCTTGAAGGAAAATGGAAGAAAGAAAAAACAGAATCTCAGACTTCAGGTCTCTTTACAGCCTCAACCTTCAGGGATGGTGCCCCTCCCATTGGCGGAAGAGACCTTCATCTACTTCAGAGGCTTCCAATGCAGGTGCCTACAGCAGCCTAGAGCATAAGTGAAATAGACCAGGAGATCTGTAGGGCTTGGGATGACATGAGAGATCAGGTCTCTACAGAAGGCAGCTCCAGTGATGTTAGAGTCTCCATTTTTTCAAGAGAAGTGACAGATCTAGCTTTTTATGTGGAATCTCTTAGTTTTTAAATGTTGGCAAGGATTCAAGTTTTTAAAAACCCCATGTGAGCCAAACAAAATATTTCTATTTGCCAGACATGACCCAAGGATTGCCAGATTGGTACCCTCCTCTTCATGGTACAATTTTAGGTTTTTAGGGAGGTTCCTTTTGACCCCAAACATGTCCCCTCCCTTATGCTACAACACTGAAAGTCCAGCAGAGTCTTTCCCTGCTCTAAAACCTTTCCATCAAGATGCAAAGTTACCCTTGTGAAGAGCACATTGAGCACTCATCATTCACTAGCTGCTTAGATAATTCTAGCTCATTGTATCCATGTAGGGAATGGAGGGCCGGGGAAGTTGTAGAGGTGGGTGGGGATAGGGCAGTCCAGTGGAATCAACACCCAGAATTCTTTGCTCTGATGTTCACTAGTTGTTGTAGCCTCAAGGAAATCAGTTCTCTGGCATCCACTTTTCCTTATTTGTGAAAAGGAACTAATAATTGCTACCTCATGGGATTGTGGTGAGGATCAAGTGGAATAAGGCATACCAAATATCCAGCCTAGAGCAGACTGTCCTTAAATAAAAGTTTAATCTGGAGGGAAGAAGGAAAGATGTTCTGTTGCTCAGTGGTGGCCACACGGGATCTCTCAGAAGAGGGGTAAAAAGGGTGGGAAAGCAGGAGGGAATTGTGGGCAATCAGAGCATATCATTCTCTGGCCAGCAGCCCAGCTAGTACAGAGGGGATAATGTACTAAGGGAGAAACAGGCATATGATAATAACCCACAAACGCAGCCTGTTATACTGACCTGTATTCTAAGCTTACACAAGTCTAATTCATCCTTCCCATATTTTTGGCCACCTATGGATTTATTTTTCTGGATACTCTTTCTTTGACTTCTTCGCTCAAATCAATGTTCCATGCCTGCATTTCTTACTTCTATAACACATAAGTGAGTTGTGAGCCAAATTTTTTGCTTTATGGAAAAAATTAAAACAACAAAACCTCTTATGTTTTGTGCTGTGCAGAACTCAGGAGAAATTTTAGAGAAGAAAATTTGATCAGAAGGAAACCAACTTAAGATGTGTATGGCAGGAGTGTAGGGTTGAGGAAGGAATGGGAGATAAACATAAAACTCCATCAATACGACAAAAGAAAATGACAAGTGAATTGAGTGCTACAGAATCACATGTCAGAAGCCTGACTTGGTAAAAATGTCCTACTGTCATGATACAAATGCCATAGAAAGGCAAGAGAAATTATGTACCATGTACCAAAAACACATTTCCAGATCCTAGTTTCTCTCCCATGCCTTTGCTTAGCTATTCCAACTACAAGGGCCTGAGTTGCCTGTTTTGAGTGTTCCTAGAGGAAGAGATCAGGTTTTATCCAGGAAGCAGACCACAGGAAGACATATTTCCCAGTTGAGTATTGAAATTTCCAACACCCATATACATGTGAATGTGAATGCATATGCACACACATTCATGCACATGGCCAAAGTGCTTTGGATTTGTGTTACTGTATTTGACAAATCAAAGATGTCGGCAAATCTCCATACTCTGTGTGTTTTCTGTGGTTGGCCTCTTGTCTGAGGCAAAAGATCAGACAGGATGTTAACCAGGGGTCCAGATGTGGCTTTTCAGAAAAACACATTCCTTAGCTTGGCTTCTGTATGTCTTAGTTGCCGAGATCCACTCTTCTGTTTTCAACTCAGCCTAACTGCACCACTCTTACCCCTGCCTCATCTCAAATGGCCACCACAGTGGTTGGCTTTGGTACTGGAACAGAAAGAAGGAAAAGCCTTGAGAATATATGTTTGATTCCACAACAAGCTGGAGAAAATGTGTCAAATGCAATCCACTGCCATATGTCAACTCCTTTCCATATCCAAGTTATTTCTGCAGGGAATATTGTCTAAAAAACCCTCATCACTGCATTTGTACAAGTGTGGTTTGGGTCTCTGGAAGAACAGATAATATGTTCAATTTGATCATCTAGAATCTTGGAAAAATGGACCACACTAGCAAGGAACTACCTTAATTTTATTAAACTAGAGCTTTGTTTTGTTTGGAAATTTCAGTATATGAAAACAAAGATAGGCTGGCCCTTTAAGAAACCTGATTCAATCTGGGACAAGACATAGGAATCTGCATTTTATAACAAGCTACCCAGGTGGTTCTGATATACAGAATTCCCTGACCTAACTTTGGGAACCACTGCTCTGTGTCACCTATGCCAGCAGTTTTCAAATTTTTGGAGCCCAGAATTTCTTTACATTCTCAGAAATTATTTAGAATATCAATGAGTTTGGTTTAAGTGGGTTATATCTATTGATATTTTTTATATTACCATATTTTACCATTTTCCATTTAAATTTTTATATTGCCATATTAAAAATTAAAACAGAAAATTTAAAATATTTATAAATAATTTTTAAATAATAAACTTTTTTTCTTTTTTTTTTGTGGTACGCGGGCCTCTCACTCTTGTGGCCTTTCCTGCCGTGGAGCACAGGCTCTGGACGCGCAGGCTCAGCGGCCACGGCTCACAGGCCCAGCCGCTTTGTGGCATGTGGGGTTTTCCCGGACCAGGGCACGAACCCATTACAATTTAGCATAAGTAAAATATTTTTATGAAAAAATTTTTTCTAAAGCAAGGAAGAGTGCATTATTTTACATTTTCAAATCTCTACTGTCTGGCTTAGTAGAAGACAGCTGGATTCTCACATCTGGCTTCTGCATTCTAGCTGTCGAAATATGTTGTTTTGATAGAAGTATATATATGAAGAAAATCCAGCTCACACAGACATGTAGGTGGAAAAGGGAGGGAGTATTTTAATAGCCATTTTAGATAATTGTGGGTATTCTTCTTTGATACTACACCAAAATGCAACAAGTTTCAGTTCCTTAAAGGTTAACAGCAACATGGAATCTGAGACCCTATCAGTGAGCTTTTCATTCTCTGTTATTGGGGTTGGCAAAAAAGTTCGTTCGGGTTTTTCCATAAGATGTTAACAGAAAAACCCAACGATCTTTTTGACCAACCCAATACATTAAAATTCACTGGTCTGTCTTGCACTTGGACTACCTTTTTACTCATGCATGATTTCATGAAACTATGAATTAGTCATTTGGAAAACATTGGCTCACCAAGTTTTTCAGATCTTCCAAATGTTGACACATTTCATTATACAAAAATTTAAAAATCATATTTATTAATATCAATACCAATCTCATCAGAAAAGGTCTTAAAGTATAGAGAAGTTGACAAGCTTATGGTGATGGATATAGGCTTTCCAAAATTTTAATTTTCTCTTGAAAGCTGGAATTTTATCTTTGGCAACAAATACTGTCAGTTTTTCTTCCCCCTTCCTTCCTTCCTTCCTTCCTTCCTTCCTTTCTTTCTTTCTTTCATTCTTTCTTTCTTTCTTTCTTTTCTGTTGGAACAAATCTTTATTTAACCCATGAAGAGTATTGGATACTTTGTTGTACTGGAGATACAAAAATGAATCAAACTTACTACGCTTCATGAAGTCACAGGCAGTTAGGGGCTAGTTATTGAAAGTATCAAAACCTCATGGTAACTGCAAAATGAAAATCTACAATAGATACACACACAAAAAAGAAAAAGGAATCCAAACACAACACTAAATCACAAGTGAAGAAAACAAAAGAGGAAGGGAAGAAAAAACACCTACAAAAACAAACCCAAAACAATTAACAAAATGGCAATAAGAACATACATATCAGTAATTACCTTAAATATAAGTGGATTAAATGTTCCAATCAAAAGACATAGACTGGCTGAATGGATACAAAAACAAGACCCGTATATATGCTGTCTATAAGAGACCCACTTCAGACCTAGGGACACATACAGACTGAAAGTGAGGGGGTAGAAAAAGGTATTCCATACAAATGGAAATCAAAAGGAATCTGGAGTAGCAATACTCAGACAAAATAGACTTTAAAATAAAGACTGCTACAAGAGGCAAAGAAGGACACTACATAATGATGAAGGGATTAATCCAAAAGAAGATAAAACAATTGTAAATATATAGCACCCAACATAGGAGCACCTCAACATATAAGGCAAATACTAACATCCATAAAGGGAGAAATCTACAGTAACACAATAATAGTTGGAGACTTTAACACCCACTTTCATCAATGGACAGCTCATCCAGACAGAAAATCAGTAAGGAAACACAGGCCTTAAATGATACATTAAACCAGATGGACTTAACTGATATTTATAGAGCATTCCATCCAAAGGCAGCAGAATACACATTCTTCTCAAGTGCATATGCAACATTCTCTAGGATTGACCACATGCTGGACCACAAAGCGACCCTTGGTAAATTTAAGAAAATTGAAATCATATCAAGCATCTTTTCTGACCAGAACGCTATGAGATTAGAAATCAACTACAAGAAAAAAGCTGTAAAAAACACAAACACGTGGAGGCTGAACAACAGGCTACTGAACAACTAATGGATAACTGAAGAAATCAAAGAGGAAATAAAAAATACCTAGAGACAAATGAGAATGAAAGCATGATGATCCAAAACCTGTGGGACACAGCAAAGGTAGTTCTAAGAGGGAATTTTATAGCAATACAATCTTACCTCAGGAAACAAGAAAAATGTCAGTTGTTTTTCCTGAAATAACAGGTTCACTCCATTCATTGTCAAGAAAATATCTGTCAAATACCCAAGTTCGGGGGCTTCCCTGGTGGTGCAGTTGTTGAGAGTCCGCCTGCCGATGCAGGGGATGTGGGTTCGTGCCCCGGTCTGGGAAGATCCCACATGCTGCGGAGCAGCTGGGCCCGTGAGCCATGGCCGCTGAGTCTGTGCGTCCGGAGTCTGTGCTCCACAATGGGAGAGGCCACAACAGTGAGAGGCCCGCGTACCGAAAAAAAACAAAACAAACAAACAAAAAAACAAATACCCAAGTTCGAATAACCATGATTTGTCTGTCAGTTATTCATTCAAGTAAAAATGGTCTTCCATGAAAAAAAGCAACTAGCCCAGCTCACAACTCAATTGCACAAGTACTTTTCCTTGAGACAACTATCACACATTAGTGTGCAGTAGAAATGCTTTGTGTACACATCTCACTTTGTCACATGGAGTATTAAAATAAAATTTAAAAGAAAATACAGGCTTAGAGTTTGCCTATAAATGTATTAATACAAGCTAACATTTGAGAATCCTGAAGCACTGAGCACTCCTGATAGCTCTGGCCAGATGAAAGTCATATGCTCACTGGGGGTTAGGACTTCAACATATGAATTAGCAGTGGTGGGGGGAGGGAGACATAAATGAACCCGGAATATTTAGAATCATTCTGTGATTCGTATATGGATAAAATTTGAAAATTCACCTCAACAGATACACTCTAGATTAAAAGTGGCCCATCCTACTTTTTTTTTTTTTTGCTGTACACAGGCCTCTCACTATTGTGGCCTCTCCCATTGCAGAGCACAGGCTCCGGATGCACAGGCTCATTGGTCATGGCTCACGAGCCCAGCCGCTCCGTGGCATGTGGGAACCTCCCGGACTGGGGCATGAACTCATGTCCCCTGCATCGGCAGGCAGACTCTCAACCACTGCACCACCAGGGAAGCCCGCCCATCCTACTTATGAAGAAACTACCAAAATCCTGAGAAACACTGCTAACAACAACAAAAAACACACATCAAGTGAAGAACATCTCCCCACAACAATGGCCAAATCCAGTAGAGACTCAATTCAAATTTGATGGGCTTAACCCATTGTTTTCTACAAAATTTGTGTTTCACTGTGAATTTGGGGGACAAGACAATAAATTGATTTGGGCTTTAAAAAATGAGGTAGATGTATAGACTGTGTATACACATTACTGTAGAAGTCAAAATCTTATTTTTTTTCTCTAGAAGGACAGATATTTGCTCTAGAAAAAACCTGTCATTGGGGATGCAATGGGGTATGACAAAAAAATGATATTATAAAAGTGTTGGGCTAGAGATTCAAGAATATTGCCTCAACTCACCTGTCTGGACCTCAAGAGATAGAAACAAAAGCATTTGCAAAGTGAGGCCAAGTAAAACTTGATTCCTAGCTAGGATTTTACTTCCAAACTCAAACGGAACGAAACTGTGATAACTTGGGCTGGATCCCATGGATGGCTTATTTACCCAAGTAAAGTTGGCCTCAGTGTCCTAGAACTAACACATCCTAAAAACCCACTCTGCATCTCTTTCCTAAGTTCAAAAGTTACTATTTTACTAGAACAAAAAGCTACCCCATACATCAAAGTTCATAGCGGCATTATTGACAATAGCCAAAAGGTGGAAACAACCCAAATGTACATCAACAAATTAATAGATAAACAAAATGCAGTATATACATACAATGGAATATTATGCAGACTTAAAAAGGAATGAAATTCTGACACATGCTACAATATGGATTACCCTTGAAGACATCATGCCAAGTGAATAAACCAGACACAAAAAGACAAATACTGTATGATTCCACTCATGTGAGGTATGCTGAGTAGTCAAATTCAGATAAATATTTAGTAGGGAAAAGACTTTCATTCAAATGCAAATATTTGGGGAAGATATAAGCACATTATCTAATGAAGTCAAGATAGTGAATAAATTGACAGTGACATTTGGGCAACACAGCTGCAAATAAAACCACAATTGATCCTAAGTATTGTTGTTGCCTGTTGGTTTATTTTTAGTCTTCTCATTCAGTTTCCAAAGTACTTTCTCCCTTTCTCCCCACACTTCCATCTGTTTCCATTTTTTCTCTACTCTCTAATTTTTCTCCTTCTTTTAATTCCCTTCTTCAATCTTTTTTTATTTTTTTTATGGTACGCGGGCCTCTCACTATTGCGGCCTCTCCCGCCGCAGAGCACAGGCTCCGGACGCACAGGCTCAGCGGCCATGGCTCACGGGCCCAGCCACCCCACGGCATGTGGGATCCTCCCGGACCGGAGCACGAGCCTGTGTCCCCTGCATCGGCAGGCTGACCCTCAACCACTGCGCCACCAGGGAAGCCCCTTCAATCATTTTTTACTTTTGCTTTACTTTTGCTGCTATTTCTTTGGCCTTCACACCTGCACTTGCTCCTGTCTGAGTCTTCCCTTCCCCCATTTTCCCCGGACTTGGAGTTTCTACCCAAGATGGGTTTTGTGGAAAGAGTAAAGCCTCTACCTCGTCTGTCTTTTGCTTCCTGCCATACTCTTCAGTAATGACAATGGTGCAGAGAGACTCAAGATAGCCCAGGCATCTCAAACCTGGTAGTATAAAGGGTACCCAAAGAGGAAGAACTGACACAGTCTATTTTCAGTGACTGACAAGTTGTTAATAGCTAGAGTAGAACAGATTGAATCAGATGAGTTTTTCCTTATCACACCAGAAATTAGAACTGCAATTCAGCAAGGGACTCTACAAGCACATAATATCTTTGAGGGCAGAGACATCTCATACACCTTGCACATAGTTGACAAATAAAAGAAAGTCATGTTTAATTGATATAGCTTATAATTGATATGGTTTGCTTTAATTGGCTTAACTAATTTAGTTATCTATGGTCACAGAGTAAGATAACAGGGTAAGATATTTTATGGATAGACAGTAAACTCTCACAGGGTAGAATTTCAGAGCACTGGCTTTGAAGCCCCATCCCTTGGGTTTGGATTCTGGAACTATCTTCCTTAGCTATATGGTCATGGCTGAGTTACTTGAGTCCTAAAATATTTCTATTTCAAATAATATCAGGGCCTTTTGAGAGTTCTCTGGTAGTCTAGTGGTTAGGGCTCGGCACTTTCATTGCCATGGCCTGGGTTCAATCCCTGGTCGGGGAACTGAGATCCTACAAGCCAAGCATCGTGGCCAAAATTTTTAAAAATAATAAATAAATAAATTTTTAAAAATCAGGGCCTTTATAAATATCTGGATTTACTTCCAATCACCAATTCTATAAAATGTGTTGAAGGCATATTTGATGTTGGGTTGCTGTGAGGGTTGTAACATTGGGCAGTCCCTGGGCTATAAGGAAGAACAAGGCAAGACTTTCATAGCTGTGCAGGTTGTAGACCACACACCCCAGATGTTCAGAGGGTGTGTGGTTATCTCACATCTCTTCATGTGACATTTCAAGGAATCCCTTGTAAGTATCCAGGGTTCAGACATGTGAGACCAGGAAAAAATACTCCATTTTGAATGAAGACATCAAAGTAGAGAAGTTAGTGTCTTACACAGAGAACACAGCATGCATGAAGACAAGCCCTGGAGAACAATGGAAGGAAAGACAGTTGGGAGTCAGATTGTAGACAGTCTGAATGACAGGCTGGAGAAACATTCCTCTGCATGCTTATCCTGGGCGCTATTAAATCTGAAAGTGTCTTCTTTCTTCTCTTCTCCCTGCAGTGCAGGGGTAATGTCGGCAGCCCTCTCCTATCCCAGGAAAACCCCGTTCCATTTCTCACCCCAGTAGATATCCCTCCATCCATCCACCCATACCCTTCTAGCTTTGGGCAGTGAAGACTTGCCTCCCAGTCCATGGGCCAATGAGAATCAAGCTTGGCACTAGTGGCTGGAATTTGTTTCTGCTACCACTGTGTCTTCTAGCAGGTCCAGAGGGAACTTATGGGTGTTCATGTCACCCCTAACTCCATCCTCCATCTCCATTCCCAAAGTCAGCAGACTTTCCCTGACTCCACAATGTAGTTACGTGGCCTATGTGATCTGGCTTCTGCTGGTATGCTTTCTGAGCCTCTGCTGGTACTGGAACCAACTCCAAATCCCACTCACTTGCTCATACTACCAGGACCCTTTCCTCCAAGAACAACATCCAGTCCCTTTATCCCTACCTTCACATCAATTGGATATTTCCATTTCCGAGATCCTGTCACTGGCTGTTCCAGTTATCTATTGCTGCTTAACAAATGACTCCAAACTTGGTGGTTTAAAACAACAGTTTATTATTATATCTCATGCTGGGTCAGGAATCCAAACATGGCACAGAGAAGCCCATCATGGCTCCACAAAGTCTGGAGCCTCAGCTTGGATGACTTGGACAGATGAAGGATGAAATGGCTGGACGCAGGCTGGGTCTCTATCTCTGTCTCTGTCTCTGTCTCTCTGTTTCTCCTCCCACATGGACTCTCCATGTGGCTAGCTTGAGCTGCCTCACAAAATGGAAAACTCAGGGTAATCAGATTGCTTAAATGATGGTTCAGGGCTTCAAGAAGAAAGAAGCAAAACCTGCCCGTCCTTTTAAAGGCTGGGTCTGGAATTGGCAGAGCATCACTTCTACCATATTCTATTTGTCAAAGCAATCACAGTCCATCCCAGATTCAGCAGAGGAGATATATATCTCACCTCTCAATGAGATAAGTGACAAAGAATTTGTGGCCATTTTTAACCCACCACATTGGACTTGATAGGAGGAATCTCCTCAGTAGAAAGTTTCTTATTGCTGTGTGTGCCTCCCCTCATCCTTCCTCTCATGTAGAACAGACCTTCAAATGCCTTTGATATCCAGCCACCTGGATCAGACTTGACTTTGCCATTTCCCCTCTGTTATGGGTTTAATTGTGTCCCCCACAAAAGATATGTTGAAGTCCTAACCCCTAGTGCCTCAGAATGTGATCTTATTTGGAAATTAGGTCCTTGCCAATGTAGTCATATTAAAAAGAAGTCATTAGGTTGAGCCCTAATCCAATATGACCAGTGTCCTTATAAAAAGGGGAAATTTGGACATGCACAGAAGAAAGACAATGTGAAGAGACACTTGGAGAAGACAGCCATTTACGAGCCAAAGAATGCCAGAGATGACCAGAAGCTAGGAGAAAAACCTGGAACAGATTATTTCCTAGAGCCTTTAGAAGGAGCACGGCCCTGCCAATACCTTTACTTTGGACTTCTGAACTCCATAATTTATTGTGAGACAATAACTTTCTGTTATTCTAAGCCACCTAGTTTGTGGTACTTTCTAATGGCAGCCCCAGAAAAAGAGTACACCCTCTAACATGAAAACTTCAGACTGTAACACTTCTAAGTGTATCTGTATAGTCAAAAGAGTTTCCTTTACAATGGCCAAGCCCATCCCAAGAATCTTCCTCCTACCCCTCCCTGCTGTAGCCCCCAACATTCCTTCCAACTGAACCTGGAAGGCATAAAAGAGACATGCAGTACCTTCAGCATTCATTATCCTATTTAATTCCCGTAAATAATCTATAAAGCAGTCTGTTAATCTGTCAGGCTGTTATAACAAAATACCACTGACTGCGTAGCTTATAAACAACAGAGATTTACTTCTCACAATAGTGGAGGCTGGGAAGTCCAAGATCAAGGTGCCAGCATGGTCACATTCCAATGAGAGCTCTCTTCCCAGTTCATAGCTGGCTCCTTTTCGCTGTGTCCTCACATGATGGATCTCTAGGGATCTCTCTGGGGTCTCTTGTATAAGGCACTACTCTCATTCATGGGCTCTACCCTTACAATCTAATCACCTCCCAAATGTCCCACCTCCTAAATCAGGCATTAGGATTTCAACATATGAATTTTGAAGAGACATATTCAGGCCACAGTAGTCAGGTATTAATACTCCCATTTTACAGAAAAGGAAACTGAGCCCCAGTGGTTATGGAACCTATTCAAGATCATGCAGTTATGAGCTACTAGGAAGATGACATTGGCTTCCATTGCGGAGCTCTCCCTGCCATAGCTTAGCAGCCTCCCTCTGCACCTGGACTCTTTTTAAGTGGGAAGGTGTTTTGAGTGTAGAATGTAATATTTATCTTAGTGCATTTCTTTTTCCAAAGGCAGCCCTTTTGTCTAAGCTGTTGTAAACAATCATTCCTTTTGCTGGATCTATTGCCATGAGCCAAACTAAAGGTTTCTAATAAAAGTAAATGACGATTATTACCTTAAAAGTTATGAGTGCCCGTTAAGGTCATTTAAAATGTTCCAAGGAAACCAAAGTAAGAAACTCTTAGCAGACATTTCTTGAACAACTACAGGTTAGTAAGTGCTACAGTGGTACAGGGCTGAGTAAGACATGGTGATCACCTGTCTTCAGGTAGTCAAAGAAACTAATAATAAACAATAAGATATGTAATCCCATATCTCATAAGATATGTGATCTCACTTTTACACAGTGAGGTTAGATGGAAGGTTCACTTGAAATAACAGGTGGCTTCCTAAATTCATCAGCAGTTTTGCTCTGACATAAATACAACCTTCTTATTTCTAAATTGTTTTCATTTCTAGAAGAGAGAGTCTATTTGTCAGGCTTGTCCACAACTCTTTCCTAGGTGCAAAAGGTCCATCCTGAATCACTGTCAACTACCCTCTCCTTCAAAGCCTCTGATCACCCTATCTCCTTTGGCAGTGTTTTGATGGTTCAATACACATGAATGGGAAAAACATTTTAAAGCTCACTCCCAGGTCAACCCTTAGGCAGAGAACTTCATCACCATGGTGTGATTTCAGAATCACCAAGAGACATACATCTTACTCCTTAAAAGTGCCATCTTCCATTGATTTTGTTAGAGAACAGAAGTTGAGATAATGCTTGATTCTTTTGCCTTAAACGAAAATTGCAACCTTCTGTGTATATGTATGTATGTTTACATATATGTGTCTGTATGTGTGTGAATACACATACATGTCTATATTTCTTAGCTTTATTCTCTGAACGTACCTGGAAACACTGACACGTCAATAACAATGAATATATCTAGTGCCATATCTTGTTTTCTAAATACTATTCTCTATTAAAAGGAACCAGGGCACCTTAGAGAAATGGATGCTTCCAGGGCTGAGGCATAGAAAGCATAAGATGATCCTGAAATATCTTGTTGTGCCAGAAAATAAGGAAATGCTCAAAGAATAGCGGGAACCTATCAAAAGGACACCAAACCCAGCTTGGAGGGACTCTCACTGGTGAAATATTGGATAATTTGAGGTTTAAAATAAATAATAATTCAGTAATGGATTACAGCCCAATGAATGTAATAAAAACCCATAAGTCTATACTGATATGAATAAATGGGGGGAAAGGAAAAGGTTTTCCTTAAAGGAGAATGCCAACTAATAAATGTAGACGGCATGACGGAGTTAGAAAATCATCAGCAGATGCCAAATCTCGTGAGTAGAAGTTGGATGAAGAACATATTGACATAGTCTCAAAGAATCTCCCCACCTACTTATTAATTACCACGGGAAAACTAATAACCTTTCAGTGGAGAAGTCTCGCAGATGCCCCTTTAACAAAGGGATCAAATTTAACATCGCCAATATTGTGACAAACCAATGTTAGGTCCTTCCTGATACAGTGTACTGGAGAAGAACAACTTCACTTCTGTGGTGCTCCTATCAGAGGATCTAATCATGAAGAAACACCAGACAGATCCAAATTGAGGGACATTCTACAATATAACTAGTCTGTACTCTGCACAATTGTTAAGGACAAAAAAGACAAGGAAATGCTCATGGACTGCTCCAGTTTAAGGGAAATTAGAGTTACATGACAACCAAATGCAACGCATGATCCTGAGTCAAATTACGGATTGGCAAAAACAAAACAGTTATAAAGGACATTGGGACAATTGTGAGATTTGAATATGGAGTGTGGATTAGATAATAGCATTGTATAAGTGTTAAATTTCCTGATTTTCATTGCTGTACTATGGTTATGTAAGAGAATGTGTTCTTAGGAAATGCACGCTGAAGTACTTGGTAAAGGGGCTTGATGTCACCAACTTACTCTCAGATGTTTCAGGAAACAAATGAACTACAAATATATACATATATATTTGAAAGAGAGAGAATGATAAAGCAAACGAGGCAAAATGTAAATAATTGGTGAATCTGAGTAGTGTATACTATTGCAACTTTTTCTGAAAATTTGCAATTATCAAAATAAATATTACAAATAATCATATATAAAAGTAAATCACTATTTTTTTAAAAAAGGCAAGCTTCTTAATAAAGATACTATGGTAGTCTTTATTAGTCATATATTCTTTAATGGAGTGAGGTTATTAGTTCCACAGCAGCAGATGAAGAGTACTGATGAGCTGAACAGAGGCGAAAAGGCTTGAGGGCACTGGTTGTCTAGGAGAAAGAAGGAAGGCCACAGAGAAAAAATGGAGAGAACACAAATAAGATTCTGGGGGTGGCCAAGCTTTCCTTTGCCATCACTCTGCTATTCCAGTCTTAGTCACTCACCTCCTCCATCCTTGACACCCAAAGCAGATGGCATCTCTCAGAGAAAGAACGTGGATCAATTCCATGCATGTTGTTTTGAGATAGATGACTCTTATTCCTGTCCCGTGGTTATGTGTCTTTTTCCCCCCATCCTTGTTGATTCCAGTAACTATGCCTGTGTATAGATATCCTCCTATTTAACCTTGTTAACTACAAGAAGGCAAGGGCATAACTGCTCAAAATATTTACCCTAATAGCGAGTAATAATATAAAGATGGGGTCACTATGAAGTTTTCTATGATCTGGTCATTTTCTAATTATCATTTATTCTACTTTGATTTTGTTAATGTACAGAAATATTTCCTGAGCAAGAAGCAGTTTCATATTTGATTATCTTGTCTGAAATGGGGATTACAGTGAGGTAGTCCCAAAGGACTTAGAAATAAAATTGTCTTTTCAGAATCAAATTCTTTCAAAGAGAGAAGAGACCAAACTCAGCCCCAGGATTCTGGAGGTTAATCCCTGGAGTTGGTGTGCTACAAGCAAGAAATTTCTTGAAAGTTTTATGCTTTATAGTAAACATTTATACAAATTTTAAATTTCACTCTATATGCAATCTCTGTTTATATTAATACCACAATGTTTACTTTTGCCTTAAATCTTCAAGTGAAATTGTCCTCCAGGAAGATGGCTGATAATTGTTCTTTGGTTGCTATGAACCTTGGTTTTGTGTGTCTTGGGTTGAGAAAAATTCATGAGTAACAGAGATATTCATAGTCACCTTAAAGAGGGCTTTGAGAATTACAAGAGTTATTAACTAGATTGTCTTTATTTACTGAACAATACTAATAGCTTACCCTCATTGAACACTTTCTGTGTGCCAAGCACTCTTTTAAGGGTTTCATTCTTATGAACTCATTTAATCCTCATGACAGTTCTATGTGGTAGGTTCTGTCATTAACCCATGCTATAGATGAGGAAACTGAGACACAGAAGTTACTACCATAACGGTGGAACTGGGCTACTAGCTCTAGAGCTTGCACTCTTAGTTACAACACCACTGTGCCTCCGATCACAGGTGCAGCTCGATGACTGAACCTCATCCTTTTTTTTTTCTGTTGAGGATTTTTTTTAACATCTTTATTAGAGTATAATTGCTTTACAATGGTGTGTTAGTTTCTGCTTTATAACAAAGTGAATCAGTTATACATATACATATGTTCCCAAATCTCTTCCCTCTTGCATCTCCCTCCCTCCCACCCTCCCTATCCCACCCCTCTAGGTGGTCACAAACCACCTAGCTGATCTCCCTGTGCTATGCAGCTGCTTCCCACTAGCTATCTATTTTACGTTTGGTAGTGTATATATGTCCATGCCACTCTCTCACTTTGTCCCAGCTTACTCTTCCCCCTCCCCATATCCTCAAGTCCATGCTCTAGTAGGTCTGTCTTTATTCCCGTCTTACCCCTAGGTATTTCATGACCTTTTTTTCCCCTTAGATTCCATATATATGTGTTAGCATATGGTATTTGTTTTTCTCTTTCTGACTTACTTCACTCTGTATGACAGTCTCTAGGTCCATCCACCTCACTACAAATAACTCAGTTTCGTTCCTTTTTACGGCTGAGTAATGTTCCATTGTATATATGTGCCACATCTTCTTTATCCATTCATCTGTTGATGGACACTTAGGTTGCTTCCATGTCCTGGTTATTGTACATAGAGCTACAATGAACATTTTGGTACATGACTCTTTTTGAATTATGTGAACCTCATCATTAGAGCTCAGAAAGCTGACTTAAGAGCCCACCAAGAGTGGATCTATCTCTCCAGGGCAACTTCTCATCAACACAGTGTATCCAAAAGGGGGATTTATCAGTGTGCTTTTGGAAATCAGAATCACAGGGATGGAAATTATTAAGCTCCCCGACCAGCATATTTTCTTCCTGTAGGAAGCCCTCCATGTGAGGACAAACCACAGCCAAAGGAAAATAGAGTAAGTCCCCTACATATGAATGAGTTCCATTCTGAGAACAGGTTTGTAAGTCCAACAAAGTTAGCCTAGGTACCCAACTAACACAATCGGCTATATAGTACTTTACTGTAATAGGTTTACACTACTTTTCAAACAAATAATACATAAAAAACAAATGAACAACAACAAAAAAAGAAAACATTTTTAATCTTACAGTACAGCACCTTGGAAAGTACGGTAGTACCAGCTACATCACTGCTGCATTTATGCTTGCTTCTGGGCATCCTGGGTTTGAAATAAAGATACTGTACTACTGGACTCTGTACAGTACTGTAAAAGCACAACCACTTGTAGAGGATGCATACACGTGACAATGTACACCAGACATGTGAACTAATGTGACTGGACATGTGAATACACATTCGCATCTTTGAAATTTCACAACTTGAAGGTTTGTATGTAGGGGACTTACTAGACAGACTCCAAACAAAATGAGTTGATGAGTCCAGGGTTGCATGGTGTTGAACCAAGATTGTCTGATATTCATGCATCCTTCAGACTAAAGAAATCTGTTTCACCAAACTCAAGTTCCTTCATCAGGTCATCTCTCTTATGGAGATGGATACTAGAAATGCTGACACAAGTTTTTCCTGAAAAAAACAGGACTGATTTTGAGAACACTACTTGATGCAGTTCACCCAGAGTTGGAATCTACAATGAGTACCTGTGCACATTCATCCACACTCCATCTGCCTCTTTGATTATTGCCTTGTACTGAGATGCTAAGTAAAATGCTATAGCATTCAAAATTCAGGTGCATTTCAATTTATGAAGACTCCCATTATCCCTGAACAAGTTATGCCTTTTCTTGTCCTCAAGCCCTAGTTTACATTATTCCTTCTCTCTAGATTGCTATTTCCATCACCTTCTTATCAAAATTCTCTGTATTCTTTTTGTTGGTAATTCAATTAAGTTTAATTAAACTCAATGAATAATATACTTGTAGAGATTAGGAAAATGGAATGCCATATTATTTAAATATATTTAAATCCAAGTAATTTCAAAGATTCACTGTTTTTTGCATGTCCTACTGCTTTTTTTAAAACATATTTATGGAGTATAATTGTTTTACAACGGTGTGTTAGTTTCTGCTTTATAACAAAGTGAATCAGCTAACATACATATGTCCCCATATCTCTTCCCTCTTGCATCTCCGTCCCTCTCACCCCCCATCCCACCCCTCTAGGTGGTCACAAAGCACCTAGCTGATCTCCCTGTGCTGTGTGGCTGCTTCCTACTAGCTATTTATTTTATGTTTGGCAGTGTATATATGTCCATGTCACTCTCTCACTTTGTCACAGCTTACACTTCCCCCTCCCCATGTCCTCAAGTCCATTCTCTAGTAGGTCTGTGAGTTTATTCCCACCTTGCCCCTAGGTTCTTTAGAACCATTTCCATTTTCTTTTTTTAGATTGCATATATATGTGTTAACATACAGTATTTGTTTTTCTTTTTCTGACTTAGCTTCACTCTGTATGACAGACTCTAGGTCCATCTACCTCACTACAAATAACTCAATTTCGTTTCTTTTTATGGCTGAGTAATATTCCATTGTATATATGTGCCACATCTTCCTTATCCATTCATCTGTTGATGGACACTTAGGTTGTTTCCATGTCCTGGCTATTGTAAATAGAGCTGCAATGAATATTTTTGTACATGACACTTTTTGAATTATGGTTTTCTCAGGATATATGCCCAGTAGTGGGATTGCTGGGTCATATGGTAGTTTCACTTTTTGTTTTTAAAGGAACCTCCATACTGTTCTCCATAGTGGCTGTATCAATTTACATTCCCACCAATAGTACAAGAGGGTTCCCTTTTCTCCACACCCTCTCCAGCATTATTGTTTGTAGATTTTTTTGATGATGGCCATTCTGACTGGTGTGAGATGATATCTCATTGTAGTTTTGATTTGCATTTCTCTACTGATTAATGATGTTGAGCATTCTTTCATGTGTTTGTTGGCAATCTGTATATCTTCTTTGGAGAAATGTCTATTTAGGTCTTCTGCCTATTTTTGGATTAGTTGGTTGTTTTTTTGATATTGAGCTGCATGAGCTGCTTGTAAATTTTGGAGATTAATCCTTTTTCAGTTGCTTCATTTGCGAATATTTTCTCCCATTTTGAGGGTTGTCTTTTCGTCTTGTTTATGGTTTCCTTTGCTGTGCAAAAGCATTTAAGATTCATTAGGCCCCATTTGTTTATTTTTGTTTTTATTTCCAGTTCTCTAGGAGGTGGGTCAAAAAGGATCTTGCTGTGATTTATGTCATAGAGTGTTCTGCCTATGTTTTCTGCTAAGAGTTTGATCATGTCTGGACTTACATTTAGGTCTTTAATCCATTTTGAGTGTATTTTTGTGTATAGTGATAGGGAGTGTTCTATTTCATTTTTTACATGCAGCTGTCCAGTTTTCCCAGTACCACTTACTGAAGAAGCTGTGTTTTCTCCACTGTATATTCTTGCCCCCTTTATCAAAGATAAGGTGACCATATGTGCGTGGGTTTATCTCTGGACTTTCTATCCTGTTCCATTGATCTATCTTTCTGTTTTTGTGCCAGTACCATACTGTCTTGGTTACTGTAACTTTGTAGTATAGTCTGATGTTAGGGAGCCTGATTCCTCTAGCTCCGTTTTTCTTTCTCAAGATTGCTTTGGCTATTCGGAGTATTTTGTGTTTCCATACAAATTGTGACTTTTTTTGTTCTAGTTCTGTGAAAAATGCCAGTGGTAGTTTGATAGGGATTGCACTGAATCTGTAGATTGCTTTGGGTAGTAGTCATTTTCACAGTGTTGATTCTTCCAATTCAAGAACATGGTATATCTCTCCATCTATTTGCATCATCTTTAACTTCTTTCATCAGTGTCTTATAATTTTCTGCATACAGGTCTTTTGTCTCCTTAGGTAGGTTTATTCCTAGATATTTTATTCCTTTTGTTGCAATGGTAAATGAGAGTGTTTTCTTAATTTCACATTCAGATTTTTCATCATTAGTGTATAGGAATGCAAGAGGTTTCTGTACATTAATTTTGTATCCTGCTACTTTACCAAATTCACTGATTAGCTCTAGTAGTTTTCTGGTAGCATCTTTAGGATTCTCTATGTATAGTATCATGTCACCTGCAAACAGTGACAGCTTTACTTCTTCTTTTCCAATTTGGATTCCTTTTATTTCTTTTTCTTCCTTGATGGCTGTGGCTAAAACTTCCAAAACTATGTTGAATAATAGTGGTGAGAATGGGCAACCTTGTCTTGTTCCTGATCTTAGTGGAAATGGTTTTAGTGTTTCACCATTGAGGATGATGTTGGCTGTGGGTTTGTCATATATGGCCTTTACTATGTTGAGATAAGTTCCCTCTATGCCTACTTTCTGGACGGTTTTTTTTTTATCATAAATGGGTGTTGAATTTGTCAAAAGCTTTCTCTGCATCTATTGAGATGATCATATGTTTTTTCTCCTTCAATTTGTTAATATGGTGTATCACATTGATTGATTTGTGTATAATGAAGAATCCTTGCATTCCTGGGATAAACCCCACTTGATCATGGTGTATGATCCTTTTAATGTGCCGTTGGATTCTGTTTGCTAGTATTTTGTTGAGGATTTTTGCATCTATGTTCATCAGTGATATTCACCTGTAGTTTTCTTTCTTTGTGACATCTTTGTCTGGTTTTGGTATCAGGGTGATGGTGGCCGCATAGAATGAGTTTGGGAGTGTTCCTCCCTCTGCCATATTTTCGAAGAGTTTGAGAAGGATAGGTGTTAGCTCTTCTCTAAATATTTGATAGAATTTGCCTGTGAAGCCATCTGGTCTTGGGCTTTTGTTTGTTGGAAGATTTTTAATCACAGTTTCAATTTCAGTGCTTGTGATTGGTCTGTTCATATTTTCTATTTCTTCCTGGTTCAGTCTCGGAAGGTTGTGCATTTCTAATAATTTGTCCCTTTCTTCCAGGGTATCCATTTTATTGGCATAGACTTGCTTGTAGTAATCTCTCCTGATCCTTTGTATTTCTGCAGTGTCAGTTGTTACTTCTCCTTTTTCATTTCTAATTCTATTGATTTGAGGCTTGTCCCATTTTTTCTTGATGAGTTTGGCTAATGGTTTATCAATTTATTTTATCTTCTCAAAGAATCTCTCTTATCTTTTTTGTTCAGTTCTTAAGTCTGATGCACATGATTTCCCACTCGTACCTGTCCCCCCCATACACACAGAAGAAATGTATAGTGATTATTTTATTCTGCCTTATACTGTATTTTCTTATTTGTATCCCTATCCCAGTTTTTAACACCATTCCAGGACTCCCATGCTGGTCTGTCTTGGCCATGAATGTAGAATCTGTTCAGAAACAAATTTGTGGTGTATGTTTGACATGATTCAACTCTTGTTATATGATTGTATCATAAATTTACATTTCTGGCCTAGGTCTCAAAACCCAATTGATAACAATAACCAGAATTCAATACATACTTATTAAGTGCCTACTACTTGCTGGAACGTGGGGCTCTATATTGGAGGGGCAGTGTTAATAAGATAGTCAGGTTCCATGACCTCATGGAGCTTATAATCTAGCAGGAAACACACATAAGGAAACAAGCAGTCACACCAACTGAGGGGGTAACAGGTACAGTAGGAGAATTCACACTACAGTGTCCTAACGTATTGTATGTTTGTGGAGACATCATGAGGAGGATATCCACAGAAAGTAGGTGTTAGGTAGGCAAAGAAACCAAGAGAAAGCATTCCAGGGAGAGGGCTCAGCATGTGAGAAAGCAGGGAGGTGCAGTATGGAATGACACATTGAAGGAGGGGATGAAGTTGTTTAGGGAAAGAGAGTGAGGAGGCAGGGATGGCTGAAAGATGCAGCTGAGAGATACGAAGAAGTCTACCTTCAGATGATGTGTTTGCAGCCATTTTATAGCATTTGGACTTTGCCCTAAAAGCAGTGGTTAGGCATTGATAGTTTGTGTTCTATTTTTAGAAAAATCACTTTGGCTGCCACATGGTGAAGAGCCTGAAGCGGAACAAGGAATAGCAGGGGAGTACATGTGATTTTGGACAGCATTCATATCCTCTCTGTGTCTCAGTTTCTTCAGTTGTGAAATGTGCAAAATAATAGTCTCTACCTCATTGAGCTGTGAAGAGGGTTAAGTGAGTTAATATATGTAAAATGTCCTAGGCATTACCTGGCCTCTTATTAAACATTAGCTATAATTATTAAAGCATTTATTCATGTACCATCAGAAAAGAACAGGTATATATACATATGAGTGTGCATAATATTTTAGGTTGGGTAGTTCAGCTTTTCTTTTATTTGTATTGTTAAAGACTTAGTCATTACCCTTTTGCTACAAACCAAGATGATTTTAGGATATGAATCATGTGTTTTAATCCTGCAAGCATACTTTCAACAATATTTTCAAACATTCCACATAATTTCAACTTCCATGAAAAGTAGAGATGAGGTCAGTGTGAGGGACAATCATTTCAGACTGACAGACTCTTAGTTTCTGTGATGTGTCTGGACTGTGCTCAGCACTGTGGGTATAGTGAGGTGGTAGGGTCTCTCCCTTCCTTTGAACATCACAGATTTATAGCCTATCAGACCAAGAGACTGATCCACTTGTCTTGAACTGGTTGGGCAGCACAAAAAGTCAGATAAACTCCCAGAGCTTCAAGGCCACAGAGGCAAATCAGCAGTACCAAAGTGGGTGCTGAGTAGGGCTCAACAAAGGATACTCATCGCTAGCTAACAATATGGCAACTAGAACCAAGATTCAACATTTTCCTTCTCAAATTGGAGAAACAACCTCGAGAGTTTGTTTTGTCTTCACAACTCTCTATATCCAATCCTCTGAAGTCTTGTTCATTTATCATTTAGTTGCAAATATCAAAGACTAAGTTGGGATTCTTTATTCTAACTTTTTCAGTAGTTTTCATAGTGCACTAAACTGGAAGAAAGCCTCTGCTTAGCATGAATGGTTTCTGACTTATCCTATCCACTAACTCCAACATTATCTTCGCCCAAACACTTCATAAGAAAGGCAGACCTAGGTCTGAAAAAATATATTTGGTTTCTATAAAATGAGTATTTTCACATGGAACATATCCCTGAACAGTTCACCATTTTGTTTTGTCTGCAACAGTGGTTGAATGATTTTTTTAAAAAACTTTTTATTGTAAAATAAAACATAGATACAAAAAATCTCACCACACAATGGAGTTGTGCCCTTGTAATCATCACCCAGGTCAAGAAAGAAAACTTTGTCAACCATCCTAGAAGCTTCTCAATTCCCTGCCCCAATCCCAACCCCTCCTTCCCCCGAAAATAACCACTATCCTGACTTGCTTTTTTTTATTGTCTTGTCAACCACGGGTGCATTTCTATGTACTTTAGTTTATTGTTGCCCATTAAAAAACTGAAGTCGCTTAATTGACAGTTTCCTTCTCCATCTTCTTCATATTATTTATCTGTTGAGGAACTGGGAGAATTTGATCTGTAAAATTTCCCAGTTTGGCTTTTTTTGATTGTATGTATAATTGTAGTGCATTTAAGCATATTCCTCTGACCTCAGTATTCCCTGAAAATTGGCAGCTGGTTCCAGAAGCTTGACCAGAATCATGTTCAATCTCTTTGGCAAAACTGTATATATATATAGGTGGTATTCTGTTCTTTCATTGGTAGGGTTACATAATATCTGATGGTCTCTATTTTTATATTATCAACTGTCAATGTTCGTATGCCTGGATTCACCAATTCACTGGGAAGCTGTAAAATGGTGATTTTCTAATTCTATTTTTTATTTTTATTAATTAAAATACTTTTGTAAAGAGATGTTACCTCTCATTTATAATTGTTACTCAGTGAGAGGGTTCATGTAAGAAAAGCAGGATAAGTGTTTGGTTGCTTTCCCTTTATTATCCCCCAGCGATGACCAATGTGTTTCCTTAAATATTAAGAACTCATGGATTTAAACATGTTTGATGGATTTCAATTGCAATTATTATCCTTTGGAAGCTCAAATTGTCTGGTCTTTCGCCAGTATGAGCATCTTCCAAGTTGGCTCCCGAGGCTTTTGTTAATATCTCTGATTTGTTCAACCTGGATTCTCTTTTTCTCTCATGATCTTGGTTTGGGGTTATCTACCAAACTCTTTTATATCTCACATTGGTTTGTGTGAAGGTCTTTATTGGTAATTTAAGCACCTTTCTTCTTTTGCTTAAAACAATGGTTCTCAAAGTATGATGTCCAGATCAGCATCATCAGCATCACCTGGGAACTTGTTATAAATGCAGATTTTCAGATCCCACCCCCAGCTACTGAATCAGATAGATACTCTGTGGGAGAGGCTCAGGAGTATATGTTTTTAAAAGTCCCTCCTGGTTATTCTGCTGAACTCTAAAATTTGAGAACCATGGCTTAATGAACAAACATTTTAGAGTCCTTGAGTGTATTACTACAGCTCTAGCTATTGCAAAGATCTGTTAATGCTGGAATAAAGATTGGTTTTCCTTCCATATATTTCGTCCAGTGCCTGTTGCAGCTGACAATTGCTTTAGGAATGGCATCTCTGGTTCTTTTAATGAGGTCACGGCTTTTGTTTTATTTGACCTGAGGACTGGGAGACCTGCTCTTTTCTGCTAGGGTGAATATGATAATATCTTACTTTATAGTTTCTAGGAAGAGTCAGTAAGGTTCAATGAGCATTTATTGTGTAACTGCTGAGAGCCAGACTTGATGCTAAAAGAAAGGGATTCAACATAGATTAAGACACAGACCCTTCCCTTGATGAATCAGAGGAAATGTGTTTGGGAGCCTAGTATAAGGATGCTCAAGAAAGCAATGTCACTGTAGCTCAAGATTGCCCTTGGCCTTCCTGGAGTCTCTTGATAGTTCCATATATATCTCAGCCAAGAACTCATGCACCCCTGATGCTGTCCTAGCCCAGCCATGAACAGTGAATAACCTTATGACCCAACCTGTAACTTATGATCAGAGAGAAGCAAGACAAAACGTTTAGATCAGATTCTAATGAATGGACCTAAATTCCAGTGAACCCACCTTTTAGCCTGGGGTGGAGGAAAGTGGATCCATCCCTAACATTGGTAGAATTTTGGACAAAAATATCAATGAGTCCCTAAGACTGTGGCCAGTTTCTCTCTGCTCATATCCAACGCAGTTATGCACTGTGAGGGACCATGCACACAGCTATGTGAACATAAGACATTCCAGATTTCATATCCTACCTCCACCCATAGAACTATTCTCAGGGGGAAGCACCCCATGGTATATCCACCCTCAGGAAGACAGGTCCAGGGAAGAGGACTACACAGGTTCTGGAAACCAGTTTGGAGTCATCTGGGAAGGGAATCTCAGGGTCCCAGCTACCCAAAGCATGGTCCAGAAGAAGGACCACAGCCTCTGTATGGTCTCATCTCCTTGGATTCATGGAATCCTCATCACACAGGGTGAAGCCATCCTAGAGAAAGGCCAAAGCAAGTCCTTCTAAGGAGCAGTGTACAGATTATCTATGTCCAAGGGTGGTGCTGGAGGAAGGTGGTGTAGGTGAAGTGTGCCCCTAAGTCCTTGGTTCAATGAGAGAGCTTGCACTCTCAGAGCCTTTTGGGTCAGTTTCTGGTTCTGATCCTGGCCATTTTGCCCAGTAAAGACTATCACTGAAGATATCAGCAAAGACGCTAGCTCTGGTTCACAGTTGGATTTCAGAAAATAAAGAGAGAAGACTCAAATATAAAATAAGAAATGAAAGAGGCAACATTACAACTGATACAGAAATACAAAGAATCATAAAAGACTACTATGAACAATTATATGTCAACTAATTGGATAACCTAGAAGAAATAGATAAATTCCTGGGAACATACAACTTACCAAGACTGAATCATGAAGAAATAAACCAATAACAAATAAGGAGATTGAATCAGTGATCAAAATCCTCCCAACAAAGTAAAGCCCACACGAGATGGCTTTATTCATGAATTCTACCAAACATTTAAAAAAGAATTAACATGAGTCCTTCTCAAACTCTTCCAAAAAATTGAAGAGGAAGGAACACTCCCAAACTCATTTTACTAGGCCAGCATTACCCTGATATCAAAGCCAGACAAGGACACTACAAGAAAACAACAACAACAACAACTATAGGCCAGTATCCTTGATGAGTATAGACACAAAAGTACTGAACAAAAATATTACCAAACTGAATTCAACAGTACATTAAAGGGATCACACACCTGATCAAGTGAAATTTATTCCTGGGATGCAGGGGAAATTCAACACATGAAAGTCATTCAATATGATAAATAATGTTAAAAGAATAAGGGATAAAAATCATTTTATCATCTCAATAGATGCAGAAAAAACATTTGATAAAACTCAACATCATTTCATAATAAAAACTCTCAAAATATTAGGTATAGAAGGAATGATGTACATCAACATAACAAAAGGCATGTATCACAAGCCCACAGTTAACATCATACTCAATGTTGAAAAGCTTCCTGTAAGATCAGGAACAAGACAAGGATGCCCTGTCTTGCCATTGTTATTCAACATAATATTGGAAGTCCTACCCAGAGTAATTAAGCAAGAAAAAGAAATAAAAGGCATCCAAATCCAAAAGGAAGAAGTAAAATTATCTCTGCAGATGAGATAATCTTATATATAGACAACCCTAAAGACTCAGAAAACTGTTAGACCTGATCAACAAATTCAGTGAAGCTGAAGGATACAAAATCAACATAGAGAAATCAGTTCTGCTTCTACACTCTAACAATGAACTACCAGAAAGAGAAATTAAGAAAACAATCCCATTTAAAATAGCATAAAAATACCTAAGAATTCATTTAACCAAGGAGGTTAAAAACCTGTACACTGAAAACTACAAGACTCTAATGAAATAAATTGAAGAAAACACAAATAAGTGAACTATATGCCATTTTCAAGGATTGGAAAAATTAATATTGTTAAAATGCCCATACAATCCTAAATTATCTCCAGATTCAATGCAATCTCTAGCAAAACTCTAAGGGCATTTTTCACAGAAGTTGAAAGACAATCCTAAAATTTGTATGAAACCACAAAAAATCTCAACCAGCCACAGCAATCTTGAGAAAGAAGAACAAAGCTGGGGACATCACACTTTCTGAATTCAAACTATATTGTGAAACTACAGTAATCAAAACAATGTGGTACTGGCATAAAACATACACATAGATCAATGGAACACAATAGGGAGCTCAGAAATAAGTCTGTACCTATGCAGTCAACTAATTTTTGATAAGGGCACCAAGAACACACAATGGGGAAAGGGTAGTCTCTTCAGTAAACGGTGCTGGGAAAACTGAATAGCCACATACAAAAGAATAACTCTGGACTTCTATTTTACAGCCCTCGTAAAAATAATTCAAGTGGATTAAATACTTAAATGTAATATCTGAAATCATAAAATTCCTAGAGAAAACACATTCTGTGTTTTTCCTGCACAGAAAAACAATTAATAGAGTGAAAAGGTAACCTACGTAATGGTAGAAAATATTTGCAAACCATATACCTGATAAGGGGTTGATATCCAAAGTACATAAGGAACTCATACACCTCAATAGAAAATAAAAAATAACCTAAATAATGCCATTTTTAAATGAGTAAAGGACCTGAATAGACAGTTTTCCAAAGAAGACTTAACAGTCAACAGGTACATGAACAGGTGCTCAACATCACTAATCACCAGGGAAATGCAAATCAAAACCAAAGTGAAATATCACCTCACACCTGTTAGGATGGCTTTTATCAAAAGGACAAGAGATAAGTGATAGCAAAGACGTGGAGAAAAGGCCTAGTGTACTGTTGGTAGACACATAAATTGGCACAGACATTATAAAAAACAATATGGAGGTTCCTCAAAATATTAAAAATAGAACTACCATATGATCCATAATCCCACTTCTGGCATATATCTGAAGGAAACAAAATCAGTATCTCAAAGCAATATCTGCACTCCCACATTCATTGTAGCTTTATTCACAATAGCCAAGATATGGAAACATCCTAAGTGTTCATTTATGAATGAATGAATAAAGATGATTTCACACACACACACACACACACACACACACACACACACACACACACACACTATTATTCAGCCATGAGAAAGAAGGAAATTCTGCCACATTTGCAACAGCACTGATGAACCTAGAGGACATTATGCTAAGTAATTTATATTCCACATTTATATGTGGAATCTAAAAAAAAAGTCAAATTTATAGAAGCATAGAGTAGAATTGTGGTTACCAGGGGCTGGGATGTGGAGGAAATCAGGAGATGCTAGTCAAAGAGTACAAGTTTTCAATTATAAGATGAATAAGTTCAGGGGCCTAATGTATAGCATGATAACTATAGTTAACAATACTGTATTGAATACTTGAAATTTGATAAGAGACTAGCTCTTAAGCATTCTCAAACACACAAAAAATGGTAACTATTAGAGGTGATGTGTACATAAATTACCTTGATTGTGGTAATCATTTCACAATGTATACATATACCAAATTATCACATTGTATTCTTTAAATATGCACAACTTTTTTTTGAATTTTGTTTTATGTTATTTTTTTATACAGCAGGTTCTTATTAGTTATTTTATACATATTAGTGTAAATATACACAATTGTATATCTTAATTATACCTCAATAAAGCTAGGGGAAAAAGAATCATTGTAGTATATGGTAGAAAATACTATAGTAGAGTTATACATATGCTTACTTACAGGGGTGGAGCGTGTAACCCATCCTGGGGGAGAGAAGTTGGCTAGGGCCTATATGCACAAATGTCTCTCTATACCATGATGAATTTCCAGGCCAGGAACTGATATATTTCTATGTGAAGTTTTAGAAGTTTTACTATGGAGGACAGGAGAGTTGGATTGCAAAAGGCAAGAGTAGATGATTTCTTGCCTTCCAAAAACATATTTATTGAGCACTTACTACACACCAGACACTTTTTTAGGGACTGAGAATACAACATCAAACCAAACAGACAAAATCCCTGTCATTATGAAGCTTATATTCTACTGGAGGGAAAACAGGTAATAGCATGGAAGTAGGGGAAGCACAAGGGATTTTTAGGCTGTGGAATTAATCTGTATTGTAGTGGTAGATGTATGATGCTGTGCAATTGTCAAAAGTTACAGAAATTTAAAGCACAAAGAGTGAAACTTAATATACACAAAAAATTTTTAAAAATCAACCAGGAGGTTGGGGGATCCCAGGATAGAATGCACACTATGACAAAAAAAAATCTAACTATATTATGTAAGACATAACCTCACTGAGGAGACTGAGCAAAAGGTGCTGACCTAAGTAACTTTGACAAATGGTGTTTTCACTATACACACTAAGACTAAAGACAAAAGGGACTGTATAGGAACACTGAACGCTAGTTGTTAAAGTTGTTTCTCATGGGGATATGGCCTAATAATTCCAACATTGCTGTACATGTATACTGGGATGAACAAATAAATAAATGGATGGTGGGAGCCAGGCTGCTCACCACTGGTGAGGGAACTTACAGATAAGCAAGGAGAGAAGGCTAGAATGATCCATGTGATACTGGATTAGAGTCAAAGATATCAGTATAAATTTACATTTAGCTTAACACAGACACAGATGAATTCATACAGAAATAATTATAGATGTGAGTGCATACGTGAGTTTCTTAGGTTTGTCCTCTGAGAAGGCCTAGAAGCAAAGACACCCAGCAACAAGCACACCCAAAACCCAGATCTGTTTTCTAATAACATTCTCTAAGAAAAGGAACTGGGACTTCTTGGAGAAATGCTGATACTAGGGTTGGGGCAGGAAATATACAAGATGAGCCTGGAGCATCCTGTAGCACCAAAAAGTAAGGAAGTGTTCAAATAACAAAATAATGTCAAAGTGACACAGGAGCCACCTGAAATAGTTCGCAATGGCCAAGGCTGGAACAGTTTGAGCAAAAAATATATAATACAGTATTGGATTATAACACAGAGTATAAAACAAATATCTGTGAGTCCATACTGATATAAGTAAATGGTTGAATAATAAATGGAGAAGACGCAAACCTCCAGCACACAAGAACTTCCCAGTAATTTAAGTAGATACTTCCTCATTAAGTAGGTAGAATTTAAGTCCCCACCTTTTGAGTGTGGGCTGTGCCTAGTGACTTATTTCCAAAGAGTAGAGTATGTAAAGGGGAGTAAAAGTAACTTTACAGTGGAGAAATCTGATAGACACTGTCTCAGATGATTAAAGTCAACATCAACAGTGATAAATCTTGTTGATAGTATGAACTTTGATATAATGTGATGAGAAGGGCACTTCACCCTATGTCCTTTCTCCCAAAACCCTATAACACCCAAACTAACCATGAGAAAAACACTAGGCAAACCCAAATTGAGGGACATTCTACAAAACATCTGATGGTACTCCTCAAAACTGTCAAGGTCATCAAAAACAAAGAAAGTCTGAGAAACTCTCACAGAGAATAGAGGAAGCTAAGGATGAATGTCGTATGGTATCCTGGATGAGATCCTTGAACAGAAAAGGGACATTAGGGAAAAACTAAGGAAATCTGGATAAAGTATGGCATTTAGCTAATAATAGTGTATCAGTGTGGTCCCTTCGTTTTAACAAATGTACCCTAGCAATGTAAGAAGCTAACAACAGGGGAAATTGGGAAAGAGGCATATAGAAACTCTCTGTATTATTTTTGCAAATTTTCTGTAAATCTAAAAGTATTCAAAAATAAAGTATTTATTTACATAAAAATAACCAAATGATTATAGAGGTTTATTATAAGTGCTATGGAAAAAACAAAACAAGGTAAGGGAGATTGGGTGTGAGGGATCTGGGGGCTATTTTACACAGGGTGCTGAGGAAGGCCTTTCTGAGGAGCTGACATTTGAGCAGCAAGCCATGTGGGCATCTGGGGGAAGAGTGTGCCAGGAAGTGGAAACAGTGAGAGCAAAGGATCAAGGTGGAAGCTCTCAGGAAGGAGCCTCCTGAAAATGGTTCAGATGCAACAGAAAAAAGGTCTGAACCATGGCAGTGGTGGGAGGGAAGGAGGGAACACACCTGAGGAATCTTATTTTATGAACCAGGAAGAAGAAAAGGAGAATGGTCTAGAAGGAGAAAGGCCCTCTCACTGTGCACAGTTACCACACTATCATGTGGCAATGCCTAGGGTGCTATGGCTTTACCACTGCTCAGTACTTACTTCATCTGGTCCTCGCTGCAACCCTGGTATCCTCATTCTCACTTCTAGGAATCAAGACCCTGAAGCCCAGACTGAGAGTTTCCCAGCTCATAGCTTGCAAGGACAAACTGAAAAGTTGAAACTAGGCCTTCTGACCATATATCCCATGATTTTCCATTTTGCTTCTGTCCCGAAGTACTTTCTGTGACAGTACCAAGGCATCTTGAAGGAGGCAAATGTTGTGTGGTCCACTGAATCCTAGGAAGTTTGATGGGGCAAACAGTCACCCCCGCCCAAACCCCAGGGACAGGTCCTAGACAGTTTATGCCTGACTCAGAGAAAAACTTTTACAAAGGTCTTATAAGTCCTGATATCAATAATGTCTCTTTACATCCTACATATAGAAGGTCAGGAGGACAGGTTTTCTGCTACTATCTTTTTTATTTTTATTTATTTTATTTTATTATTATTTTGGGGGGGCCATGCCGTGGGGCATGTGGGATCTTAGTTCCCCAAACACGGATTGAGCCCATGCCCCCTGCAGTGGAAGTGTGGAGTCCTAACCACTGGACCAATGGGAAAGTCCCTTTTCTGCTAGTATCTTGCCAACCTTTGATATCCCAAATGGATCTTGCGGCCTCATGCCTCATATTGCATGTGTGTGTATCTCTTAAATTTCTAGATTGCAGAACATATGTTCCTCTTTCTTCTTTTCTCATTTACACACATGTTCTTAGGGTTTCCAAGGGCTGTAACTGTCCCAAGCAAAATTTCCCAGGCCTAACAGCAACTGACTCCCCCAAATGCTTAGCTGAAAGTAAAACCAACCACAGGAAACGATCATCCTAAAGTAACACGCTTCTCGGTTCTCAGGCCTCCAGGAGATAATGGTGGAGTTTGGGAACAGGGCAGAACCCAAAGTTATCTACCTGAATTCACTCTAAATCTATTTGATTATCAGACCATGTTATAATGAATATTATTAGGCTTCTGAATCATCAGGCTCCTGGAACCATAATGTATCAAGATTTTTCTATGCTCTCTGCCTCTAATTTCAAAACATTTCTAACTTATTTTATCCCAAACCTCTTAGTAGTGGCTCCAAACCCATCTAGGAAAGGCATTGCATCCTGCTATCTCTGCACTTCTTCCCCTGCTTGGTTCCACCCCAACTCAGTGCCACCCCTCTCCCGGCCCCAAAGAGCAGAATTTCTTCTCATCCCTGAAGCTCACCCATGACCATCTTCTTCTGAATGGTTATATGGAGTGTTCCTTAGCATTCTGGAACCTTTCTGGGTATTGAGCCTTTGCAAAAGAGGACAGAATCTTATAGCATCGAGAAATTTGAGTGTGTGGAAAGATTTTTTTCTCAAGTCCATTTTGGTCTCAAAGAGGAAAAGGGTGTTTGTTAAAATGCTTATCTGTCCATAAGGATTTAATATTTCTAACAATCTAATTTAACTTGACCCTTCTTCATTTATTAATAGATTTTAGAGCAGCATCCTCCCTCCCTCTTTTACCCACTCTCCTTTATCCTTTCTAAAAGATATATGTTAATTATAATCTTCAGGCTTAGTTGCTCAGAAATGGATTAGGGTACTTCTTCAACTGTTAAATTATTCTCCGTTCCTGAAGGGAAATAATTGGAACATCTATGTCTGCAGCCATCTTGGAGAAAGACACGATATTGAAGGTGTTAAATTAAATTACATTGTGGTTCTAAGTTAAACTGTCTGAGAACTGACTTCCTTGACAGCTCTGATTCAGGCCTCCCAAAATGTCGCACACTATGACTCATACTTCCTTCTGGAAATGACAAAACTTCCTCACCACCCTGATCTAAGCTGCCTGCTTTTGGTCCTCCGTGCTCTCAGGAAGGGATTGAGTTGTATGTTACATTTTTTCCATGGTGGGCAAGGAAACCCATCTTTTGTTTTTCCAAAGGGAGAAACACACACACACACACACACACACACACACACACACACAAAGAATGACACACCGAAAATTCTTAAAATTAATACCAGGCAGAGAATCAATACCATCACCCCCACCCTCCGCACCCCTGGAAAATAAATAAATGATTTAAGAATTGTAAAAACAAGAGGGAGCTGACATTTTAACCATTTATGTCCCAAAGCTTTTTAAAAAATGTTCCATTTTCTAAGGGAAGAAAGGTATAGTAACTTTGCAAAGCTAATGTTTTTATTATTCAAGGTAGTCTTAAAGAGCTTAGATGTTGGAGGTAGCTAAAATTCAAAGCTGAGCAGTGCTCATATATTTCCCAGGGAGACTGCATTCCTTGTGTGTTGAAATGTTGCAGGGAAGAGCAAATTTGGGACACAGAAGAGAGGAGAGGAGAGGGAGGATGAGGAGAGGAAGGGGTACAATTGCCAACAATATTTTGTTCTTCTGAAATCTTCTGAAGTATAAATGTGTGCCCATCTGTGTATTACAATGTATAACCCAGCACTCATTAAAAAAATACTGTTTACTAGAGTGAAGAAGCACCTAGAATATTAACTCAGTATAAACATTTGCCATATTGTGAATAAGGATTTATTTTGAGGGTAAGGAATTTGAGATCAGAAGATTAAACATAGTTTTCTGTTTTCCCGCTAAATTAAGTTGAAATTTTGATGAATATATATATATATATATAATGTGTATGAAATAAAGAAGGGTATGCGTATCTATACAGCCTTACATTTGTTCTTCGAGTTTTAGTACATGATGATTGAGAAGGAGAAAATTGCCTTACATACTTCATCTCTTTCTATCCTTACAACAAGGCAATGGGTATCGGTCCTGAGTTCTATTCCCAGCTCCACTACTGGGTTATTGTGGGCTAGTAATTTAATTGAAAATAGGTCAGATGACTCCCAGAGACCCTTCCAATTTAGAAATTCTATGGTCCCAAGATTTTAGCCATGGGATTTCTCTTCCTCTTTTCAAAGGAAACACCAAGAGGTATTGCTTCTTCTTCTTGACAGCTCTTGACTGTCACTTGGGGACCTCAATGGTTCTGCCAAACTCCATCTCCTAGGAGATAGGGCTTAGGAACAGGGCACTCACCCACCCCACTCTTTCTTGACCCCCTCTCCACTGGCAGATCAGCTGGCCTTTGGCCTGATTCTGAGAGGGGTAAGGAGGTCTGCCAGGACATAAGGCAGGATTCTTATATCCTTCCTTGATCACTATTGATTTGCATTTCTTTCAAACAATTTTATGAGTAGGTAGAAGCCCCCATTCATGTCACACACATTTCGGAGTGCTTGTTATATGCTTAAATCACTGTGCCACACCCTGGATATAAGACATAGTTGGGCAAGCCCTTAACTCTCATGAGCCTGCAAGCAATTATGCAATTGTGCTTTAGATCAGGGAGGCAAAGGGACCAGAAATAGTGCCCAATCAACCAACAATGGCCTCTGAAGTTTCACCAGTAATGATTCATTCTTTGAGTCTTTTAAGTTCCTTGAACTTTGAGAGTACTTTACTATAATTTTTTTAAATGTACTTGGAATGAGGGAGGAGCCCACTTTATGGCCCTAAAAGAATGAGGTGAAGAGGAGGAAGAGCTGGGGAGGGGTGAAGAGACATCAAAGAGAAACCAGGGTAATTAACATGGGTGGGGAGAATGGGTCCCAAAAGGTCAATGCTCATAAAAAACAAAAAATTTTAATTAATACATTAAACTAAGATCTGTTCTGATGGTAGTCTATTATCAGTTGGTCAGCCTGTTGGCAAACATTGAACTCCTGTGGTGTTCCAGGCGCTATTCTAAGTGTTGGAGATATATCAATGAACATGATAACACTGCTGAATGAAAGGAGCTTAAAGTCTATAGATAAGGAGAGAGGCAGGAGGGGAAAGAGGGAGGAAGTTAATTTCAAAGCTTAATAATGTCCAACGACTAAAGGGATAAAAGAAAAAGATAGTACAGGGTGTGACTGGGGATGGTGGGAATGGCTACTGTAGTTGGGGTGGTCAGAGGAGAATTTTCTAGGAGGTAATATTTGAGCTAAGGCCTGAATAATGAGATACAGGTAGACATGTAAATATTTGGGGGAAGAATTCCAAGTTAAAAGAACAGCAAATACAAAGACTCTCCACAGCCTGCTTGAGGGTCAGAAAGAAGGCTGGGCTGGTGTGACTGGAGTGCAATGGAGAAGGGGAGAGAATTGTAGGAGATGATGCTGGGAGTTGGGCAGGGGCCAGCTCGTGAAAGGCAAGCTGATGTCCTAATAACAATAACAATAATAATAGCAGCAGCTGGCATTTATTGCATCCTTGCACCCTGCCAAACACTTTCTGTGGATTAGCTTCTTTATTTGTCACATCTAGTCCGCGAGGTGGGTGCTATTTCCACTGTTCACATGGCCAATGGTACATGCTAGAGCTGGAGTGTGGAGCCCCCCAGGGTCTGACCCCAAGACTGGTTCTTTTTTTTTAAATTTTTTATTGGAGTATAGTTGTTTTACAGTGTTGTGTTAGTTTCAGGTGTACAGCAAAGTGAATCAGTTATACATATACATATATCCACTCTTTTTTAGATTATTTTCCCATATAGGCCATTACACAGTATTGGGTAGAGTTCCCTGTGCTATACAGTAGTTCCTTATTAGTTATCTGTTTTATATATAGTAGTGCGTATATGTCAATCCCAGTCTCCCAATTGATCCCCAAAACTGGTTCTAGTTATTAAATATTTTACTCTACTGATATACCAAAGAAATCAGTGGACTCAAATACCTCATTGTGTACATATAAGATGAAGCATGCCCACTATCATCATCCAACTTAAAGTCTAGAAGATACTACGGAAGGGACCCTCTTTAAAAGTCTGTGTAAGAGTGCAGAGCAGTGCCTGAGAGTACAACCTGTGTGTGGTTGCTTTGTCTACTTCTTAGACAAATGTTGTAGAATGTTGGGTAGAATGTTGTTTCCCTTCCTTTATCTACCCTCAACGCCCACCCTGCCCAATGCTACTCAATATGGTGCCAAATTCACTCTGACATCTCTTTAGGACACACTTCCCAGAGAAGAGGCACTGGAGAAAGGTGAGGAACATGCTGGCAGAGCATCGAGAGCTCCATGTTCCAGACTTACTCCTGCCTTGATCACACTGGAGGGTTGTTAGAGATAACCATTTTGCCCTTTGGGCTTCTGTTTTCTCATCTGTAAAATGAGATTGGCCCTAGCTGGGAAACATAATAGGCAAAGGTAAATAGAAGCCCCAACGGGAGTGCCCTAAACTTGATACTTTAAAAGAAATCATAATGTTTACTTGCTGAACTTCCACCCCTAGAGCCGATTGACATTTACAGTATGGCTAGTGTAATAGGCAGAATAATGACCCCCAAAGATGGTCATATCCCAATCCCAGGAACAAATGAATATGTTACCTTACATGGCAAAAGGGGCTTTAAAGGTAGATGTAATTAAATTAAAGATTTTGAGACGGGGAGCTTATCTTGCATTATCCAGGTGGGTCCAATGTAATCACAAGCTTCCTTATAAGAGGGAGGCAGGAGAGTTAGTGTCAGTGATTTGATGCAAGGAGGACTCAACCCACCATTTCTGGCTTTGAAGATGGAGGAAGGGGCCATGAGCCAAGGAATGCAGGCTGCCTCTAGAATCACTGGAAAAAGCAAGAGAACGGATTCTGCCCTCAGAGACTCCAAAAGGAGTCACCCTGCTGATACCTTGACCTTAGTCTAGTTAGACAGATTCTGGACATCTGACCTCCAGAACCATAAGATAATAAATTAGTATTGTTTTGAGCCACTAAATTTGTGGTAATTTCTCTCTTTTTGACAACTGTGTAGCTTTATTCATTAGGGTCTTAGTATAAAATTACAAAAGTATAGAATTAACCTCTCAAGATCAAAGTAGTTAGGCATTTTAGCAGGGAGCATTGCAGATGGAGATTCTGTCAATAGGAACCCAATAGGAAACAAATCCAGGCCGAACAAATCATGACCTGATACTGTTTCTCAGAGATTCTTCCTGATTCTGTCCAAAGACTTTTCCTAAGGTTTCTCTAGGCCAGACTGGACATGGTACCTTTATCCAGGTCTGTTACACAGAAGTGCTAAAAGTCATGTGATCTGCCATATCTTAATTGGTTACTTCTTATGGCAGCAATAGGAAACTAATACAGTTGGCCTAACCTTTGGCAATGCATGCTAGTGTTAATTCTCCATCATAAAGTCTCATAATAAAAACTCTAAAGAGAATCTCCGCTTTGTGCCTCATGACCTGGTTTCTTAAATTTGTGAGCAGTGTTCTGCATTGATTCATTCAGACGTTGGAGACAATCTTTCACACCCCTCTTATCTTGATTTCTTCTGCAACATCAGGTTGGTATTTGTCACTTCTTATCTCATAGGACACTCTTCTACAATGGAAAAAAATAACAAAATAAAAAAGCAAATCCACCTATATGCAAAAGTATTTGAGTTCTGTTTTAGAGAAATGTGCTGTATACAAGCCCCATATTTGCTCTGTGAGGGGCGTGGCACAAAATGACCACTTTTTCTTTACTCCATGAATAGAATTCTCTGAAAGTACAAAATATTCTTTGGATTCAGAGCCATGTGCCATATATACTGACAGATCTCACGACCCTCCTTCATTGACTAAATATAATAAATACAATGGGAGCTGTAAGAATTTTAAAGGTGGAGTCGTAGGCTTCTAGGTATGGTAGGGATCTTAAAGATCACTTAACTCCCCCTGTGAAAGCAAACGTCTCAGAAATGGGATATGGTGGGGATCAGTCCTTTGTTAAATTAAATTGGATCCTCGCTGGATCCTTGTAAGTTCTCACATGTCCCTAAAATTAACATAGAAATTGTGTCCTTCCCTGGTGTTACTCTGGAGCAGTGAGAAATAGCCCTCTTGGTCTATCCATGTAAAAGGAGCTGGGATGCCCAACTTCTGAGGCTGGGCATGTGTTCCATTTCCCATTAGCTTGAGCTAAGCCAAAATATTTTGAAGCTCTGAAGCTATTGCTACTACAGAAGCCAACCAATCAGATGAGATATTGATATTCTTAGAAGAGATGATTAAATAATTTGAGAGTAATTATCTACATCGAATGAAGAGTCTAGGAGAACTACACACTGCAGATTTCTTTCTAACCTAACACTGAGTAACAGACATTGTGGTTTAAGGTCCCGTAAAAAAGTTCTTCTTCAGCGTTTTTTGAGTTTAGAAGGGTAACAATCACGGGGATATTTTTTAAAGATATGAAATTTTTTGTTCTCAAGTTAAATAATTGACTAAATTGCCTTCAGAAGTAAAAAAATCTTTAAAAAGCCTGGCCCTGAAAGACTGATATAATTTCCCTTCTCTCATAATATAGCCTCAGATTACAAAATCCCATTTAAACTTCTCCTTTCTTTGAAACAAATGAGAAGCAGGAAAGTGAAAGTAAAACACCAGTATAAATATGGAGCTTTTCTAGGAGTGAAAAAAAAATATGCATGTATACAATTTCTCAGTAGTACAAATATTTCAATAGATCTTTTTGGAAAGTTCAACACAAAGAAAATCCACTTAACCCTTAATCAAAATGCTCTCTGTATTTGCTTTGCTCTTCTTGGCTCTCTACAATTAGAGTGTAGCAAGCATAAGTTTTTCTTAGTGAATTCCTGCCTTGTAAATCAATGACATTGGTGATGTTTCTTACTTTTTGTATCAAGTTGCTTAATTAAGACACCATACCTTTTAAGGGTTTGTAGTGTTTTAAGAAAACAATGGATACTTAGATGCTAAATAATAATGTCTGCCCAATTCAGAGCTTTTTGCCAAATCCAGGATCCTTTTATAAAAGGCCTTTTCAGTGGTCAAGGCACATTAAACTTGGAATTGAAAGGTCACTAAAAGACACTGAGATTTTCAATTAAGTGTAATTCCCTTCTCAAGAAAGGTAACACTTCTGATTTCTGCATGAATATTCTTAGAGAATGATGGAGAGGTGTATGAGGGGCAAGGTCCTTTAAGATCAGAAATAAGAACACCAGGGTCATAGGTGCATTTATATACAGCCTGCATGACGTGTTAAATGTTTTAAATTACTTGCCACTACTCAAAACCCAGGATTTTAATCTGTATTTCCTGCTTCTCTTGAAGATTTTGTCCCCCGTGGCCATATTTCCTCATGATGGGAGCTAGTAGGAGCTGCCAATGGCTACCCTTTAGGCAAGGCACAAGCTTGCCATCTCACCAGCCTCCCTGGGTCAGCTTTACCAATTTGTACTCCCTGCCTGACTGATGGGCTTGTGGGTTTGTGAACCTGGCTTGGTGTGTAAAGAAATCTGGCTGCTGCTTCTCTGGAAATTCGGGAGCACTCATGTCCTCTGATAGCTCTGTTGACGAGGAACCCTCCGTCTTCCATGTCCTGGGTGAGAAGTGTCTTGTCCTGAAAGCCTCCTGGGAAAATTCCAGGAGGCTCTTAGTGAGACTGAAGGAGTTGAGAAGCCTCCTTGGTACATATGGGATGCTTAATAAAACTATGAGTAGGTCTTAGTCTCCTCTTAGTCTTTTATCGTCTCTTCATTTTCAAGCCAAAATTGGCCATTAGGCAAATTATGAAGTAGGTGAAGTTAACTTTTGTAACCTCATTCTCTCCTTTTCTCTTCTGAGAGGAACTCAGCCCTAATCAATCAGATGGTCTATGGACTAACATAACATCACTCTCAGACCTCCAATGACTTCCCATCACTTTAGAATAAAACCCAAAGTACATACCATGGCCAACAAGGCCCTACATGATCTGGCCCCTGTCTACCTTTCCATCTTTATCTGCTACCACTCTCCCCCTCCCTCACTGTGCTCTAGCCATAGAGAGGTTTTTACTATTTCCCAAACAGGCCAAGCAGGATCCCATCTAAGGGCCTTTCCATAGCTATTCCCCAAGCCTGGAAAGTGCTTCCCATAGGCAGGGATATAGCTAGCTTCCTCACTCCGTTTAGGCCTCTACTCAAATTTCACTTTCCCAGAGTTGGCATTGCCTAACAACTGACATATATAGCCCATTCTCTTTTTGTTTTTGGTTTTTTGTTTTGTTTTATTTGTTTCGTTTTCTTTGTTTCTTGTTTTGTTTTGATTTTGTTTATTTGTTTGTTTGTTTTTGGTTGCGCAGCTTGCAGGATCCTAGTTCCCTGACCCCGGTGGTCTAGTGGTTAGGACTCTGGGCTTTCACTGCCAAGAACCTGGGTTCAGTCCCTGGTCGGGAAACTAAGATCCCACAAGCTGCATGGCATAGCCAAAATAAAATAAAATAAAGCTAATATTTTTAAAAGTAATAAAATAAAATAAATAGCCTATTCTCCCATCACAGTCCATCATTCCCTATCCCCTCATCCTGTTTTATTTTCATATCCCTGATCACTAATTTAACACTCTAGAGGAAATCCTCACTTTGCATGGTAGTGGGGACCATAAAATGGTCATACACTTCTGCAAAGCATTCTTAATAATAAATGGGGAAAATTATGATTGCTCCATTAATGACCATTAAAATTTTTGGTCAAAACTTAAAAAACACTCCTATCATTGGTTATAAACATATAGAAATATGAAAAACTTATAAAATAAAGATTTATTTACTACACTGTAATTTTAAACATTAGGAATATTGAGAATTTAAATGTTTTATTTCTTTATAGAAAACGTATCAGTTGGATGGACATTTCTCAAAAGAAGATATACAGAAGGCCAAAAGGTACGTGAAAAGATGTTCAATGTCACTAATCATTACCAAAATGCAAATCAAAACACAATGAGATACTGCTGCAAATCCATTAAGATGGCTATTATTCTACAAAAACACAGAAAATAACAAGTGTTGTTGAGGTTGTGGAGAAATTGGAACCCTTGTGGATTGTTGCAGAGATGTAAAATGGTGCAGCCACTATGGGAGATAGTATGACAGTTCCTCAAAAAATTAAACATAGAATTATCCTGTGATTTAACAATTCCAGTTTCACATCTAGATATATACATGAAAGAATTAAAAACCAAGGACTTGAATAGATATTTGCACACCAATATTCATAGCAGCATTATTCATAATAGCCCAAAGGTAGAAAAAAGCTAAATGGGATAAACAAAATGTGGTACATACATACAATGGAATATTTTTCAGCCTTAAAAAGATCTTAAAAAAAAGAAAGTAAATTCTGACACATGCTACAGTATGGATGAACCTTGAAGACATTATGCTAAGTGAAATAGGCCAGTCATAAAAGGGCGAATACTATATGACCCCACTTATATGAGGTATCTAGAGTAGTGAAATTCATTGACACAGAAGGTAGAATAGAGGCTACCAGGGGCTGGGGGAAGAAGGGAATGGGGGGAGACCTTCAAGATGGCAGAGGAGTAAGACATGGAGATCACCATCCTCCCCACAAATACATCAAAAATACATCTACACGTGGAACAGCTCTTACAGAACACCTACTGAACACTGGCAAAGGACCTCAGACTTCCCCAAAGGCAAGAAACTCCCCATGTACCTGACTAGGGCAAAATTAAAAAAAAAAAAAAAAAACAGAGACAAAAGAATAGGGACGGGACCTGCACCAGTGGGAGGGAGCTGTGAAGGAGGAAGGGTTTCCACACACTAGGAAGCCCCTTCACGGGCGGAGACTGCGGGTGGCGGAGGGGGAAATCTTCGGAGCCGCGGAGGAAAGCACAGCAACAGGGGTGCGGAGGGCAAAGCAGAGAGATTCCCACACAGAAGATTGGTGCCGACCAGCACTCACCAGCCTGAGGCTTGTCTGCTCACCCGCCGAGATGGGTGGGGGCTGGGAGCTGAGGCTGTGGCTTTGGAGGTCAGATCCCAGGGAGAGGACTGGGGTTGACTGCATGAACACAGCCTGAAGGGGGCTAGTGCACCACAGCTAGCTGGGAGGGAGTCCAGGAAAAAGTCTGGACCTGCTGAAGAAGCAAGAGACCATTGTTTCGGGCTGCACGAGGAGAAGGGATTCAGAGCACTGCCTAAGCGAGCTCCAGGGATGGGCGTGAGTCACGGCTATCAGCGCGGACCCCAGAGATGGGCATGAAACACTAAGGCTGCTGCTTGCAGCCACCAAGAAGCCTGTGTGCAAGCACAGGTCACTATCCCCACCTCCCCTACCAGCAGCCTGTGCAGCCCGCCACTGCCAGGGTCCCGTGATCCAGGGACAACATCCTCAGGAGAACACACGGCGTGCCTCAAGCTGTTGCAACGTCACACCAGCCGCCGCCACTGCAGGCCCGCCCCGCACTCCATACCCCTCTCTCCCCCCGGCCTGAGTGAGCCAGAGCCCCCTAATCAGCCGCTCCTTTAACCCCGTCCTGTCTGGATGGGAACAGACGCCCTCAGGCGACCTACATGCAGAGGTGGGGTCAAACCCAAAGCTGAACCCCAGGAGCTCTGAGAAAAAAGAAGAGAAAGGGAAATCTCTCAAGCAGCCTCAGGAGCAGCGGATTAAATCTCCACAATCAACTTGATGTACCCTGCATCTCTGGAATACCTGAATAGACAACAAATCATCCCAAAATTGAGGCAGTGGATTTTGGGAGCAACGGTAGACTTAGGGTTTGCTTTCTGCATCTAATTTGTTTAGGTTTCATGTTTATCTTAGTTTAGTATTTGGAGTTTACTATCATTGGTAGATTTGTTTATTGATTTGGTTGCTCTCTTCCTTCTTTTTTTATTAAATATAGATATATATTTTTTTCCTTTTTCTCTTTTTGTGAGAGTGTATGTGTATGCTTCCTTGTGTGATTTTGACTGTATACCTTTGCATTTACCATTTGTCCTAGGGTTCTGCCTGTCTGTATTTTTTTGTTTGTTTTTCTTTTTGTTTTGGTTCTTTTGTTGTTGTTGTTATTGGGGTTTTTACCACTTGTTAGCATTGGTGGATTTGTTTTTTGGTTAGTTTGCTCTCTTCTTTCTTTCTTTCATTTTTTAATAACTTTTTAAATTTTTTAATAATTATTTTTTAATTTAATGACTTTTTATTTTATTTTTCTTTCTTTCTTTCTTTTTTTCTCCCTTTTCTTCTGAACTGTGTGGCTGACAGGGTCTTGGGGCTCCGGCAGGTGTCAGTCCTGTGCTGCTGAGGTGGGAGAGCTGAGTTCAGGACATTGGTCCACCAGAGACCTCCCAGCTCAACATAATATCAAACAGTGAAAGCTCTCCCAGAGATCTCCATCTCAACGCCAAGACCCAGCTCCACTCAACGACCAACAAGCTACAGTGTTAGACACCCTATGGCAAACAAGTAGCAAGACAGGAACACCACCCCACCCATTAGCAGAGAGGCTGCATAAAATCATAATAAGGTCACCGAAGTCCCCAAACACATGACCAGATGTGGTCCTGCCCACCAGAAAGACAAGATCCAGCCTCATCCACCAGAACACAGGCACTAGTCCCCTCCACGAGGAAACCTACACAACCCACTGAACCAACCTTACCCACTGAGGGCAGACACCAAAAACAATGGTAACTGCAAACCTGCAGCCTGCAGAAAGCAGACCCCAAACACAGTAAGTTAAGCAAAAGGAGAAGACAGAGAAACACAGCAGATCAAGGAGCAAGGTAAAAACCCACCAGATCAGTCTACCTGAAAAAGAATTCAGAATAATGATAGTAAACATGATCCAAAATCTTGGAAATACAATGGAAAAAATACAAAAAATGTTTAACATGGACCTAGAAGAACTAAAAAGCAAACAAACAATGATGAACAACACAATAATTGAAATTAAAAATACTCTAGAAGGAATCAATAGCAGAATAACTGAGGCAGAAGAACGGATAAGTGACCTGGAAGATAAAATAGTGGAAATAACTACTGCAGAGCAGAATAAAGAAAAAAGAATGAAAAGAATTAAGGACAGTCTCAGAGACCTCTGGGACAGAATTAAACCCACCGGAGGGGGGAAGCTTCAGAGCCGCGGAGGAGAGCGCAGCAACAGGGGTGCAGAGAGCAAAGCAGAGAGATTCCCGCACAGAGGATCAGGGCCGACCGGCACTCACCAACCCGAGAGGCTTGTCTGCTCACCCGCCCGGGCGGGCGGGGCTGGGAGCTGAGGCTCCGGCTTCAGTCAGATTGCAGGGAGAGGACTGGGGTTGGCGGCGTGAACACAGCCTGCAGGGGGTTAGTGCACCACGGCTAGCTGGGAGGCAGCCCGGGAAAAGTCTGGAGCTGCCGAAGAGGCAAGAGACTTTTTCTTCCCTCTTTGTTTCCTGGTGTGGGAGGAGAGGGGATTAAGAGCGCTGCTTAAAGGAGCTCCAGAGACGGGCGTGAGCCGCGCTACCCCAGAGACAGGCATGAGACATTAAGGCTGCTGCTGCCGCCACCAAGAAGCCTCTGTGCGGGCACAGGTCACTCTCCACACCTCGCTTCCGGGGAGCCTGTGCAGCCCGCCACTGCCAGGGTACTGATATCGGGGACAGCTGCCCTGGGAGAACGCACGGCGCGCCTCAGGCTGGTGCAACGTCATGCCGGCCTCTGCCGCCGCAGGCTCGCCCCACACTCCATACCCCTCCCACCCCCCAGACTGAGTGAGCCAGAGCCCCTGAATCAGTGGCTCCTTTAACCCCATCCTGTCTGAGCGAAGAACAGATGCCCTCCGGCTACCTGCATGCAGAGGCGGGGCCAAATCCAAAGCTGAACCCTGGGAGCTGTGCGAACAAAGAAGATAAAGGGAAATCTCTCCCAGCAGCCTCAGGAGCAGCGGATTAAAGCTCCACAATCAACCTGATGTACCCTGCACCTGTGGAATACATGAATACACAACGAATCATCCCAAATTGAGAAGGTGGACTTTGAGAGCAAGATTTATTATTTTTTCTTCTTTTCCTCTTTTTGTGAGTGTGTATCTGTATGCTTCTGTGTGAGATTTTGTCTGTATAGCTTTGCTGTCACCATTTGTCCTAGGGTTCTATCCGTCTGTTTTTTCTTTCTCTTAACTTTTAAAAAAATATTTTTTTAATAATAATTTTTTTTAGCAATTTTATTTTATTTTATATTACTTTATTTTATTTTGTTTTATCCTCTTTCTTTCTTTCTTTCTTTCTTTCTTTCTACTTTTTCTCCCTTTCATTCTGAGCTGTGTGGATGAAAGGCTCTTGGAGCTGCAGCCAGGAGTCAGTGTTGTGCCTCTGAGGTGGGAGAGCCAACTTCAGGACACTGGTCCACAAGAGACCTCCCAGCTCCACGTAATATCAAATGGCGAAAATCTCCCAGAGATCTCCATCTCAACACCAACACCCAGCTTCAGTCAAAGACCAACAAGCTACAGTGCTGGACACCCTATGCCAAACAACTACCAAGACAGGAACACAACCCCACCCATTAGCAGAGAGGCTGCCTAAAATCATAATAAGTCCACAGACACACCAAAGCACACCACCAGACATGGACCTGCCCACCAGAAAGACAAGATCCAGCCTCATCCACCAGAACACAGGCACTAGTCCCCTCCACCAGGAAGCCTACACAACAAACTGAAACAACTTTAGCCACTGGGGACAGACTTCAAAAACAATGGGAACTAGGAACCTGCAGCCTGCAAAAAGGAGACCCCAAACACAGTAAGATAAGCAAAATGAGAAGACAGAAAAACACACAGCAGATGAAGGAGCAAGATAAAAACCCACCAGACCTAATAAATGAAGAGGAAATAGTCAGTCTACCTGAAAAAGAATTCAGAATAATGATAGTAAAGATGATCCAAAATCTTGGAAACAGAATGGACAAAATGCAAGAAACATTTAACAAGGACCTAGAAGAACTAAAGATGAAACAGGCAATAATGAACAGCACATTATATGAAATTAAAAATACTCTAGAAGGGATCAATAACAGAATAACTGAGTCAGAAGAACGGATAAGTGACCTGGAAGATAAAATAGTGGAAATAACTACTGCAGAGCAGAATAAGAAAAAGAATGAAAAGAACTGAGGACACTCTCAGAGACCTCTGGGACAACATTAAACACACCAACATTCAAATTATAGGGGTTCCAGAAGAAGAAGAGAAAAAGAAAGGGACTGAGAAAATATTTGAAGAGATTATAGTTGAAAACTTCCCTAATATGGGAAAGGAAATAGTTAATCAAGTCCAGGAAGCACAGAGAGTCCCATAGAGGGTGAATCCAAGGAGAAACACACCAAGACACATATTAATCAAACTATCAAAAATTAAATACAAAGAAAACATATTAAAAGCAGCAAGGGAAAAACAACAAATAACACACAAGGGAATCCCCATAAGGTTAACAGCTGATCTTTCAGCAGAATCTCTGCAAGCCAGAAGGGACTGGCAGGACATATTTAAAGTAATGAAGGAGAAAAACCTACAACCAAGATTACTCTACCTAGCAAGGATCTCATTCAGATTTGATGGAGAAATTAAAACCTTTACAGACAAGCAAAAGCTGAGAGAGTTCAACACCACCAAACCAGCTTTACAACAAATGCTAAAGGATCTTCTCTAGGCAAGAAACACAAGAGAAGGAAAAGACTTACAATAACAAACCCAAAACAATTAAGAAAATGGGAATAGGAACATACATATCAATAATTACCCTAAATGTAAATGGTTAAATGCTCCAACCAAAAGACACAGACTCGCTGAATGGATACAAAAACAACACCCATATATATGCTGTCTACAAGAGACCCACTTCAGACCTAGAGACACATACGGACTGAAAGTGAGGGGATGGAAAAAGATATTCCGTGCAAATGGAAACCAAAAGTAAGCTGGAGTAGCAATTCTCATATAAGACAAAAGAGACTTTAAAATAAAGACTATTAGAAGAGACAAAGAAGGACACTGCATAATGATCAAGGGATCGATCCAAGAATAAGATATAACAATTGTAAATATTTATGCACCCAACATAGGAGCACCTCAATACATAAGGCAAATACTAACAGCCATAAAAGGGGAAATCGACAGTAACACAGTCATAGTAGGGGACTTTAACACCCCACTTTCACCAATGGACATTTCATCCAAAATGAAAGTAAATAAGGAAACACAAGCTTTAAATGATACATTAAACAAGATGGACTTAATTGATATTGATAGGACACTCTATCCAAAAACAACAGAATACACATTTTTCTCTAGTGCTCATGGAACTTTCTCAAGGATAGATCATATCTTGGGTCACAAATCAAGCCTTGGTAAATTTAAGAAAATTGAAATTGTATCAAGTATCTTTCCGACCACAACACTATGAGACTAGATATCAATTACAGGAAAAGCTCTGTAAAAAATACAAACACGTGGAGGCTAAACAATACACTACTTAATAACAAAGTGATCCATGAAGAAATCAGAGAGGAAATCAAAAAATACCTAGAAACAAATGACAATGAAGACACGATGACGCAAAACCTATGGGAAGCAGCAAAAGCAGTTCTAAGAGGGAAGTTTATAGCAATACAATCCTACCTTAAGAAACAGGAAACATCTCGAATAAACAACCTAACCTTGCACGTAAAGCAATTAGTGAAAGAAGAACAAAAAACCCCAAAGTTAGCAGAAATCATAAACCCCAAAGTTAGCAGAAGGAAAGAAATCATAAAGAAATCAGATCAGAAATAAATGAAAAAGAAATAAAGGGAACGATAGCAAAGATCAATAAAACTAAAAGCTGGTCCTTTTAGAAGATAAACAAAATTGATAAACCATTAGCCACACTCATCAAGAAAAAAAGAGAGAAGACTCAAATCAATAGAATTAGAAATGAAAAAGGAGAAGTAACAACTGACACTGCAGAAATACAAAAGATCATGAGAGATTACTACAAGCAACTCTATGCCAATAAAATGGACAACTTGGAAGAAATGGACAAATTCTTAGAAATGCACAACCTGCCAAGACTGAATCAGGAAGAAATAGAAAATATGAACAGACCAATCACAAGCACTGAAATTGAAACTGTGATTAAAAACCTTCCAACCAACAAAAGCCCAGGACCAGATGGCTTCACAGGCGAATTCTATCAAACATTTAGAGAAGAGCTAACACCTATCCTTCTCATACTCTTCCAAAATATAGCAGAGGGAGGAAAACTCCCGAACTCATTTTACGAGGCCCCCATCACACCCTGATACCAAAACCAGACAAAGATGTCACAAGGAAAGAAAACTACAGGCCAATATCACTGATGAACATAGATGCAAAAATCCTCAACAAAATGCTAGCAAACAGAATCCAACAGCACATTAAAAGGATCATGCACCATGATCAAGTGGGGTTTATCCCAGGAATGCAAGAATTCTTCAATATATGCAAATCAATCAATGTGATACACCATATTAACAAATTGAAAGAGAAAAACCTATGGTCATCTCAATAGATAAAGAGAAAGCTTTCAACAAAATTCAACACCCATTTAGGATAAAAACCCTCCAGAAAGTAGGCATAGAGGGAACTTTCCTCAACATAATAAAGGCCATATATGACAAATCCACAGCCAACATCGTCCTCCATGGTGAAACATTCAAAGCATTTCCACTAAGATCAGGAATAAGACAAGCTTGCCCACTCTCACCACTCTTATTCAACATACTTTTGGATGTTTTAGCCATAGCAATCAGAGAGGAAAAGGAAATAAAAGGAATCCAAATCGAAAAAGAAGAAGTAAATCTATCACTGTCTGCAGATGACATGATACTATATATAGAGAATCCTAAAGACGCTACCAGAAAACTACTAGAGCTAATCAATGAATCTGGTAAAGTAACAGGATACAAAATTAATGCACAGAAATCTCTAGCATTCCTATACACTAATGATGAAAAATCAGAAAGTGAAATCAAGAAAACACTCCCATTTACCATTGTAACAAAAAGAATAAAATATCTAGGAATAAACCTACCTAAGGAGACAAAAGACCTGTATGCAGAAAATTATAAGACACTGATGAAAGAAGTGAAAGGTGATACAAATAGATGGAGAGATGTACCATGTTCTTGGATTGGAAGAATCAACATTGTGAAAATGACTCTACTACCCAAAGCGATCTACAGATTCAATGCAATCCCTCTCAAACTACCACTAGCATTTTTCACAGAAATAGAACAAAAAATTTCACAGTTTGTAAGGAAACACAAAAGACCCCAAATAGCCAAAGCAATCTTGAGAATGAAAAACGGAGCTGGAGGAATCACGCTCACTGATTTCAGACTATATTACAAAGCTACAGTAATCAAGACAGTATGGTACTGGCACAAAAACAGAAAGATAGATCAATGGAACAGGATAGAAAGCCCAGGGATAAACCCACGCACATATGGTCACCTTATTTTTGATAAAGTAGGCAGAAATATACAGTTGAGAAAGGACACCCTCTTCAATAAGTGGTGCTGGGAAAACTGGACAGGTACATGTAAAAGTATGTGATTAGATCACTCCCTAACACCATACACAAAAATAAGCTCAAAATAGATCAAAGACCTAAATGTAAGGCCAAAAACTATCAAACTCTTAGAGGAAAACATAGGCAGAACACTCTTTGACATAAATCACAACAAGATCCTTTTTGACCCACCTCCTAGTGAAATGGAAATAAAAACAAAACAAAAAAAACCAAATGGGACCTAATGAAACTTTAAAGCTTTTGCACAGAAAAGGAAACCATAACCAAGACCAAAAGACAACCCTCAGAATGGGAGAAAATATTTGCAAATGAAGCAACTGACAAAGGATTAATCTCCAAAATTTATAAGCAGCTCATGCAGCTCAATAACAAAAAAACAAACAACCCAATCCAAAAATGGCCAGAAGACCTAAATAGACATTTCTCCAAAGAAGATATACAGACTGTCAACAAACACATGAAAGAATGCTCAACATCATTAATCATTAAAGAAATGCAAATCAAAACTACAATGAGATATCATCTCACACCGGTCAGAATGACCATCATCAAAAAATCTAGAAACAATAAATGCTGGAGAGGGTGTGGAGAAAAGGGAACACCCTTGCACTGCTGGTGAGAATGTGAATTGGTACAGCCACTATGGAGAACAGTATGGAGGTTCCTTAAAAAACTACAAATAGAACTACCATAATACCCAGCAATCCCACTACTGGGCATATACCCTGAGAAAACCATAATTCAATAAGAGTCATGTGGGCTTCCCTCGTGCCACAGTGGTTGAGAGTCTGCCTGCTGATGCAGGGGACGTGGGTTCGTGCCCCAGTCCGGGAAGATCCCACGTGCCGTGGAGCAGCTGGGCCCGTGAGCCATGGCCGCTGAGCCTGCGCATCCGGAGCCTGTGTTCTGCAATGGGAGAGGCCACAACAGTGAGAGGCCTGCGTACCGCACAAAAAAAAAAAAAAAGAGTCATGTACGAAAATGTTCATTGCAGCTCTATTTACAATAGCCAGGAGATGGAAACAACCTAAGTGTCTGTCACTGGATGAATGCATAAAGAAGATTTGGCACATATATAGAATGGAATATTACTCAGCCATAAAATGAAATGAAATTGAGCTATTTGTAATGAGGTGGATGGACCTAGAGTCTGTCATACAGAGTGAAGTAAGTCAGAAAGAGAAAGACAAATACCATATGCTAACACATATGTATGGAATTTAAGAAAAAAAATGTCATGAAGAACCTAGGAGTAAGACAGGAATAAAGACACAGACCTACTAGAGAATGGGCTTGAGGATATGGGAAGGGGAAAGGGTAAGCTGTGACAAAGTGAGAGAGTGGCATGGACATATATACACTACCAAACGTAAAATAGATAGCTAGTGGGAAGCAGCCGCATAGCACAGGAAGATCGGCTTGGTGCTTTGTAACCACCTAGAGGGGTGGGATTTGGAGGGTGAGAGGGAGGGAGACGCAAGAGGGAAGAGATATGGGAACATATGTATATGTATAAGTGATTCATTTTGTTATAAAGCAGAAACTAAAACACCATTGTAAAGCAATTATACCCCAATAAAGATGTAAAAAAGAAAAATTTCACAACTTGTATGGAAACACAAATGACCCTGAATAGCCAAAGCAACGTTGAGAAAGAAAAACGGAGCTGGGGGAATCAGGCTCCCAGTCTTCAGACTATATTACAAAGGTACAGTAATCAAGAGAGTATGGTACTGGCACAAAAACAGAAATATAGACCAATGGAACAGGATAGAAAGCCCAGAGATAAGCCCACACACATATGGTCACCTTATTTTTGATAAAGGAGGAAAGAATATACAATGGAGAATAGCCTATTCAATAAGTAGTGCAGATGTAGAGAATGGACTTGAGGACACGGGGAGGGAGAAGGGTAAGTTGGGACAAAGTGTGAGTGTGGCATCTACTTATATATACTACCAAATTAAAAATTGATAGCTAGTGGGAAGCAGCCACTTCGCACAGGGAGATCAGCTCAGTGCTTTGTGACCACCTAGAGGCATGGGATAAGGAGGGTGGGAGGGAGATGCAAGAGGGAGGAGATATGGGGATATATGTATATGTACAGCTGATTCACTTTGTTATAAAGCAGAGTCTAGCACACCATTGTAAAGCAATTATACTCCAATAAAGATGTTAAAAAGTAAAAAAAGGGAATGGGGAGTTAGTGTTTAATGAGTACATATTTTCAGTATGAGATGATGAAAAAGTTCTAGACATGGCTATTGGTGATGGTTGTACGACAATGTGAATATATTTAATGACATAACTGTACATTTAAAAGTGGTTAAAATGGCAAATTTTATGTTGTGTATATTTTGCCAATTAAAAAAACTTATGAAGAGTAATTTGAGCAGTGCTTGCCTCTTTCTTCTCATTGTAAAACTCATGACATTATTTTTATTCCTTGCTGAACAGCCATATTCCTTTCTAAGTTTGGACCAGCTTCCAACATTTTGTCCTTTGTGTTCTCAATGTCACGAAAAATCTCTAAGAGTTCCTTTAATGTTAACTTCTTTTGCTGGTATGCCTTCCTCTGGGACTTCTTCATCCTTTTCATGATGAGTCATGCTCACTTTTTTCATTTAAGCCCATAAAGTTACCTTTCTAACGTCCTCTGGCTGCAAAGCTAGAGCCTCTCAAACAGCAGCACTGTGTCCACATCTCAGAGTCAGCTATTTATTCTATAACTTCGTTTACTTTCTATTAGAAACCTGTAAAGTTACTTACACAGCACAGTAAAATTTCCTGACCTGCTGTGTGCATACTACTTGCTATATGCTTGAATATTTTCAATTGCATGACTTATATTTTTTTCAAAACTCAGCTAAAGAAATTGCATGAAATTGTATCCCTCTCTCTCTCCAGCTGTGTCATCAATAGCCTGTTATAAAGTCCATCTACTAGGCTTTAAATGTTGAAATAACTCCATGGTCCATTGGATGAAATTGTGTTTGGTGGTAAAAAGCAAATTTTCACATTTCCATTCAAGAGAATCAGGGTGACCTGGAGCATTATCCAACAGTAGTAGTGGTTTTCTTTTGTTATCACATAAACTTTTTAAATTCAAATGTATATATATATATATATTTTTTTTTACATATACATGTATCTATAAAAGTTAAATTATTTTCCCTGCAACGTCTCTCTGTCACTGGAAGACAAGGAGGCAATACAACTACATGCTTTGCTGTCCTTGTGTGAGCTGAGCAACAGATGTGCAGTGACTAGTCACTGATTCACTTTGAAAAGAAGGGATGTGATTGGTCACTGATCATACCATAACATGCATCTCTTATTTACATATTGATTTGTGGACTGGAGAGCTAGCAGTGAAATTTGTATTCTATGCAATTACTCATAATTAATTTATGGTGAGGACTGAAATTTGAACTGTGTTGTTGGGTGACTACTGTTAACTAAATCATGGTGATTGAAATTCTTGTAAATCGGAACAATGCAAAGTGAGGACTATCTGTATTACACATCTACTATTTGCTTGTTATGTTTCCCCCACCAGAATGTAAGTTAAGTGGGATGGAGACTTAGCCTATTTTATTTACAGTTATATTCCTAATGCCATAGAACAAAGCCAGAGTAGGGGCTCAAAAATACTTGTAGAAAAGGAGGAAAGGAAAGACAGAGAATGGAAGAAAGGGAGGAAGGAAGGGGAGAGAGAGGTAAGATTATCAAGTTAGATCAACTGTCAAGATCCTCAGAGAAGCAAAAGAACTTTCTCAAAGGCACCCAGCTCTCCAAGGTTCTGCCTTGGGGTCTGACATGTACCCCCTAACCTGCGTTGTTCTTCTTGCTCTTTCTCTCCTTCTCTCCAAACTTTATTTCAAGTTATGCATTCACATGAAGATGTGACTAACAACACTTTGGGACCTTAATCAGTTGACCTTTGAGGAGGGATTAGAGCCTTACCTCAGAAGGCCACAATCCTGTGGGGGGAGGTGACATTAGGGTCTTCCCAGACTCCCTAGTATCAGACTACAGAACCTACTAATTCTTAGTCTATGTCAAACTATTTGCATTTTCTTTCCTAATGTCCTTGTGTGGTGCTACAATCAGAGATCACAGGATGCTGGGGTTTTCCTCTGAGTATCTCACTCCCCTGAGGTTAGGTTTCTAATCTACTCATGGCACTCCGTTGTCCCAGAGCAGATGGGGCAGCCTGGCCAACTCAGAGGGGGAAAACACTGACTTCAGATGAAAAATTTCTGTTTCTGTGACTAAGGACTTAGTCAGCTACCTGGTTTAGGACGTACTATTTGTCAGAAAGTAGATCTGGAGGAAATATCACTCATTCTAGCTAGAGTAATCATTTTCAGTACATTTTTTACTCATGAAATTTAAAAAGAATGGGGTGCCAGTTTAACCTTGTGGTTAAGGTTATGAATGAGAACGGAAGTTTAAATTACCCAGGGAGGTCCCCTTAGTCAGAGTTTCAGAGCATTCCAGACTCTTGTGTCAATTAAAGCACATTGAACTTCAATAGAATAACAAAAAGGCAAGCAGCGGTCTGTTTGGAGACTCCGCCTCTTCCCCTAATGTTCTGCTCACTTGCCCTCTCTCCCCCTCCCTCCTTCCTTCGCTCTCTCTTTCCCTCTTTTTCTTCCTTTCTTTGTTTCTCTTTCTCTCTCTTTCTTTCCTTCCTTCTTTCCTTGAAAAAAGCAACTGTTCTTTACAAGAATAAAATTACTTAAGTAATTAAATGGAACTGACCTTAGCTGATATCTTCTAAGTTTCTAAATCCAAGCTCTATATCAACAATTATATGTTTTCTTTAATTTTCAGATCTTTTGCTTTTTCCCTTTCCTTTTCCATATTCCTCCTATACCCTCAGATCACCATACTTTGGACCTCCCACTAACGGTTTGAACCCGAGAAAGAAAGAGGTTGACTCCCTCAAGGGAGAGTTACAAGGGGTCAATGATGCCTGCCCCTCTTCTTGTTAGATGCTCTTGCAGGAAGTTTGGTGAAAAGAATTAGTTGGCTAGAATTAGTCTTCAGTTTGGTAAATTTCCAACATCTGTGCTTTTCCTGGTTGTCATTAGCATAAATATTTCCCCCCATATTAGCATAAATATTTGAGAGTCAACAACTGAAAGAATTTGAAAAACTTACTGACTGAAGATTTTTGTCACAGACACTCCATTTCAACTGGCATCTTTCACTCTTTAAAAGTTCTATCATCTTAAACAGTACTTTCTTCTTTTGTTCTATTGAATTTCAATTATGTGCAAGCCCTGTAGGGAGATACAAAGATGGATAGGACACAGTTCCTACGCTTACAGCTGAAAACCATGCAAGAACATAAGATTCAGGCTGGCCAAAAGCTGAATAAGAGCACAGGGCTAAAATAATAGTAAAAGAAAACATTGAACAAGAGATGGTGCATGCAGGCTTTGTTTAATTTTCAGGTTACCATTATAGACAGAATATACCAAAGAAGGTCTGAGGAAAATGGGACACCTTGGGGTTTGTGGGCAGGAGGGGACTGTGAGGATAGCGAAAGGAGTTCAGATCAGAGATGCATCTGGAAGGAGTTGGAAGACAGAGTTGCAGGGGAAGGTTTTTTAGGTGGAGAATATGTGGGCAAACAGGGCTACCAAGTGAGGTTGTTCAATTTGTAACACAAGGGCTTGCCATTCACATCATACTCTCTGAGCAGAATACAACCTTTGTGGCCACTGGTAACAATCTTGGGGCAAGAGTCTAAGACATTTCCAGGACAAAATCTCTTGCAGACATAAAGAGTAGACTTGCTATCGTGATGTAAATCCTCAGAGGGCAAGGACTGGGTCTTATTTGTCTTTGGATCCTCAGAGCTTTGCACAGAGTCTGACACATCTTAGGTATTTAACACATGTCTCCCAAATGAATGAACTATAGAACTCAATCTTATCGAAGCCCCACCAGTTGGTTAGTCCAAATGAGGGTGAGGTCACCGAATGGGGATAACTCATATTTCTTTGATATCTCTGGATAATGTTGGGCCTCAGGCCCAGAACTTTCTCTCTTCCAAGTCATTTCAGTTATTCCCAGGACCTTAAGGGATGTTTTGCATATGCTCATGCACTGTCTTCTCTTATTCTTCCAGTCTGGTCTTTATCCGATGTTTTGAAAGAGGCAATATCCCAGCCATGCCCACTCTGCAGAGCCACCACCCCTTCTGTGAGTATGGTATACCTCCCATGAATTTATCTCCTGTGCACCCAAAGCTGCTATAGTGGAAGCCATGATGGCCTCATGGTCCCTTTGACTCCTGGGACTGAAGCCTTACTAATTCTATGGAGAAATGGAGAGAATGGTCTTTTGTTTTCCAGGGCCATCTACATAGACACGAAGATATGTTGAATGTCTCATATCTGACACAGCCCTCCTTAAAACAATGTCTTCAGCTTCTGTCTGTCCCAACAATGAGCAGAAGATGGACACCATGCAGTTCTTTCTACACACTGTCCCCATTTTTCTGCTCTTGAAAAAGAATGTACACTGGAAAATATTGGGGGTATGTGAGAACATGAAGTATTGTAGTTTGGCTGCAGCAAAGTTTGTCCAGGCAAATGGGACACAAGTTGGCCCTGAGGAAGACTGAATTAAATAGTGAGAATGAATGAGTATAAACCCTAAACACTATTTAGTGGAAAACCATTTAAAAGTTGTTTGAAGAGAAGCCATAGTTTTATGATTAAGTATGGAGAAAACTATCATTATGACTCATTAGAGATGTAACAAAAGTCTAGGCAGAATAGGACAGTGCAGTTACACAGACCCAGGTTTGAGTCTCAGTGACATTGGTTAAGTCACTTAACCTCAGGGACTTCTAGTTTCCTCATCTATAAAATAGATATATTATCCACATCTCAGGATCTTTTGTAAGAATCATATTCATAAAATGCTTAGCACAAAACCTGGAACATAGAATACCTAATAAAATGACCAGAAAAAGTAGCATATTATAAGGTATTCTCACTTCTGGGGTAATCAGGAATTCCCAAAGACAGCGATATAATAAGTAAGCAAAATTGCAAAGGAGACGGAGTTTTATTTGGGGTTGCTTACCTTCTCCTTTACCAACCAATGACCCAGATAATAACCAGGGAACCAATTTGGTTAATTAATTCACATCCTGGTGGTAGCACCTGTTTTTCTTCCATAAATTCCAAGAAGAGGGTGACTAGGGAGTGAGTGGTGGTAGAAGTTCAGAGATCAGTAGCAGTTTGGGACAAGGGTGGTGGCCTTTTGAGTGTGAGCTCCTTGCCCCTAACCTTTTGCACCACATCCTTAACATGACTCATCATTACCTAGAGCTTATTTTGGATACAAATGGCTCAAGGCTTTTACTCCATTTGAGCATTCTGTGCACTTCCTTCAAAGTTCATTGTGGATGGCCCTGGAAAACAAAAGGCCATTTTCTCCATTTCTAGCACTGGACATCTATAGGTGTGGCTTATAGCTGCCCATTCACCATCGTTTTTAAGCACTCTCTTCCCAGCAGACAGAAAGCCCTGGATTCCAGAAACAGGCTCCACTTACCAAAAATTTCTAAGCTGTCTGAAAATCAACTTCTACCTTCTCAAGGACCTTCCAATTATTCTGGAATAAGTGACAACACTATTTCCTCTCAGGATTATGTTTGCAGGTCTAGAGGTTCCTGAAGAGAGTTTATGATTGCATTTCTTTATTTCCACTGACACAACTTCCAATAACATGAAGAAGAAAACTTTTAAACGGTGTGATTACAAATCCTAGCTATTTTGTAATCTCTGGTGTATTTGAGAATTACTCATACTAGATGGCACTTGAGGAACAAGAAGTTTCTTGATGTTGTCTACTTCCCTGAAAGACACAAAAAAACAACAAATCTTGTCTCAGTCTGAAAACTGAGTAATCATGCTATGGGATGTCTGATTTTGGAATAGAGGAATAGGACCATGCCATGTTTGGGGGAGTGGCTTAGGATCCAGGAAACCTGGGTTCTTCATTCTCTCTGCCTATATCTTATAGCCTTGGATAAGAAGTTTCCAGGAACCTCCTTATGACTTGTGACACTGCTTACCCTGGACCAGGAGAGTTAAGGAAGGAAAGAACTTGGTAAGAGCTTTGGACTAACTGGCACTAACAAAGTTGTCCAGAAATAATGCTCAAACAAGTGGTCCTCATGAATACAAATGTTGTAGCCAATATTTCTGACATTTCAAGAGCCTGAGAAATGTCAGTGCTTTCTACTGTCTGAGGAGAGCCTCCTCTGAGGAAGTCCTCCTGAAGTGGCAAGTGTTTTCTTTTCCACTGCTTGAAGGTCAAACCAAATCACTTCTTCCTCAAATAGGTCTCACTTTCATAGGCTCATAAAATGGCCAAGTTAGAATGTGTCTTGGTTGATGAAGTCAGTTGAGGGTGTGAGGCTGACTCAGGCTGACCCAAGTTCCTCTGTTTATTCAGTACCAGGAATATTTAAATCAGAACTGACCTTAAAATAGCAACTCTTTGGAAAAGGGCTCAGCACTGACTCCTAAGAATCTCTTATAGCTACCCCTCTTACTTTTCTCTTCCAATGGTCACTGCTTAGAAAGTCTATGACAATATATGCCTCGTGTCTGATACTTTCATTTTCACTAAAGAACATTATTACACCACATAAAATTCTAGAATTCATGAGGGACGATTAGAATACCTTAAATTCCTTTGCTCACTGAGAGAATATTATGGCAGGATTTTATCTCTTACACTGGGACACTTAGAAATTGGCCTGCATGAATATCTTTGTTTGATAGAAATTTGAAGCACAATATTCTTCATTAAGGTTTTTGAGAAAGCAAGAGTAACATATTAATTTCCTTCTCATTTTATATACTATGACAAAACCAATTTTGATCATCCTAACCACAACTATTGACTCTCAAGCATCTCTCTTGGGATCTAATTGGCTGCTATAATTCTCCACCTGAATGGCTCATAAAAACTCCAAACTCAGTGAGACTAAAAGATAATTTAAGCTTATTCTGCCTTCTGTCTCCATCTTAGTTAATGGCATGACATTTGCCAATTCTCTCAAATTGGAAAACCTAGAGGCATTTATCCTCAAGTCTCCCTCTCATTCATTCTTGGTGTGCAACTCGTCACTGTACACTGTAGGTTCTCCTGCAGAAACGTCTCTCAGATTAGTCCACATATCCTTTCTTGGATGGTTTCAGCAGCCTCCTGAAGAACCCTCTTGCTTCTTTCCTCTCCTAGAGAGTTCAGGACCCACATGTGATCATGCCACTCCTTGCTCCAAAATTTCAGGTTGCTGGAAGATTAAAATCCAGATTCCTTGACCTGGCACTCACAGTTTTCCTTAACCTGGCCCCAACCACTTCTACAGCCTAATTCCCTGCCAAGTCACACCTCCATCCCGTAGACTCCAGCCATAGTCAGTTTTTCACCACTCTACAAACAGGACTGATATTTTTGCCACACTTACCTTGGCTCATTTCCTCTCTCTCAAATGCCTCCTCCATCCCATCTCCACCTAGTTAAATGTTACTTATTCTTCAATACCCATTTCAAATGTACCCGTCCAGGAGAGGCCTTCCTTGAGCTGTTCCTCAACCCCACCCCAAGTTAATGACTCCACCATCCACATTGTCTCAGTATTTTATTCACACCTATATGACAAGAGAAATCTCATCCATCAAATATGAGCACCTTGCAAGAGGTTCCCTGTCTTATAATTCATTTTATCCCTGGCACTCAGTAGCATTTGATAAGTGGATTAATGGATACATGGATGGGTTGGGTGGTAAAGTTTAAATTGAGGAGAGTGGGCAGACATTGGAGAGAAGGCAGTGTAAGAAAATGGAGAAAAGGGAAAAGAAATTGGAAATCATGTCTCCTTATTTACTCACTTCTAAATTTTATTCATTTCACCCATTTTCCTTCAAATGCAGTTATAATGAATATTTACTTTCTTAATAGTCCCATGCCCTTGTACTTAAGGAGTTGGGAAATTAAATTTACCTTCCAAATCTGCTTATTGAGTTCATGAAAAACATTTTCCTACAGTTTATTAGCAGAAATTTTATTGCCCTTTAAATATTTTACAGCAAACAAAAGTACTATGAGGAACTTCCTCTTGTAGCCAAGATGGAGAACAGGGAGAAAATTTATCCTCCCATCTTAAACAACTAAGAAATTGGACAAAATATATGAGACAATGGTTTTTAAGACATTGGACAGCAGGCAAATAAGGACAGTGATCCCTGAGAGGAAACAAAGGAAGTAAGCTCCATAATCACTACTACTTACTACCTGGAGAAGGTATCCAGGTCACAGTACAGGGAGGAGGAACTTGGAGGCGCAGCAGAAGAACCCTTGAGTTGAAGATATGGAGCTGAGAGTCCAGGGATATCAAGGCAACTGGAGTTCACATTGTAGAGATAAGAAAAGTATATAGAGAAAAAACTCAGAAGAGCTGCAGAGGGCCCCCCTTAAGTATTCAGCAGAGTACTGATCAGTATGTGTGTGAGGAAACTACACAAGGCTGGGGAGAGAACCACCCCAAAGGTTTAGAAGGAACAGTGTCCAGTGGTCACACAGAGCCAGGAATAGTGAATAGTGCCTGTTCCTACCAGTCTGGAGATGGGTGTGGGGATGGGCAGGGCTATAAGGAGTGGAAAGGAGAGATTGTAAAAGGTCATGAGGAAAGTTTTGGAGGTGATGGATATGTTCATTATCTTGATTGTGAAGATGGTTTCATAGCTATACACATATGTAAAAATTTATCAAATTGTGTACCTTAAATATGTGCAGCATATTTTATGTGAATTATACCTCAATGAAGCTATTAAAAATACAGCAGTTATATGGTAGAAGTATGGAGTTTCTATAGATAACTGTTTTGCTTTGAATCAATGATTTATGATAAACAGTTCACATAGATGGCCATTAATTCATTGATTTTAAAGTTTTTAATTCAAATGCAAATAATGCACTACATTTAAAAAATTAAACATCCAACTGCTAACAACAAAGAAAAACCAAAAAAATTACATAGCAAAGTAAAACATCGGCAGTGAGACAAGAATAAGCTGGAAGGAAAATGAAAGGTGGGCTGTTTCTGTCCCAGAGAGAACCTTAGGGTGGAAGAAGCTACCCATCTCTCAGCTCCTGGGAATGGGTGAGGTATAAAAATCTGACTCAAGCTGGGTCATCTCTGAAAAAAAAAATCTCAATGTTTTTCACAGATTTTCTCTTTTATGTGAATGGATAGCCCAACTTTATAGACAAGCAGATTGAGAAGCCTGGCTAATTCCCCAAATCACAAGTAGGGATGGAAAAAGGGAGAAATTAAAATTGCATCAATATCCAGTTTAATTTGGTGGGCAAAGTATTTGAACTCATCTGAAACTGCCTTATCTTGGAATTAGCAGGGGTCACCAGAGTGGAGGGGGTCTACAAACACATCTAAAGGACAAAGACTGCCTCAGAATTAGTGGTGAATATATTGACACACTTTTTTGGTGAGGGCAGATGGAGTATGAGGCAGCAGTGGAATCAAGTAGAATATAATTGGAATTACAACAAGTTTCCTAATGGCTTCACTGTAATCTATAGTCACTTCAGGCTGGGGTAGGGGAACAGAGGTATGTATGTGGTTTGGCAATGCTATGCTAGCTATTTTTTCTTTCATTGTTTTTATATGGTGTTTTCCCACACAGGGCTCATAGCCCTTTACAATATTGAGGCTCCATTCCTTTGTGTTTTTTGAAAAGCCAGTTGTGGAAAGTTTTGATTTCTATTCTTCCAGTGGCTCTATCCAGTACCCACTAAGTATTTGGCCTTCCTTGGGCTGCTCCTAGAAGGCTGACCACAGGCATAGATACCAGATGAAGGATGGTATTTGCCTATGAGAAACAGTGTGGCTAGAAACAAAGGATAGTTTTCAGGAATTCTCTAGGAGACCTCAGTATTATTTTATTTGCTTTCTTTTCTTGAATGATAATCAGAACAAAAATCAGACTGATTATCAGAAATAATTTTATATTGGGGCAGATCAAGAAGAAAAGTTTGACCAAAATTGGGATGGTCAATTTGAATCAACATTTATTGAAGCCTGATATGTGCAAAGCTGTGCTTGGCATTATTGAAGATATACAGGTGGGAAAGATCCAGGCCTCGCTTTCAAGAAGTCAGCAGCCCAACATACAGTAAAGGTAGGAAATCATCCACACACAGCTAATAGGAAGGTTAAAAGACAAAAGTAGTAAAATCATCTATATCCACAATATGCAATTAAGGGATACACACAAAAATAATTAGATGTAAAATATGATATCAAAAAGAGTAAATATAAGGGAAGAGAATGTGAATTCAGGGTTGTTAAAATGCATTTGAAATTAAGAGATCAACAACTTAAAATAATCACATATATAGAGAGATTGCTATATAAAAACTTCATATAGCAGCCACAAACCAAAAACCTATAATAGATGCACACACAAAAACAAAAAGGAATCCAAACAGAACACTAAAGACAGTCATCAAATCACAAGAGAATAGAACAAAAGAAGAAGAAAGAAGCAAAAAAACCTACAAAACCACCCCCAAACAATTAACAGGATGGCAATAAGAACATACATACCAACAATTACCTTAAATGTAAATGGACTAAATGCTCCAATCAAAAGACACAGAGCAGCTGAAGGATACAAAAACAAGACTTGTATATATGCTTCTTACAAGATACTCATTTCAGATCTAAAGACACACACAGACTTTAAGTGAGGGGATGGAAACAGACATTCCATGCAAATAGAAATCAAAAGAAAGCCTGGGTAGCAATACGTATATCAGACAAAAAAGACTTTAAAATAAAGACTGTTATAAGAGATGAGGAAGGGCATTACATAATGATAAAGGGATCAACCAAAGAAAATATATAACAAGTGTAAATATCTATGTACCCAACATAGGAGCACCTAAATACATAAAGCAAATATTAATGGATGTAAAAGGAAAAACTGATAATAACACAATAATAATAGGGGACTTTAACACCTCCCACTTACATCAATGGACAGATCATCCATACAAAAAATCAATAAGGAAACACTGGTCTTAAATGACACATTATCAGATAGACTTAATAGATATATATATATATACAGAACATTCCATCTGAAAGCAGCACAATACACCTTCTTTTCAAGTGTACATGGAACATCTTCCAGGATAGGTCACGTGCTAGGCCACAAAACAAGTCTCAGTAAACTTAAGGAGACTGAAATAATACCAAGCATCCTTTTCAACTACAATGTTATGAGATTAGAAATCAACTACAAGAAAAAAAGTGCAAAAAACACAAACATGTGGAGTCTAAACAATATGCTACTAAACAAGCAATGGATCACTGAAGAAATCAAAGGGGAAATAAAAAAACACCTGGAGAAAAATGAAAACAAATAAAGTGACCAAAATCTATGAGACGCAGAAAAAGCAGTTCTAAGAGGGCTATTTCCCACTACCAGGCATATACCGTGAGAAAACCGTAATTCAAAAAGAGTCATGTACCACAATGTTTATTGCATCTGTATTTACAATAGCCAGGACATGGAAGCAAACTAAGAGTCCATTGACCGTTGAATGGATAAAGAAGATGTGGCATATATACACAATGGAATATTACTCAGCCATAAAAAGAAATGAAATTGAGTTATTTGTAGTGAGGTGGATGGAGCTAGAGTCTGTCATTCAGAGTGAAGTAAGTCAGAAAGAGAAAAACAAATACCGTATGCTAACACATATATATGGAATCTAAAAAAAAAAAAAAGGTTCTGAAGAACCTAGGGGCAAGATGGGAATAAAGATGGAGACCTACTAGAGAATGGACTTGAGGACATGGGGAGGGGGAAGGGTAAGCTGTGACAAAGTGAGAGAGTGGCATGGACATATATACACTACCAAACTTAAAACAGATAGCTAGTGGGAAGCAGCCGCATAGCACAGGGAGATCAGCTCGGTGCTTTGTGACCACCTAGAGGGGTGGGATAGGGAGGGTGGGTTGGAGGGAGATGCAAGAGGGAAGAGATATGGGAACATACGTATATGTATAACTGATTCACTTTGTTATAAAGAAACTAACACACCATTGTAAAACAATTATACTCCAATAAAGATGTTAAAAAGAAAATAAAAAGGAAATATGAACAGAACGATTACCAGTAATGAATTTGAATCATTAATAACTTTTTAAAAACCCTCAACAAACAAAAGTCCAGGGCCAGATGGCTTCACAGGTGAATTCTCCCAAACATTTATAGATGAGTCAATACCTATCCTTCTCAACCTATTCCAAAAAATTGCAGAGGGAGGAATGCTTCTGAACTCATTCTACAAGGCCAGAATCACCCTGATACCAAAATCAGATGAAGATATTACAAAAAAAAAATTACAGGCCAATATCACTGGTCAACATAGATACAAAAATCCTCAACATAATATTATCAAACTGAATCCAACAATATATGAAAAGAATCATACACCATGATCAAGTAAGATTTATACCAGGGATGCAAGGATTTTTCAATAGCCACAAAGTAGAAAAAGATTTGACAAAATTCAACATCCATTCGTGATAAAAACTCTCCAGAAAGTGGGCATAGAGGGAACCTACCTCAACATAATAAAGGCCATATATGAGAAACCCACAGTTAACATCATGCTCAATGGTTAAAAGCTGAAAGCATTTCCTCTAAGATCAGGAACAAGATGAGAATGCCCACTATCTCCACTTTTTTTTTTTTTTTTTTTTTGCTGTACGTGGGCCTCTCACTGCTGTGGCCTCTCCCGTTGCAGAGCACAGGCTCTGGACGCGCAGGCTCAGCAGCCATGGCTCACAGGCCCAGCCGCTCTGTGGCACGTGGGATCTTCCCAGACCAGGGCACGAGCCCATGTCCCCTACGTTGGCAGGCGGACTCTCAACCACTGCGCCACCAGGGAAGCCCTCTCCACTTTTATTCAACATAGTATTGGATGTCCTAGCCACAGAAATCAGACAATTAAAGGAAATGAAAGGAATCCAAATTGGTAAGGAAGGAGTAAAACTGTTACTGTTTGCATATAATGATACTATATGTAGAAAATCCTAAAGACACTACCAGAAAACTACTAGAGCTCATCAATAAATTTGGTAACATTGCAGGATACAAAATTAATACACAGGAATCTGTTGCATTTCTATATACTAACAACAAACTATCAGAGAGAAAATAATAAAACAATCCCATTTACAATCACATCAAAAAGAATGAAATACTTAGGGATAAACCTACCTAAGTAGGTAAAAGACCTGTACTAGGAAAACTATTTGACACTGATGAAAGAAATTGAAGACAACACAAACTGACAGAAATATACATCATTTTCATGGTTGGAAGAATTAATATTGTGAAAATGACCATACTACCCAAGGCAATCTAAAATTCAGTGTAATCACTTTCAAAATACTGAGGGCATTTTTCACAGAAATAGAACAAATAATTTAAAAATCTGTATGGAAACACAAAAGACCCAGGATAGCCAAAACAATCTCGAGAAAGAACAGATCTGGAGGTATCACACTCCCTGATTTCAGACTATACTACAAAGCTACAGTAATCAAAACAGTATAATACCTGCACAAAAACAGACATACAGATCAATGGAATAGAATAGAGAGCACAGAAATTAACCCACGCTCTTATGGTCAGTTAAACTACAACAAAAGAGGCAAGAATATACAATGAAGAAAAGACAATCTCTTCAATAAGTGGTGCTGGGAAAACTGAACAGCTATGTAAAAGAATGAAATTAGAACATTCTCTAATGTTATATACAGAAATAAACTCAAAGTGGCTTAAAGAACTAAAGGTAAGACCAGAAACCATAAAATTCCTAGAAGAAAACATAGGCAGAACACTCTTTGACATAAATTGTAGCAATATTTTTTTGGATTTATCCCCTAAAGCAAAGGAAATAAAAACAAAAATAAACAAACGGGACCTAATTAATCTGGAAAGCTTTTGCACAGCAAAGGAAACCATCCACAAAATGAAAAAACAACTTACTGAATGGGAGAAAATATTTGCAAATGATAATGACCAATAAGGGGTTAATATCTAAAATATATACGCAGCTCATACAACTCAACATCAAAAAAACAAACCACCTGATTAAAAAATGGGGGCAGAAAACCTGAATAGACATTTTTCCAAAGAAGACATACAGATGGCTAATAGGAACATGAAAAAAATGCTCAGCATTGTTAACTATCAGAGAAATGCAAATTAAAACAACAATGAGATATCACCTCACACCTGTTAGAATAGCTATCATCAAAAGGAACACAAATAACAACTGTTGGCAAGGATGTGGAGAAAAGGGAACCCTAGTACACTGTTCGTGGGAATGTAAATTGGTGCAGGAACTGTGGAAAACAGTATGGAGTTTTCTCAAAAAACTAAAAATAGAACTACCATATGATCCAGCAATTCCACTCTTGGGTATATATCCAAAGAAAACAAATACACTAATTCGAAAAGATTCATGCACCCCAATGTTCATAGCAGTACTATTTACAATTGCCAAGGCATGGAAGCAACCCAAGTGTCCATCAGCAGATTAATGGTTAGAGAAGATGTGGTATATATATATGTGTGTGTGTGTATATATATACACACACACACACACACACACACACACACACACACACACACACACAGTGGAATACTACTCAGCCATAAAAAAGGAATAAAATGTTGCCATTTGCTACAACATGGATAGACCTGGAGGTTATTATGCTAAGTGAAATAAGTCAGACAAACAAAGACAAATACTGTATGATATCACTTATATGTGGAATCTAAACAGTACAACAAACTAGTGAATATAACAAAAAAGAAAAACAGACTCACAGATATAAAGAACAAACTAATGGTTACCCGTGGGGAGAGGGAAGGGGGGAAGGGCAAGATATGGGTAAGGGGTTAAGAGGTACAAACTACTATGTATAAAATAAATAAGCTGCAAGGATACAACACAGGGGATATAGCCAATAGTTTATAATAACTATAAATGGAGTATAACTTAAAAAAAATTTTTAGAAGATGTTGGGGGTAGGAGTTTATTAATTAATTAATTTATTTATTTTTGCTGTGTTGGGTCTTCGTTTCTGTGCAAGGGCTTTCTTTAGTTGTGGCGAGCGGGGGCCACTCTTCATCGCGGTGTGCGAGCCTCTCACTATCGCGGCCTCTTTTGTTGCGGAGCACAGGCTCCAGACTCGCAGGCTCAGTACTTGTGGCTCACGGGTCCAGTTGCTCCGCGGCATGCGGGATCCTCCTAGACCAGGGCTCGAACCCGTGTCCCCTGCATTAGCAGGCAGATTCTCAACCACTGTGCCACCAGGGAAGTCCAAACTTTAAAAATTTTTGAATCACTATGTTGTACACCTGAAAAGTAATATTGTATGTCAACTATACCTCAATTTTAAAAAGTCAGAAGCCTGGTAAAGAGGAAATGATCAGTAGACAAATGGCTGGAACACAAAACACTGTAAAAGTTGAGACCTAAGAGTGGGTTGGCAGATTTAAGCTGGGGAAGAATTTGGGGCTCTCCCCATGTCTTGCAAGCACCAGGCAAATTGAATTGATCTCTAGGGCTGGCATCACAGACAGCCAAAGTCACAAAATGGCTTTCAAGAACAGAGGGCAGGCTGGGTTGCTTGAATCCTGCTGGAACTATGTTGTGGTAGATTATTAAAAATCACACCTTCCTATGTCCATGCTCCTTTGCAGTGTAACTCTGCTGCTTTTCCCCTCAAGAGGTGACATTTTTTTCCCTTCCTCTTGTGACTTGTTTTGATCAATAGAATGGTCAAATTTACATCACATGAGTGGGGTTTATTCAATGTAATAAGTACTTCTTAAATCCAGGTCTTCCTGAATCCAGAAAAAAAAAAACCAAACATTTGTTTAGCCCTTCAATAACTTTAAGGTGTTACTTCCTCTGCTATCCTCCACTGCCAAGCATTTGCTGTCTCTCTTGCTTCTGTGTGGGGCCTTGTGATTAGTTCTCATTGCTGGAAGTGCATGGAAGTAAAGGGTCACTTTTGGGTTGAGGCATTAAAAATTAAGAGGTGTTGGGCCTTCTCTGTGTTCTTTCCACCTAGCCTCTGTCTGTAAGCAGACGTCCCAGGGTAACGGTGAAGCCATGTGAAGATAGTTGGGCCCCCCAATGAAAGGAGTTGGATCTCTGGTTTTTGCCTGGAGTGGAGTCCCCTGTCAGCTGGCATTATATGGTGATGTGAGCAAGAAATAAAAATGTATTGCGTCAATTCACTGAGATACTGGGATTGTTTGTAAAAGCAGCTTATATAACCAGTTGTGTGCTGGTAAATGTTTAGCAACTGGATCTCTAAATGAAACAAAATAAAACAAAACAAAAAAAACATTGATTTGTAGAGTTTGCTATGGTATAAATTTCCATGGTATAAATACTCCCACCATGGCCAATTTCAAGCTACCAAAGTGATGTCACTGAACACAGAGCTGGGAAGGGATGCTAACCATTGGCTCTTGTGAGCCTGTATGAACTAACTCCAGCACACCACTGTGTGTAACTTACCCTGACTAATTTACTCTGCCATCTCCAACTCAGGCTGGGTTTGGTGAGAATCCAGCCAGTCTGTCACATGGAGCTACAGACTGGATAACGCTTGGAGCATCCCACCATCCTGCCAACACTTGCTGACTACATGGGCCTGTGACTTAAGTGTTTAGTCACTGAGATTTGAGGATTGTTTGTTAAAGGAAATTCAATACCTCCTTAGCATCTGGCACAGTGCCTTGCACATGGCAGGCATCAATAAATGTCTACTGAATCAAATTCTTAAAGCTAGGGCTTTACAAAATTTTTGTAGCGTTCAAGCCTCATATCCATTTTTTTGGTATTATTCTTCAGAATGCAGACTAGGAATGTTCAGAGTCCAAATAGTCAAATTAGCCCATATATATATATATATATATATATATATAATCAGATATAACTATATATAGTATATAGCTGATATATATACTAGAATTATATATCTCAGATATAACTATATATAATTGTTATATAATATATTAATATAATATATAATTATATATAGTTATATATAATAATTTTATTTTCTTCACATTTATTATGTGCTAACATGTTCAAAATTAGATATATAGCTATATCATTTTGATACATTCATGCTTATGATTACTACTCTTTAAAGTTATTTTGCCAAGAGCAGACACATATCTTGGCTTACCAGCTGGATCTCAGTACTCTTATCTGTAAAATGAGGGCAATGCTCTCTATCTGTGAGTTGCTGGCACCCCTGGAGCTTGAAAAGGTAGTATTTTTTAAAAAGGAACTTATATAATATGCTCTAAAGTTAATTTTCTAATTTTTTAGTTTCTCCCAGCTATGAGGTTGTTTTGAAAATGGGACCTTAAAATAAACAGAGAAACCAACAAAACTGGTTCCTTGTAACATTGGAAAGTAGCCCAAAGACTTTAAACATATCTTAAGCATGCATAATGCAGAACAGAGGGCAAGTTGATTGTCAAATTCCTGTAGAGGGATTTTTTTTTTTTTAGCTATAACTCTTCCAGCAAATGGCATTAGTATTTGAATTTTAAAACACTCCATATATGCCCTTTCATTCAAGTGTTTTTCTTAATGTGATGTACAACTTTAGAAATGCATACCATCAGCTTAGATATGTATGTTACAGGTTAAAAATTTTCTTCAATTCTATGTTTGGTCTTGGGACTGATTAAAATGTGAATACTAATGAACCATGGGCTGTATGTAGATTCAGTTATTGAAAGGGGATAAAAGAACATTTCTACAAGAGATCAAACATAAGCTCAAATGGTAACTTTGACCAGAGGCCATGTAAGCCACATAACAAACATCCAAAAAAAAAAATCCTCTTACACTCCAAAGCAGCAGAAAGTGTAGTTTGTACAGTTTGTTCAAAAATGTCAACTTGAAATTTGAGTCTGTGTTGTCTTTTGAAAGTCTGAAAAAAATGAATTTGAGGGTATTTTCTTACATTTCTGATCCAGAGTCCTAAAACATATAATACTAGTTACTAAGGAAAGAATTATATTAACTTAATAACAGCCATCCTGTAGGAAAGAACAAAATGGAAATGAACTTTGCTTACTCCTTAATATGAGGGCTCAGACTTAGACCAAACTCCTTGCAACTGAGCTGAGTTCAAATGAGAAAAATCTATTTTGCCAAAAGGACTAAATACCTCAAGAACTCGTAAAACTACTGATTATTTAACTTTGACCCAACTGCCAAACATGCAGGACACTTAAACTTGCTAAAAGCATTTTCAGGGTAAGGAGTAAAATTTGGGGCATCTGAGCTAAGCCTTCCTTGGCTTATGGGTGAAAATCCTCTTTGGTGGCTGCTATCATAATGGCTACAACTCACCAAGGTCTGCTGGGGTAAAAATTTCTGGGTTTATTATCTCTGCACCCAAGAAGTCTTTGTTTAAACAGCAATTTGGAGTGACAACTAAAAAGAATGGAGAATATTCAGCTTACTCCTTTTGGTCACGTATTATTTTCTTTTATGAATGAAAATGAATTATTTAGCTATTTATACCTTGGTGACACACTATCACTCTGTTTCCAATTATAGGCCTTTTGAACTCACTTATGTTTGCCATTTAGAGGCTTAAAAAGTGTTCTCTGTCAATAGACTTGCACTAAGCACTACGGTCCTTGTAGCATCTACTATAAGGCTGCATGAAGGTCTTGAGCACCTTATTTTACCTAGAACAGTCTTTGAAGCTTCTATAACTAAACCAATCCACACTAAACAGAGTCCTACTGCACTCCATTACAAAGAAACAAAATGTATTACTGGGAGAAAGGCCATATGCAAAGTGAGAGGGCAAACTCTTTAAAATTGCAAGTTTCTGTATCATTTATGTAGATCAGTAATTGCTTAGAACTAAAAAGGTATGATGTCAGCAATAATATTACTGGTTGCAAGAGTAATAAATGGCTTTTATGTTAAAAAAAAGACTCATTTGGACATCAACATTACTCTATCCCATAAACACTAAAGTCAAACATTTGGGAGGTTGTTTTAAAATTTAATGCTAGATGATCTTTTGACCAAACATAGGATCAGAGTCACTCCAGCAAAAGGAGTATTCTATTGAAGGCTGTGGACAGACTGTAGGGAAACAGGCTTTCCAGGACACTGGGAAGATGGATACAGAGAATGTCCAGGGACACCTTCACACTCACTCTGTATTTTCCTTTAAATGAGTGTGGGGTCTTGCTGATGCTGAGTTTCCTCAAGAATCTCTTGCCCATCTACCCTCCAGCTTGCCTCTAATATTCTAGGGTATCTCTAAATATTTCCCTCTAAGGGCATACATTTGTGTAAATTCTTCTTCAGTGGTACTGTGGTGTAGTTTTTTAAAAAGTGAGTTCCCAAGTCAAAAAAGTAAACAAAACACTTCAACTTTGCATGGTCAGTGTCACCTGCAGCTTCCAAGGGATGTTGGGGCAGAGCTGGAAGGATAGCTTCTCAAGATATGCTGAACCTGCCTTTGTTCTGTTTGGCCAACTTGCTTCCAAGATGATTCTATGTTCTTCCCTAAATAAACAAGGAGTTTAACCTAATCATATTCTGTGTGTGTGTGTGCACGCACACCCATGCACACTCAAATACATATGGTTTTTTCCAACAGTTGCACTGAAATCTGCAACTGTCATTCAGAACCTTATGTGTATATCATGAATGAGATCTAACATTTGAACATATGGTTAGATTGAGGAGATAAAGGGATGATGGGAGCAATGGGAGGAAATAAATGTATCAGAAAAGCACAAGGATATTATATTGAATTCAAGTTAAAAGGAGGGCACTGTTTTGGATAATAATGACCAACTGAGCATATACATTATTACAACTGCCATAGAACCATAAGAACAAAGAGAAGAGAGAGAAGACAACAGCAGTAAAATGAAGGAAGGTGGATGACAGATGGATAAATGGTAACTGACTTAAGAGGCTCAATTCAGCTGAATTCTAAGCCAGAAGTGGGAAAGCCAAGAAACAACCCATTTTGCACTTCAGAATTTCCTAAGAGTTCAGGGATTGGTGGCATATGTAGAAATGGCAGCTAAGGTAAGGCTAAAAAAAGGAGGTTTCATTGAAAATCTGTATAAGAAGTTAGATCCCAAAGTGTCCCTCCACTCCAAACAGCCAAGACAGATCTTACCTCATCCTAACAAAAGACTGAAGTTTTATTCATTTTAGTGGATGAGAAGGACAGCAAGTTTCTGGAGTAGGGGACACCAAGTGCGGCAGATGGAAGAGATACTATAATGAACATAAGGAGAATAAAGGAAATTTTCCACACTAAATGTTGATGCCAGCCTTCTTTTCCCAATCAGATTCCCAAATGCTGGAAAGAGGTGATAGGGTCTTCTCTTGGGAATCTGACCAGTTCAAGGGGGAAAATATATTATTGCTGGGGATTTCCTAATGAAATAGATCAGGCAGATCATCCTATAGTGCTTCCCACAGTTGAAAAACCTACTCATGTAAGCAAAGCTTTATAATGTGTTCAAAGAGTCAAGGGTCAGCAGATATGAGAAATATGAAACAAAGTAGACAAAATAACCAAACAGAAAAAAGCAGGAAACAAACTTTGCAGAGAGAAGAAAACATTTTTTTTTAAAAAAAGGATTATTTATAGTCTCAGAGAGGTAAGATATTATATCCACAAAACAAGAACAAGATGGTATGAGAAAAGAACATTCAGAATACACAAAGGGTTGAAGAGCTATTGGAAATAAAATTAAAATTCAGTAAAATATTAGGAAGATAAAGTTGAGAAAATCTCTCAGAAAATAGAGCAAAATATATGTGATTAAAAATAAGAGGAAAAAAAGGGCTTCCCTGGTGGCGCAGTGGTTGAGAGTCCGCCTGCCGATGCAATGGACACGGGTTCGTGCCCCGGTCCGGGAAGATCCCACATGCCATGGAGCCGCTAGGCCCGTGAGCCATGGCCGCTGAGCCTGTGCTCCGCAACGGGAGAGGCCACAACAGTGAGAGGCCCGTGTACCGCAAAAAAGAAGAGAAAAAAGATAAGGACCAATTCAGAAGATCTAAATTTGAATAAGCGGAGTTAGTTTTGTAGAAGGAAACTGAGGTAACTTAAATCATTTGCTGAGGTATTCTAATGAGCTCTTAAGTTTCACAAGTTTTTCCTTTTAAAAAGTTTTAGTTTTTTTTCTTATTTATAGCTCAGTTTTGTAAAAGTTGCAGGGGAATGTATATAGTTTAAGAGGCAAATAGTTCTATAAGGCTTATAAAGAAGAGTAAGAGCTGTCTCTCTTTTGCATTCCTGTCTTCCACAAACACAGGGTAAAGAAAAACAGATGAGAAGACATCATCAACAAAATAATTCCAGAACATTTCTCAAAATTGAGACTTGAATTTCCAGTTTAAAAGAGCTCATCACAACAGAGAAAAATAGATCCACATCAAGGCAGAGTTTTAATCACTTGAGACAAAGAAAACATCTCTCCAGAGAGCAAGAGAAGAAAAAAAAAGTTCTTTCATATAAAGGATCATGAATCATTATGGCATTTTATTTTTCCACAGCAACGCTGGAAGCTAGAAAACAATGGAACAATGCCATCAAAACTTGAAGGAAAAAATAATTTCCCAACTAGAATTCTACATTCAGTGAAACTAGGAGTTAAGTATGAGGGCAAAGTAAAACACCTATAGTCTCAAAAATTTTATCTCCCATGCCCTCTTTCTTGGGAAACTACTGGAGGATGTGCTCATCAAAAAGGACAATAAAATACAAAGAGGAAATACGAGAAAAAGAAATAGGAGAACCAAGTCAAGAAGAAGGCAAAAAAGCACACCTAAGATGGTGGTGAAGGGAGATTCTAGGCTGACAGTATTCAGCAAGCCTAGGGAGCAAGCTGTTCATATTTAAGCAGATCTTGGGAGAGACTTCTCTGAAAAAACAATAAACTGAGAGAATATCTAATGTACTCAAACTTATTGAGAGGAAGGATAGAGAAGAGTCTGGGGATGAAGTACTTGTAGATACCCAGAAAACTAAACAAACAAAAGAGACAAGAAAATTATTCATTCCAGGGAAAACAAAAAGTTACACAGTAAGGAAAAAGTAGTCATCTTATACTTCATGGCTTGGCTGTGACTAGCTTTTATTACAAAGTCATAATAATTAAACACTGAATATTGCTCCAGTTGAGATTTCTATATGGCTACATTGGGAGAAGAGGTCATGGAAAGTGTACTTGTGTGGCTCTTAAACTTTGTACATTTACCCACAACTTTTAGAAAATTAGACTATAAATAAGAAACAACTAAAACTTTAAGAAAAGGAACGATTTGTAAAACAATTCATAAGAATACCCCAGCAAATGATTTAAGATACTTCAATTTCCTTCCACAGAATTAACACAAGTTATTGATTTTTGTGTCCAAATGAGGTGACAAAAATGCCACAGTTTAAGAAGAGTATATGGGAATTGCAGTACCCTAGAATAAATAAGATTATGTTTTTTTGTTATTTGTCTACTAGATTAACTTTCTAAATGAGAGGTTAATTTAAGATTAATAAGACCCAATGGAAATAAAGTATTAAAAACTACCTATCTTTAATTTCAAATTTTGTGTGAGGTTAAAAAAAAATGATATACAGTAAACTGGCTTTCTAGAATACAAACTATGAAAAAATAACTATGAAAAAAACTCTGTTTCTCTCAGCAAATGGTAATAAGCTAATTTCAAGCAGAGAAGAGATTATTAAAGCATTGAATCTAATCCTTGTAGAACACTATACAATTACGGTTAAGGATCATATACATTACTAAGGAATTTCATAATCCTGATGTCTTCTAAATTAAAAATGGAAATAATTTAAATTTAGTGATAAATACATTTTGCTAAATTTTCATTACTTCAAAAATCCATATCCCATGTGGAGTGAATATACTATTCAATTAGCCAAAATAACCCTTGCCTAAACACTGTGGATTAATTAAAATTTACAGCCTCTGTTAACAGATGATGGTTATCAATTAATAACCTTGCTCTAACAGCACATTCCTACTAACTTGGCAATAACTAGTCACAAACACAATGAATTATTTCAAGAGTTAAGCATATTTTATGTAAGATCTCTAATTCCAGTTACTATATATGTTCTGGGTTACCTAAGTACATTTGCGTTAAAATCTGAAATTATATGTAAACTATTATTTACCAGATTTGCTTGTAGAAGGCAAGGAAGCTAAATGCCATCAAGTAAAACAGAAATTCACAGGAGACAAAAATATACTGCATCTGCCATAAAGTTTTGTGTCCTTGCTAGCTAATTCAATCTCAATTTCTACAATTTGTGTATAACAAAGAATTAGTGTGTCCTTGGGAATGTTTTGGAAGACAGAATCAAACAAATTTAAATTAAGATTGTCATCTTCACACGTGGAGCTTCGATAAAACTGTGTCCTTGGCCTTTAAAACTCCTACCAAAAGAGCTAATGTTTTCATTATCTAGAACACCCTTATTAAGAGGAGGGAAAAAAAGAGGCAGAGTTCTGAAATAGAAAAACTTACAGCAATAGAGTACAATTTAAATCTAGATGTCCAAGAATTTTTTTTTAAAAAAAAGGAAATTTCAATAGTACAGTCAGTTCATCAACCAACACTTTTTGAGTTATTCAGAGAGTATCTACCACATTACCATGTGCTTGAGTATAGAATCAAAGACAAAGTCATAGTTCATGTATATCAAAATAAGTTCAGCCTTACTAGTAACCAAATAAATCCAAATTAAACCAAGATACCAATTCTACCTGTCAAATTGGTAAAGATGTAAAAAGCGATATTATCGCGATAACGCAGCAAGGAAATTGGAACCTATGGGCTTGTAAGACTGTTAATTGGCACAACTGTCCCAGAGAGCAATTTGTATTAAAAGATTAGAAATATTTATATCCTTTGAACTCAGTCATACTTCTAAGACTCCTTTTTAAAAGCAAGGTAAACAAATCATTTTTATGTATGTCTCTTTGTATAATTTATAGTACTAAAAATTATTATGTAATGTCTAATAATCAATTGGTTAAGTAAATTATAGGGTAACCATATTACATAGCCAAAAATCATGTTTTAGAATAATGAATGTTATGGGGAAAGGTTTTTTTTTTTTTAGTTGGGGCATAGTTGTTTTACAATGTTGGGTTTGGGGAAAGGTTTATGATGGATTGTAAGCAAATCCAGACACAAAGTAGTATGTAAAATATGAAAATATATATTCATGGCGAAAGAGAGTGGGAAGATATGCACCAAACTATACTTAGAGTTTGGATTTTTATTTTGCTTTTTCTGCCTCTCCTACATTGAGTGTTACTACTTTTATAACCAGGGAGAAAAAAAAGGTTGCTTTTACTGGAATTATGATCTGTTAAATTTTTAATGTATTTCAATGAAACCAAATTTAAACTAAATGAAAATAGCCTTACAAAATAAATGCGAAGCAAGGGGTAATGAAGTATGTGTATGCACTTTCCTGTTTATGTAAATGTGATAAGTAATCCATCAGGCGCTTTCAAATCCAATCCATCAGGCGCTTTCAAATCAGAATTTCTTTATAGAGGTGATGGGTCTAAACAAACCAGCTATCTACAGCCGACCAGCACCCGAACCGCCACGGAGAGGGTACTCAGTGTCAGAGCGGCAATTTGCAACCCTGGGATATAGGTATTGTCCTTGTGGGATTCTGACTGAATTTCAATGGATCTTGACCTTATCATGGATTTCATCCATGTAAAGCTGCCCTAATAAATGCAGTCTTCAACTCTGGATGCTTTCTCTAATGTAGCATCATTACTCCCTTTCCTAGCATGAAAAAAGAACTCTCAAATATTAGGAGGGTAATAAGTTGATATATCTGAGATACACATATAAAAGGCATTTGTAAATTATATCTGGGGAGTTTATTTTTCATTTGATTTATATAAATGCAATAAACCACAGGATTAAAAAAATTCAAATATGACAGGAGGGTATAATCTGAAAAGGAAGTCATCTTCCTCCCTCCTCAACCCGCTTCCGAGAAATAACCACTTTAACATTTTCTTGAGTATGTTTTCAGAAAATTTTCATGCACACATACAAATAGCGAATGAGACTGTATTATACACATAACCCTACACCATGCTTTTCTCACTTAGTAATACATCTTTGGTGCTCTCTCACATTAGTGTGTTTAGATTGATCTATCTCATTATTTTGAACAGCTGCATGGATGTATTATTATTCACTTAAGGAATCCCACTTAGTAACTTTAAATATGCACATTGAAACAGTCAACACTGGGCCCTTAAACTGAAACCTCGTGAAGTAAGTCAAAGGAGTAGGGAATTAGCTAGGTTATGAGATTACCTCAATAGGAGGTCAATCTGTTCCCATGGCTGATGAGAAATCAGATATTCTGTGGAATCTCAAGGAGCTCAGAAGTCACTTTTTCCTATTTTCTTCACTCAGGTTCTTGGATTTTTAAATATTACATAAGCTTCATATTGAAGTATAATATACATACAAGAAAAATCTAGGCCCCTTCCACTTTTGAATATAGATGCAAAATTCCTAAAGACAATATTGGTTAAATTAATTTAAAAAGAAACAACAGCAGCAACAACAACAAAAACAGATCATGTTTACACCAGGAATTAAGGGATGGTTTACAACAAACTAAAGGAAAGAAATCATATACTATTTCAGTTGATGTAGAAAAATAATTTGATTTATTTCAACATTTATTTATGATTTTAAAAAACTAGCAATTTAGGAATAGAAGTGACTTTTCGTACTTCATAAAACTTACCACCAACATTATATTTATTATAGAAAATTTAAATGCATTCCTCTTAAGATCTGGAATAAGACAAAGATGCACACTAAAACTGCCACTAATTAATATGGTTCTGGAAATGCTAACCAGAGGCATAGGAAAAGAAAAAGAGATAAGAGGTTAAGTGTTAGAAGGAAATATATGAAACTATTATTACTTTCACATAAGTTCATCTCCCTAGAAAAGCCAACAGAATATAAACTATTAAATCTAATAAGTTGAGCAAAGTTGCCAGATAGAAGAACAACCTACAGAAGTCAATGTGTTCTCTACATCAGAAATACCACTGATAAAATAATTTATCTAGTAATTATTTTATCTAAGAATATATAAGACTTCAGAGAAAACAAAAATTTTACTGATGATTATGAAAGATGATCTGCATAAAAGAGAGAAATTCATTTTCTTTGATGTGAAGACAGTATTATAATGATCTCAATTCAATCTAAATTGATTTATAAACTCAATACAATTCCAATCAAAATCCAAGGTGGATTTTTTTTTTTTAGAAATGCAGTATATTTACTCTAACATCTATACAGAAAACAGAGGTCATAAGAAGATAAGCAAACTTCAAAAAAGAAAAATTTAGGGATACACCCTACTCAATAGTAAGATCTTAACATCTACATGATATGCAGCGACATCCCCTTTCATTTTTCACATAATTTGTGGCTTCTCTTTTTTGTTTGATCAATCTAGCTGGAGATTTTTCAATTTTATTGGTCTTTTCAAAAGCCAGGTTTTGGCTTAATTGATTGTTTCTATTGTTTGTCCATTTTTTTTTCTTTCTTTCTTTTTTTTAGATTTATTTATTATTTATTTTATTTATTTATTTACTTATTTTTGGCTGTGTCAGGTCTTAGTTGCGGCACACGGGATCTTCGTTGAGGTGTGCGGGATCTTTCGTTGTGGAGCACGGGCTTCTCTCTAGTTGTAGCGTGCGGGTTTTCTCTTCTCTAGTTGTGGTGTGGGCTCCAGGGCGCCTGGGCTCTGTAGTTGTGACACACGGGTTCCAGAGCACGTGGGTCCTGTAGTTTGAGGCATGCAGACCCCCTAGGTGAGGCACGCGAGCTCAGTAGTTGTGGCACATGGGCTTAGTTGCCCCGCGGCATGTGGGATCTTAGTTCCCTGACCAGGGATCAAGCCTGTGTCCCCTGCATTGGAAGGCAGATTCTTTACACTGGGCCACCAGGGGAGTCCCTGTCCATTTTCTTATTGCATTGCCTTCTGCTCTTTTTTTTCATTGTTATCCTTCTACTTACTATGGGTTTACTTTGCTCTTCTTCTTCTAGCTTCTTAGGTAGAATTTTATATAATTGATGTTGGACCACCATCTTTTCTAAAATAAATAGTTAAAGTTATACATTTCCATCTAAGCGTTGCTTTTAACTGTATCTCACAAACTTTGATATGCTATATTTTCATTTTCATTCAGTTCAAAATATTTTCAATTTTCTTTTTCTCCCTGGATTACTTAGATGAGTGCTAATTTCCAAATACTTGATATCTTCCCAAGTATCTGTTGTTTATTTCCAATTTAATTTTGTTATACCAGAAAACATACCCTATATGCTTTCAATCCTTTAAAATATATAGAAACATGTTTTATGGTCCAGAATATGGTCTATCTTGGTGCATGTTCCATGTGTATTTGGAAAGAATGTGTATCATGTTGATGTTGAGTGGAATATTCTATAAATGTCAATTAGGTTAAGTTGGTTGACAGTGTTCTCCAAGTTTTCTATATCCTCATTGATTTTCTGTATTCTTGTTCTATCAATTGCTGAAAGAAAAGTGTTGAAACCAAATCAAGAAAAAAAGTGAAAGGACAAAAATTCCTTGGAATATACAAATATGAAAACTGACTCAAGAAGAAACAGAAAATCTCAATAATGGTATCTATTAAAGAAATTAAATTCTTAATTTAAAATCATCCCATAAAGAAAACTCCAGGCTCAGATTACTTCAGTAGTGAATTTTATCAAATATTTTTAAAAAGAAATACTACCAATCTTATACAAATTCTTTAAGAAATTAAAGGAGGAAGGAATACTTCCCAACTCATTTTATGAGGTCAACATAACCCTGATATGAACATCAGAAAAAAATATTATAAGAGAAGAAAACTATAGATTAATATCCCTCATGAACATATCTGCAGACATTGTCAACAAAATACTAGCAAGGATTATGCATCTTGACAAAGTAGAGTATATACCAGGAACGTAAAGTTGGTTTAACATTTGAAAAATCATTCAATGTAATTTACCTTATAGACTAAAAAAGATATGCCATAAGATCATCTTAATACATGAAAAAAAAAAGAGAAAAAGAAAGTATGCTTGTTATCACAACATCTATTCAACATTGTACTTGAAGTCTTACCCAGGATAACAGGGCAAGAAATAAAGACATATATATTGAAAAGTAAAACTATCTTCATGTGCTGATAACATGACCATGTTTGTTTAAAAAAATCCTGAGATATCTACAAAAAGCTACAAGAATACTGCAATGGACTGAATATTTGTGACCCCCTCAAATTCATATTGAAATCTTAACCCCCAATGTGATAGTTTTAGAAGGTGGGACCTCTGGGAGGTGATTAGGTCATGTGGGTGGAGCCCTTGTGAAGGAGATTAGTGCCCTTATAAATGAGACCTTAGAGAGCTCATATCCCCTTCCACCATGTGAGGATACAGCAAACAAGGAAGCAGACCCTCACCAGACACCAAATCTGCCAGTGCCTTGATCTTGGATTTCTCAGCCTCTAGAGCTGTAAGAAATAAATTTCTTATATATGTATAACTGAGTCACTTTTCTGTGCAGCAGAAATTAACACAATATTGTAAATCAACTATACTTCAATAAAATTTAAATATATATATATATAAAACAAATAAACTTATTTTGTTTATAAACCAACAGTTTATGGTATTCTGTTATAGCAGCCCAGACAGACTAGGACAAATATGTAAGTTTAGCAATGTCACAGAAAACACAATCAATATATAAAAATCAACTGTATTTCTATGTATGTAGAATGTAGAATTGGAAACTGATATTAAAAAGACCAGTTGCAGTAGCATTGAAAAAATATAAAATACTTGGAATAAATTTAACAAAATATGGACAAGATCACTAGTCTTGCAAAATGGAAATCATTGCTGAGAAAAAATTTTAAAGCCCTAAATAAAAGGAAATATCCATACCATGTTCATGGATCAAAAGACTCAACATTGTTAGGATAACAATTCTCTCCAAATATATCTACAGGTTTTATGTAATCTCAATCTAAATCCCACTAGGTTATTTTGTAAAAAATAAAAGATGATTCTAAAATTTGTATGGAAATGCAAAGGATCTAAAATAACCAAATAAGATTTGAAAAAGGAGAATAAAGTTAATGGACATATACTACTGACTTCAAGTCTTACAGTAAAGCTTCAGTTATCAAGACACTGGAATTGACATGAAGATAGATATACCTATCAACAGAACAGAATAGAAAGCATAGAAATAGACCCACACATATATGGTTAATTGATTTTTAAAAATGAGGACAAGATAATTAACTAGGGCTAGGATAGTCTTTTCAGAAAATGGTGCTCAGAAAAATCGGAAATCTACAAGGAAAAAAAAATTTTACCTTTACTACAAACCACACATAAAAATTAACTAGAAATGGATCATAAACCTAAATACAAAAGCTAAAATTATGAATATTCCGTAAGGAAATGCAACAAACATTTTTTTCCCTGACTGTGTGGTAGTCAAAGATTTCTTCAATAAGCCATTAAAAGCATGATAATCTTAAAAGGAAAATGCATAAATTAAATGTCAAAATTAAAAACTTTTGTTCTTTCAACAATACTCTTAAGAAAATGAAAAGGCATGCAACAGACTCAGGCTGGGATAAAATATTAGCAAAACAGGTATCTAATAAAAGATCTATACCCAGACTATATAAAGAACTCTTAAAACCCAATAATGAGAAGAGAAACAATCCAATTAAAAATGAGCAAAAGATAAAGAAATATTTAACCAAAGAAGATATATGAATGGCAGATAAACACATGAAAAGAAAGTCAACATCTTTAGTCATTAGGAAAGTGCAATTTAAAACCATAATGAAATACTACCATAAGTGTAACCATAATGAAATGAAACCGTAAGTGTAGCTAAAATTAAAAAGGACTGCCAATACCAAGGGTTAGCAAGGATGTAAAGCTAATGGAACTCTCATAAGTTGTAGGTGACAAGATAAATGATAAAATCACTTTGGAAAACAGTTTAGCAGTTTCTTATAAAATTATAAAATTAAAAATACAACTACCTATGACTCGTAGGTATTTTCCCAAGAGAAAAGAAAATATATGTCCATACAAAGATTGAATATTCATTGAATATTCATAAAGCTTTATTTATAACAGTAAAAAACTGACAAGAACCCAAATGTCCATCCACAGGTAAATGGATAAACAAATGTGTGATATTCATACAATAGAATACTACTCAGCAATAAGAAGGAACAAACTACCTATACATGCAACAGGATGAATCTCAAAAACATTATGCCCAGTGAAAGAAGCTTAACTCAAAAGGCTGCGTATTGTATAATTCCATTTACATAAATCTCTAGAAAAGGAAACACAATCTACAGGGATAGAAAGCTGATCAGTGTGTGCCTTCTGTGTGTGGCAATGATGGGAATTATTTAAGAGAAGTACAAGGGAGATTTTGAGGGTATATCTTGATTGTAATGGTTGTTAATGCGTATATACATTTATCAAAACTCTTCAAACTATACACTTAAGATGGTTGCATTTTAACATATGTAAATTATACCTCATTAAAGGTGATTTTAAAAAAAAATCAGTGTAACTCACCACATTAACTAAACAAAAAAGACAAAAATTAGATGACCATCTCAATAAATCTAGAAAAAGCACTTGATAAAATTCACTATCTACTCATGATAAAAACTCTTAACCACCTTGGAAGAGAGGCAAACTGTCTTAAAAGATGTCTACTCTACAAAGAAACTATAGTAAACATCACACCTGCTGGTGAAATGTTGAAAGCTTTCCCTTTGATACCAAGACAAGGATGCCCTCTATCTACCCTTCTATTTGACACTGTACTACATGTCCTAGCCAGTACAATTAGTAAATAAAAATAAATAAGAAGTAAAAAGATTAGAAAGAAAGAAAACTTATTCACAGATATATTTGTATACATAGAAAACTTCAAAAGAATCTATAGTTAATCTTGGAATTATCAAGTAAGTTTAGTAAAGTTGCTGGATACAAAGTAAAAACAAAACAAACAAAAAACGCATGTTTATATACCAGCAACAATCCATTACAAAGTAAAATTTTAAGAAGATACCACTTATAATAGCATCATAAAAGATCAGTTACCTCTGAATCTAACATATGGTATGCAAGAGCTCTACATGGAAAACTATGAAACATTGTAAGAAAATAAAGAAGACCTAAACCAATGGAGAAATCCCAATATTCATGTATCAGAAGACTCAGTAAAGTATAAATGTCAATTCTCCCAAAATTTACTAACTATAATTCCCATTAAAATCCTAAACTGTTTGTCAAAATTGACAATGGATTCTGAAATTTTATAACATAAATGCAAAATGCCTAAAATAAATATCCCAGGCAATATCAAAGAACAACAACTCTAGTGTATATCAAGAAGGAGGGGATATGGGGATATATGTATACGTATAGCTGATTCACTTTGTTATACAGCAGAAACTAACACACCATTGTAAAGCAATTATACTCCAATAAAGATGTTTAAAAAAATTTATATGGCTTAGTAATAAAGACAATGTGGTATTGGCAGAAGAATACTCAAATAAGCCAATAAAATAGAATAGATATCTGGACACCTACATATATGGGCATTTGACTTACAACAAAAGTGGCACTGCAGAGCATTGGGGAAAGTCTTTTCAACAAACAACGTTGGGTAAATTGTACAACCCTATATTAAAAAGTGAAATTTGATGTCTAACACACCCAATTTACAAAATTCAATTCCAGCAGAACTGTAGATTTAAATGTGAAAGGCAAAATAACAAAAATTTTGGAATAGGGAAAGATTTTAAGCGGGTACACAAAAACCAGCACTTACTCTGAAAGAAAAGATTGATAGATTGAATTACATTAAGAATTTTTGATCACTGAAACCACTGAGAAAATAAAAGGGAAATCAGAGTAAAATATATTTGTAATAAAATAACAAACAGCTCACATCCAGGATATATGAAGAATTCCTACAAGTCAACGAGTAACCCAACCCAACGTAAAAATGAGCAGGAGATTTGAACAGGTACCTCACCAAAGTGGATATCTAAATGGCTAATAAACATATAAAAAGGTGCTCAATCTCATTAATCATCATAATAAATGCACCATAAATATCACTAAATACCTACCAGAGCGGTTCAAATTAAGACGTACAATACTGTGTTGGTAAGGATGTGGAGCAATAGTAATTCCCATACATGGTTGGTGGAAGCGTGAAGTCTAACAATCACCACGTAGCACTGGCATTATCTATTAAAGCTGACTTAGCCAAATTCCATGACCTAACACTTCTACTCCTAGGTATTCTCCAACAGAATGAGTGTACATGTCCCATCAGGTTGTAAGTAAAAGAACATTCATAGCAAGGTTACTGGATGCACAACTGGAAATATCCAAATGTTTACTAACATGGATTGAAATGCAGCAATGAAAATGAACAAACTACACCTACATAAAGCATGGATAAATCTCACATTTTTTGAGAAAAATAAGTCAAACACAAAAGATTATGTGCCATATAATCCCACTTATAGAAACTTCATTAACAAACAAAACTAAGCTATAATTTTAGATTTTAGGATAGGAGTTTCCTTTGGGGAGGGGGAGGGATAGTGACTGGGATGGACTCATCAGAATAGTGTTTCTGAAGCACTGGCAATATTCCATTTCTTGACCTGGGTGATGGTTACACACATCTGTTCAGTGAGTTGTTCGCTTGTTTTATGTGCATTTTCCCATATGTGTGCTATACTTCAGAATTTAAAAATTTTAAAAATGGTAAAAGATATGAACAGGAAATTTACAGAAAACTCCCAAAGCTCAAATGCATATGAAAAGATGTTCATAATCATTAGTAACTAGAGAAATGAAAATTAAAACAATAATATATCACTTTACACCTTTTAGACTGGCAAAAACATCTCCAGTGAATCAATTATTGGCAGGGATATGCATAGGACATCTCATTCACTGATGTTGGGAGCAGAGACTGATCAGGCCATTCTGAGGGGTATGTTGTGTGTGCATGTGTGTGTGTGTATCTATTATGATCCAACAACTCCACTCATTACATATTCCAAATAATTTCCTACACAGATCCAGAAGGAGACATGTATTAGGATGTTTATTATGATGTAATTTGTAGTGGCAAGAAATTGGTTCCCATTTGGGGTCCATTACTAGAAATGGTATAGATGAAATGTGTTAGTTGCGACTCCATGGAGTACGATGCAGAATTAGAAGCAACAAATTAGACAGCAATGTGGACTGACCTTAAAAACATAGTGCTTAATTTAAAAAAAAACCAGAATGAGCTATAACATAGTACCACTCATGTAAATTAAAAATACCTGGGACTTCCCTGGTGATGCAGTGGTTAAGAATCCGCCTGCCAACGCAGGGGACATGGGTTCAATCCCTGGTCCGGGGAGATCCCACATGCCACAGAGCAACAAAGCCCGTGCACCACAACTACTGAGCCTGTGCTCTAGAGCCCGTGCGCCACAACCACTGAAGCCCACGTGCCTTAGAGCCTGTGCACTGCAACTACCGAACCCGTGTGCTGCAACTGCTGAAGCCCGCATGCCTAGAGCCCATGCTCCACAAGAGAAACCACCACGATGAGAAGCCCATGCACCGCAACGAAGAGTAGTCCCCACTCGCTGCCACTAGAGAAAGCCCACGTGCAGCAAGAAGACCCAATGCAGCCAAAAGTAAAAACATAAAAGTTTTAAAAATACCTGAATGCCAAAAACAAGATATATTTTCAAGAACGTATACAAATTAAATGATGTATATTAAACATAGTTAACTTTGGGTGGGGAGTGAAGGAAAATGGGAGTACAGGATGGTGATAAAGGAAATTTTTTTAAAGCAAGGAAGAAAAATGTAAATAGCCTGGATCAGACACCAACTTAACCAAATGATCAAAGTTAACATTACCAGTAATGGAACAGACCAACATAAAGTGCCTTCTGATATGATGCACCAAGGACACAATGTCACTTGTGTGGTATTCTTGCCAAACACATGTAACCTGAATTTAAGCAGAAGGAACCATCAGGGAAACTCAAATTGAGGGACAGTCTACAAAATAACTGGCTTGTACTCTTCAAAAGTGGCAAAGTCATGAAAGACAAAGGGAGGCTGAGGAACCGTTCCAGGATAAAGGAAACTAGAGATAGGACAACTATATGTGGTATCTTAGATTGGATCTTGAATGAGAAATAGGACAACAGTGAGACAAGTGATGAAAGCTGCATAAGGCATCTAGATTATATTATCATATCAATGTTAATTTACTGATTTTTGTAACTAGTTACATGAAATATTAACAGCTGGGAAATTGGCAAGGAGTATGTGAGCACTCTGTAGTTTTGATATAATTCACATACAATAAAATTCATCCTTTCAAAGTGTACAATTCAGTAGTCTTTAATATATTCACAAAGTTATGCAACCATTACTTGGACATTAATTCCAGAACATTTTCATCACTCCAAAGAGAAACCCTCTACCCATTAGGAGTCACTTCCCTCTCCCTTCTCCCCCTAGCCCTTGGCAACCATTCCTCTACTTTCTGTCTCTCTAAACTTGCCTATTCTAGAAATTTCATGCAAATGGAATCATACAATATTTGGCCTGTTTTGTCTGGCTTCTTCCACTTAGTGTAACATTTTCAAGTTTCATTCAATGTTGTAGCACCTACCAGTACTTCATTTCTTTTTATGGCTGAATAATATTCCATTGTATGTATAGAGCATCTTTTGTTTATCCACTCATCAGTTGACAGGAATTTGGGTTATTCCCAACTTTTGGCTATTATGAATATGAACATGTGTGCACATGTATTTGTTTAAGTATCTTCAGTTCTTTTAGGTACGTATCTAGGAGTGGAAGTGCTTGGTCATATACACGGTAACTCTGTTTTAACTTTTTGAGGAACTGCCAAACTTTTCCAAAACAGCTGCACCATTTTAAACTCCCACCAGCACTGTCTATATTATTTTGGTTAACTTTTTTAAGGTCTGAATTGTTTCAAAAAGGAAAGTTAAAAAAGTGATCATATAGCCAGGGTGCTGTGCCTTTTCTAGGAAAAGCCAACATACCAACGTCCATCCTTTCCTGGGTCCCATAGAGTGAGAGAAAAAGTGAGAAAACAAGCCCCTAGTCATTTGCACCTTTATTCTTGCTTTGGGGATCTGTTCAATACTGAGAGGGAAATGAAAACCTGACCATGTAACCAGGGGGTTCTTCTTCACACCAGCCTCCATTGTCAACACTGTCTTGTTTAATGACAGCCAAAGGGACTCAGAACATCACAAGTACAGGAGTGGAGATTGGAGAAAAAAAACTGTCCCTTTGATAATTATAATTTATTAAACATAACCATGCTTCCCAGAGACTCTTCTCACTCTTCAAAAGCTGTCAAATAGCTCGAGTAGAATGACTTTCTCTTAACAGGGCACAAAGGCCAGTGACTTGGGTACAGAATAGACAATGGAACTGATTGGTGGATAGAAAGCCAAAAGACACACATACACACACAAAAAAGCACAATCTTTTAAAAGCTCCAAGTCATTGGCTTTATTTTTACTGAATTCAGCATGGGGTGACAAAAATACATTATATCACTAAAATCGACGATTACATGCAGACATTTATCCTTTCATTCCGTATATTCATTTTCTACTTTAAATCTGTTAAGTCATATTCATTTAAAATACATGTTTACTAACTAAATATCTCCAGTTCATATAACCAAGAATTTATAACAGCTCCTTTAAAAGTTATGTTCCTTTATTACTGAGAATTTAATGGTTTAGATTGGTCTATTTTTTTTTAATGCTTAGAGATTTAAATTTATTTACCAGGAACAGACAAACAAAACATAATGTAAAAAATAGTTTTCCAGAAGCTATTTCCATCATTCTTTTCTTCCTTTTCTCCTGCAAACTGGTGGTTTATCTTTACAAGTTCTTGGTCATTCCATAAGAAAGCTGCTCTTCTTCCGGTTTCATAAGAGATGGTGGACAGTGGTAAAAAAAAATCCAGTTTACTTAAATTCTAGAGTTCACTTCAGGGAGCAAACAATGGGGTGGGATATTGGGACAGAGTGAGAGATATGGATTCTGGTGAGACCGAGAGTCCTTCACAAAAATTACAGGGCTGTGGTAAAAGGAGAACAAAAAGAAACCGGGTTCCTGCTGGTGGACAGGAAGCCAAAATGAGTAGGAATTGTGAGGTAGCAGGGCAGTGTGATGAGGCCCATAGGTGCTATGACTTCTGATAGTAAATATGTACAGAAACCAAATAATAATTACTAATAACATGTAGGTGACCAATCCTTGAGAGTTGAGGCAGAGAGAAGGAAGGATGGCATTACACCTGGTCTCTGGTTCATTGAGTTTCCCGGGCTGGTGTGTGACCATCTTGGTGAAATCATAACAAAATCATGTTTTGCTAAGGTGATCAGCTTTCATGGGGTCCTTTCTCTGCACTCTGTCCAATGATAAAGCCCACTGGCTTATGCCACCTGGAAAAGTTATTCCAAAACAGTATAGGTGAAGCATTGATGAAAATAGCCATGAAGAACGTGTTTCCAGGTAGCCTGAAACCCAGCAGACAATGTAGCTGTTGCCCAACAAACACAGAAATCTACATTGTATGCCAGGTTCATGCCCTAGACCTGGATGTTGTGCCTGCAAGCCTTCCCACATATGATTTCAACATAAATGTCCCCTGCATTCAAGATTTCTGGCATTTATCTTCTCCGACACAGGGAAAAGACAACCACAAATCACAAGTGCACTGCTGGGATGTATTTACTACAAATGAAATTTCCTTAAATTACCACATTATTTTGAGAATGCCATTTAAACGTCAAGAGATGAAAAAGATGGATGGATCAATGGATAAAATAGATCGGTAGGTGGGTAGATAGATAGATAGACAGATAGATAGATAGACAGATAGTTTTGTGACCAAATGATACCTTCCACAGGGGAGGGAGAGAGAAAAAACAGATAAACAATACACAGATAAAATATCTAGATTCCTCCCCTTTGTGGTGCTGAAATCAAATGCACCTCATTATTCATAAAACCCTGATGGTTCCCATACTCCAGCTAATAATGGAAGACGTACCACCCACCCAAGAACTTAATCCTGTGTGTATATGTGTGTGTGTGAATCAAGGTAAAGCCTTATTATTGAGTACTTCCCAATAACCTCACTCAGGACACTGTAACAGAAGGTAGAAGATGCCATCAGAGACCCAGTAGCCAGATGTAGCTACTGATTACAAAAGACAGGATCTACACTGGCTACTGAGCCATTGAGGGTACCTACACATTCCAGCAGCTAGATGATCCGCAGCCTTCTAGGGAGGGGCTCTGTGGAAGGAAAGAGAAGACATCAATCCTGGAAACTTATGTAGGAATGGTATTAGGAGGTTTCAATTGCATATTCTCTTTATTGACAGTCTGACACTAACCCCATGTCTGCAGTTTAAAACAACCTCTAGATTTATTTACTTACTCAACATATGTTGATTGAGTGATATTGAGGAAAGTACCAGATACTCTCTCAGGTGCTAGAGAGCCAGCAGCAAACAAAAAAGATGAAATTCCCTGCCCTTCTAGAGCATGCATGATTGTCTGTGAGAAAATCTACAGTTGATTATTTGGCATGTTTTTGCAGTAAAACGTAAAATATATATATATATATATATATATATATGTATGTATATATATGAAAAACAAACAAGCAAACAAAAAACCCAATCCACCATTTCATTGTGGTCTTGGAGCATTTTTGTCTGCCTTACTACACTTTAACTTGGGTAATCTAGCAATGATGCACATATGTACGATAAAGAATACTGTATATTGCAGTATATTGTTTCCTCTATAAACTGAGGATGATACAGCTATTTCAACCAAGTTTCTAAAACACCTAGCAAAACTGCAAAAAAGATACATTACAAAGTATCCAAAGCAGCATCTCACTGGTATGTCAGTTCCAAGCTTTCCTCCCATAATACCATGTAGGTATAAAAAAGTTAGAGGATAAGTGTCTTCCTCATTGATTCATTCATTCACCCCAGAAATGCCTGCTGAGAGCCTTCTCCTTATTTTCTGCCAGGCACTGGGGATGTGACACTGAAACAAGACCCAGCAGGTAGGGTCATGAAACTGAAAGGTGAAGATTTGAGGTGCAGGTAGGGAAAGACAAAAAGCAACTCAACAGGTACGGATGGTTATTTCCACAGTGAAAAGGAATGCTATTTTTCACAAGGCTTTTCACGAAAAGCCTCATTGCGGGTATGACATTTGAGGAGATTCTTTGAAGGAGGAAGAGGAGAACTGTGCACACACCTGTGGTGAGAGAACATAGCAGAGAGAGGCGAGATTCAGAACAAAGGCCCCAACCAAAGTGGGAAGAAGCCTGGTGTCTTGGAGAAGGCGTTCTTATATTAGCATATGACCGCTGTAGCCAATTATTGTTTTCCACTTTTAGGATTTTTTTTTAGAATGTAAATGACTATACAAGTTTGCGCCAAGTACACACATTTTAGAATCTGACCTTCTTATGAATTTAAAATGCTTTGGCTATCACTTAGAAAAGATTTAGGAAAGTTATCGTCAATTGGAAGAAAGTCTATACTTAGAACTTTACATTAGTACAGTTGGACTGAACATGAAGCTGGATGGGAATATTTATTGCCCAAAAGGTAGCTTTTAAAAAGATCTGTTAGGCAACATTGTAAATCAACTATACTCCAATTTAAAATATTAAAAAAATAAATAAATAATTTAAAAATGTGTTAAGTGTAAGAAGAGACAACCAGCTTTCTGAGAGCTCTAAATATATAAATTTCAAGGGAATGATTTAACTATTTAATCACAGGTGTCTAATTTTAAGAGGGAACCCACTTGCCAAATTATAATAATATTGTTTCACCAGGTAGTTAGTTCTTAGGAAAGGAGAAGGATGGAATTTATAAAGTGAAGTAGGTTTTTGTTTGATTGCTTGGGTTTTTTTTTCTTTTTAAATAAATTAAAAACAACTTAATCTATGAAGTACATTTTGCCATTACCTAAAAAGCCAGGGGATACATACCGAAGTAGGAAAAAAGACTGCTTAGACAGGTTTGGCTGAATCTTACCCTCAATATAAAATAAAGCATTTACAGAACATACAAACTTACATTTCATAAACCACTAAAACTAAATGTTCGTAACTATTTTTATGAATAATAAGACTAACAATTAAAGTGAGGCAAGAGTTTAGCTTGGTTAGTCTTAACACCAAAATCCAAAGGATTATCTTTTATAAATTTTGGTCTATATTTAGATTAGAAGAATGGCATTTTTAATTCTCAAAGCTCACCCTATCTATCCTCTAAATCTTCCTAAGTCAAAAGAACTATAAAGTTAAGACAGTTTTTTCCCCTTACTTTTAAATTTATCTAGGTAATACAAAAAGGAAAAACTGTAAATAAAATTTTATTAAAGGTTACTCTATAGATTAGTGTCAACCACTAACCAATAATACACATTTTAAAGTTTATTAAAATATAGAGAATATATAAGAAATACACTATAGCATAGACTATTAACCAATAATACATTTTAGAAGTTTATAAATAAGTCAAACTAAAAATGGCAAATTACATAATTATATTATCTAACAAGAAGACAATTAAACCACAGGGACGGGTGAAAGAATTATAACCAAGGTACTCAATGCTCAAGTCCTATTCACAGTACAAACAAACAAAACAAAGACAATCATAAACAAAACAAAAAAAGCCTGTCCCTGCTGGCTAAAGACCATTTATTTGAGGTACACATAATGGGAAAGAGAGTTAAAAGGGAGGAAAAGACCGATTAAAAGTTAAGCCTGCTACCTGCTGTTGGAAAGCCTGCTTGGAACTGGGAAAAGGACCATTTCTTGAAACGTTAACCTAGAATTTGAAGAGCTTACCCTCCGGAATGAGAACAGGGGCAACCCATAAATCCAACCAAGAAGTAAAGAAACCCACTGATGTTTAAAGCCAAGTTGACATTCTCATCAAAGTTTCACTAGAAATTAATGAAATGCTGCTTCGTGGGTCATTCAACGAAAGGAAGAGTAGACTTCCCTTGTCTTTTTAAGGGATTATCTGGATGATTCTATATTGCCTCCCCAAAGCATCCCTAACTTTAGAAATTGTAGTTTTTGGAAAGAAATTATGACCCCAAGCACTGTACGTGGTAGTAAATGAAGAGGGATGAACAATTTCATAGCACTGCCAGAATGTTAACTTTACCAAGTCAAAATTGTAAAGTTTGGCTCTAGATGTCCCCTTCCAATCCCCATCCACGATTTTTCACATATTTTAGCACATGTACTAGCAGCCTTCTGGAACTAAATAGGAATATACAACAGCATATTTATGGATTTGACAGAACACACGCCAGTACATTACTCGAACAAAGATTTTACTTCTAACAAAAATTGCCTCCCATGGAGTAGATCTCATGTTAAGTGTTCTGACCACACACACATTAAAATAGACAAATGGAAGCTATGTTTGCTGTTGGATATGTCTATTACCTGGATTGTGGTGATGATAATGGGTGTTTGCACACGTAAACTCATCAAATTGTACACATTAAATATGTGCAGTTCTTTGTATATCAATGACACCTCAGTGAAATTGTGTACAAAAAACAAACAAACGTTTAAACTGCCTTCCACGTGGTTAAGAACAAAAAGCCTAACTCTAACTGTAGCCCAGGAAAGAAATGCACACATATATGTATACACAGTGTGCCGTGGGGTGAAATTATGCCCGAGGAAAACCCAACCTTTTAAATACAGGTGTCTAATTAAAGTACGTTCTTGTGAACTTGGATTCCTTTTGTGTTACGTTAGAGCATTTGAGCCAGGGTCTCACCATAACCAGCACGTGGTTGCAGCCCGTCCAAGTCTTGCATACCTGAGATCCTGTGACTACACTGACCAAAAACATTTATACCAGCTGATGGTCACTTGATTCTCATATCACTTATTTAGTAAATTGCTCGGGAAGTCAACTTGAAGATTGAGGTGAACGTTTTCTGAGATGTTCCTGCTCAAGACATTAAAAAAAAAAATTCCCTGCCAGATAACTCTAGTCTGAACAGGCCTGGGAAGGGATGGGGTTGGCACGAGATCCTAAAACAAGCTTCTAAAGGCGAAACCACTCAGCCCATAAAGACAGACTCAGACCAGTTTTTAAAAAATAATATTTAGCAATTAGGCACATGCCTTTAATCCTTCTCAATGAAAACCAATTTTTTTTAAACAACCATTGGATGAAAACATGAATCACTTTACTCATTAAAAGCCCTCAGAGAAAAAGGATAGTTTTCACCTAAGTAACTGCCTTTTTAAGGACAAGTTCCAGAAATTAATTGCACTAAATCCATGTGAAAACATCTCTCTCTCTGTCACTCTCCCCCTCTCGAAATTCTCTTCATACAATGTTGGCAGTATGCAATAGTGGTGAGGAATTCATCATTGGAAAAAAAATGAAATAAAATAATCTGCATTCTTCTACCAATGATAAGTTAAAAAAAAAAAAGGTATCCAAGTAAGGTGACTCTTTTCTGAACCTGTAAATAGAAAAAACATTTCTCCCAAGAATCCCTGATACAGACTTTTAATAACAATTAACCCATTACTATTCTATACTATTACTGGGGTCCTTCTAAATTTGGTCTCATTTCAAAGCCTTGTGCTATTTTCTAAAGGCATTGACATCACATACGCCTAACAGTGCAGGTTTCATTTATAATCAAATCTCTACCAAGCCTCCGTTTTCACTACTATACAGAACTCCTTTTGTCACCAAATGTTCTCATGGTACAAAATTCTTCGCTTGGTCTTCCTTGACTCTTCCCGTCAAGTTTCACTCAGCTCAGATGGACTAAGGAGGAGCAAATCCTTGGCCTCTACATACTGCTTGCACAGCCCCTCTTCGCCCTCTGCTGGGCTTGGCTCAAAGAGATTCTAGAAGAGTCTAGAAGGATTCTAAGGGGCCTTCCCAGAGTCCCCCGAAAAGTTAGCTGCATGCTATTCAGGGCCAGCTCCCTGATCACTCAGTCTGTGTCTCAGGCAGAAACACAAGCCAAATTGTTCTTTAATTATTTGTTTAGAAATACATCTCCCTGTAAGAATATGAGCTCTGTGAGGGTAAGAATTGAGTCCCATTCTTTTGAGACTCCCCAGGTACTAGCAGGTACACTGGATCATAGTCATCTTTTAATAAATATTTGTCAAATAAAGAAGTCTGAGTGACGTGCCTGGCACCTGTACTGATATTCTTCAAAAAACAAAATAACCTAAAACAATAGGAGACTATCTCCATTTCAGGAAAATTCTTACATTTCTTTATCCTTTAAACATTACTCACTTCCCATCTTAGTTTTATGGTACTTTTCTATAATATCTGTGGGTGCTTATAGGATCAAGCTATTTGTAAAAGAGGATATTTTCCTAACAGAAGTGCAGACTAGTGAAAGCACTCTCTCAAGGTGAACATTTCTATACAGTCCCTTGTAGCACAAGGAGAATAGCCTTGTAGCACAGAAGATGGGGCTCAGGAAGGCTATCCTAACTGCCTTCATTCCATAGGACAAGTAAACTCTGATGAAATGGAAGAATTGAGATAACTGAACAGGTAATGGTGGGGGATGGGAGAAGAGGATAGAAGAAAGAACAAAGGGAACATCCATGGGTTACAATTTCCTTTGCTTGTGATGGCTATGAAATGAAGTATGTTGTGAGCAAATGAAGCCTCTTCCAAAACTCATACATGTCTACCAGCAGCTAACATTGGGCTTCAATTATTATGAGGTCTATGGTAGCGTGTTGATTTTTTTTAACATCTTTATTGGAGTATAATTGCTTTACAATGGTGTGTTAGTTTCTGCTGTGTAACAAAGTGAATCAGCTATACATATATATACATCCCCTTATCTCCTCCCTCTTGCGTCTCCCTCCCACCCTCCCTATCCCACCCCTCTAGGTGGACACAAAGCACTGAGCTGATCTCCCTGTGCTAGTTAGCATGTTGACTTTTAAAATTATGTGGTTTGTGTAAATGGCTCATACCACAAAGGAAGAGAAGGGGAGACAGCTAACAGATAAGTGTGAAGGTTTGGAGGAGCTAATAAAAATGATTAGATAATGGTGGAGTGCAACTAGAGATTATCATATTAAGTGAAGTAAGTCAGAAAGAGAAAGACAAATAGCATATGATATTACTTATATGTGGAATCTAAAATATGACACAAATGAACCTATCTATGAAACAAACAGACTCACACACATAGAGAACAGACTTGTGGTTGCCTGGGGGGCTGTGGGAGGGATGGATTGGGAGTTTGGGGTTAGCAGATGCAAACTATTATATGTAGGATGGATAAACAACAAGGTCCTACTGTATAGCACAGGGAACTATATACAATATCCTGGGATAAACCATAATGGAAAACAATATTAAAAAGAATGTATGTATGTGTATAACTGAGTGACTTTGCTGTACAGAAGAAATTAACACAGCATTGTAAATCAACTATACTTCAATTAAAAAAATTTTTTTAATTGAATGTGTTGACCAAAAAAAGAAAAAAATGGTGGAGGGCTAACTGTAGTATATATCGTACTTACTGATACTATCTGATGACCTAGCAGCTACAGCACCCACAAGACGTTTAGCAAGGAGGAATAAGGTGAAAACTTGAATGGTACTTGTGTAACAAAGAGAAAATGGGAACGTTAATTGAGATTTATAGAGAAAGACTGTTCTGATATGTGTTAAATAAAGGAAAAGGGGGTAATTGGCTATTTTGAAACTTCTAGAGAATGCATCAAATATTCGCTCCCAGAGTGGGCGCCACCCAGTGGATATATGACCAGTTTGCCAACTGGTCGTAAGGAAACAAAGAGTTTCAGCGGTAATAACTCAGTACAAACCAAGGGCCATGAAAAGTCTTGCCAACAGCATTTTTCTCCACCTTCTTCTCGCCTTATTAGTTGATGATCCCAGTGAAGGGTTTTTGACAAGGGATGGACAGTTCTGTAGAACAAATGAAAGTGTTCAGGGAAACACTACCCATCTAATTAAAAGTCAGATTCAAAAAAATAATGGAGGAAAATAGCAAAAGATTAAGCTCTCGGCTCACAGTTGGAGACGGATTTTTGAGATGGTCACAGAAGTAGTCTGGAATGGAAAAAGGAAAAGGGATACCAAAGAAGGAGGGCCATTGAAGAGAGCAAAGAGGAGAGATGTCGGTCAATACAGCCAAAAGGGAGTAGAAGAGAAGCCCAACACTCATTTACAACACTGAGGCACTCATCCATGGGGCAACAGCCTCATGGGCATCCTCTGTAAATTAGCTAGAAAAGGAAGTTTACCAGATGGAGAAAACCAGAAGGATACAGGAGGAGTGACCCTCGGGAGTTAAAAAAAAAAACTTAGAAAAGGTGAGCATCCGGAGTCCAAGAGAAAGGGAAGATTATTCATAGGCCTGGGCAAAGTCAAGAGATGAAGGAAGGAAGTCTTTCTTCCTGTGCGGGGTCGGGGGAGCAGCAGTGGCAACCTTTATCACTAGGTTGAAAGGGGAATTAACAGAAACAAAACTACGGTTTATATTGATGGTAAGTAACACAGGGGAAATCTGGTTCCCCTTTCTGTGAGTGGAGAAAGAGGTCAGGAGAGGTACTTGGCACTGAAGGATAGTATAACCTTGAAAGGACTGGCTCAAAGAGGACAAGAGAATGTGTGTGTGTGTTGGGGGGGCTCTAGAAGTCATTTTTAGTCAAAAAGGAATAGCAAAAGCCTCTCATTTAGAGAAAAGGGGGTCTATAAGGAGCTCAGAAATGAAGGGGAACCCTCGACGTCTAATGAGAACACACTAGATGTAACATGGCAATTCTAGAAGAGCAGTCAACCTCAAGACCCCATGAGCAATCCGAACCACAAGACCAAGCTTTCCTGGGGTATCCAGCCTGTACATCCCATGTAGATGTGACAAGCCAGGAATGATCCCAATTTACTAAGTCCAGAATTGCCTGCTCCCCTTCCTGACCCCATGTTCGTCCTCCTGCCTCCCATTTCTCGCTGGGAGGCAAAGGCATCAAACCTGTTTAAATTTCTCACGGACAATTACTATTCATTCTGACACTCTCTCTCTTTTAAGTCCTAGCCTGATTATTAAACTTTCTATAGTCTGGGGAACAAACTGTAAAGAAAAGGAAAAAAAGCCATCCATACGATGATAATCCTTTTCATGCTGAGAGTCAAGCTCATCTTACTACTGGAAACACTAAAAGTTAATGCAAACCCTATGCTGACACAAGAGAGCTGTTATGTACATCACCACTCTTCTTTCATGTCTGCCCCTATGGAGGCCAGGACGGGCCACAGAATCAGGGATGGAATAAATGGAGATACTTAAAAGGGCAGAATCTAGAGGATTTGGTGGAAAAAAAAAAACCCAAATAAAACAAATAGGTATTCCCTAGATTGAGTTTCATACTCAGACAAAACCTTACAATCTTTGTATGCTCTTATTATTATATCTCCTGATTTTCTAAGGTTAAATGAACCTCAATAAATTTTAAAATCATGAATAAAAAGTTGAGAAACTAGAATTCTCGAGGCTCGGTCAAGAAAACACGTCATGTTTTGTTTTAGATGTGCCAGTAGGGACAGACAGAAAACGCTTAAGAAAATTGTCATTTTACCAATATATCAAATAACAGGTTACACAAAACAGCATTACCCAAAGTGTGTTCTTTGGAGTATTAAACCAAGAGATGACTCAAAAAAAACCCTACAGTTCTTGGAATCTATTAAATTTAGGAAATGTTGTAGACGCGCCATATGCCCCTCTTGAAGTTTCGATACAAACATGAAAGGTTCTGAAAAGTCCTGCAGGAGAGGAACTTATTTAATGTTGTTCAACCCAGCTTTTCCTGAACTTACTGGACCACAGAATTTTTTCCCTGTCTCCTGAAAATGTGTTTTGTACTAGACAGTACTAAAGCCTATACTGGTCCCCGCACAGTTTATCACATACACTAGGGAGAAGTTGGGGTGGCCACAGACCTGTCAAGAATTCTGCTGAGGAAGCTGCCCCCAAACCAGGAATGTGAAAAGGAAGAGGGATACTGAAGACAGAGGGCCACTGAAAGCGACAGAGAGCAAGGACACGTGTCAGTCAACACAACCAAAGGGAAAGGGGGTGCCGGGCATGGGCCAACCTTCTTGGCTAAGTAAACTCTAATGGCACCTGCGCCTTCAGCTCTATGCTGTTTCCTTTCAAAGCCACCAGTTTCTGTGGCCGGGACAAAACAAATGACTGTTGAGATCTTTTAAAGAAAAATTTAAAATAATCCAGCACACCAGATTTCATTTATAATGAAACATGGCAATTTTGATGGAAGCCACAGTGCGAATAATGGAATTAAGCTCTCATGTTTCCTTGTTGGTTTTACAAAGCCACCCGCTCAGTACTGTGCCATCCGTAATCAGGCCGGATGAAGGCAATCACGTAGTAAATGTCAACACCCGCTGTGTATACAGTACTGCCCAACTATCACAGTTCTTTCACATCCAAGTCTTTGACCCTTACAACAACCTTGTGAAGCCTGTGGTTGTGTTATTATCTATTTACAGATGACGAAACAGGATTAGAGGGGATCATTGCCATGAAAACCTCATATACAAATAGAAGGGACTCTAGTAACTGCTTGACAAATTGATGAGTAAAAAGTCCAGGCCAAATACTCAATGACATGAGTTTGGGGAAGCAGCAAGGTGCCATGGGGAGAACGGTGACCTCTGCCTAAGAAGAAGGGGGCTCTGTGATCCAGGCAAACAGCTTGGCTTCACTGGGTCTCAGTTTGCTCCCCAAGCAAATGAGGATAATACTTACCCTACCTATAATGGAATCATTGAGATGACCCCACAAAATGAGGTTTATTAAAGTACTTTACCAATTTTCATGCATTCTGCAAATAGAAGAGATTTTATTTTTCTCACAGTGGTAGAATACAGTGGTAGCATTTTCCTGTCTTTGTAATCTGAACCCTGCTTCAGATGTTTTAGCCCCCATCATACAGTGAGTGCTACAGTAGGTGTGTTTAAGTGCAAATGCTAATAAACCAGGGCTGGAGCAGATACTTTCTGAGCCACTTGCTTCAAAACCCCTTGTAAACAGGAGGAACTAAAGCGATGGCAATTATTACAGTTTAACTTTGGTTTCTCATCTGTACTAAAAGGTTATATTTCTATCCCCAAACCATTAAAACTTCATCAGTTTTTTTTTTCTCCTAAGAGAGGCTAAGTTTTTATTTTGCCAAATAAGGGCATTTTTAAACCCCTCCATCTATAAAAATAATTGCTCATTTTTTAAAGGTTTTTTTAAAAATTAAGAACTAACACAATAAATTGCACATATTTAAAGTGTGCAATTTGATAAGTTTTGGCATACATATGCACCAATGAAACCATCACCACCATCAAGATAGTGAAATTATCCACCAGCTCCAAAGTTTCCTCACACCCTTTTGTAATCACTCCCACCTGCCCCCTCACAGCTCCCCCACCCCAAGCAACCACCGATCTGCTTTCTGTCACTATAGGTTGCTTAGCATTTTCTAGAATTTTATATAAATGGAACCATACAGTATGTACTTTTTTGGGGGGGGGGGTCTGGCTTTTTTCACTTAGTGTAGGGTCATCTGTGTTGTTCACTATATCAGTAATTCACTCCTTTTCACTATTGAGTACAACCCATCATATGGATATACCACAATTGATTGATCCATTCACCTGCTGGTGGACATTAGGGTTATTTCCAGTTTTTAGCTATTACTTACAAAACTGCTGTAAACATTCATGTACAAGTCTTCATAGGGACACATGCTTTCTTTTCCCTAGGAGTGGAATATCTGGATCAAATGGTAGGTGTATGTTTAACATTTTAAGAAACTGCCAAACTGTCTTCCAAGATGTTTGTACCATTTTACACTGACCTGCATGTATTATGAGGGTTCTAGATCCTCCAAAACCTTGCCAGCACTTGGTATAGTCAGGCTTTTTAACTGCAGCCATTCAAATAGGTGTGTAGTGGTATCTCACTGTCTTTTTCATTTGCATTTTCCTAATGACTAACGATGTTGAACATCTCTTAATGTGCATATTTGTCATTGACATATCTTCTTTAGTGAAGTGTTTGTTCAAACCATTTGTCCATTTTTTCTATGTTGTTTGTTTTCAAATTATTAAAAACCCCAGTTTTTTTTAACAGGTGGTACAAGACTGGTAACTAAGAACTCAATCAAAATTTTACATAATTCATGGGTACCCAAGAGGATAAAAGCTTCACAATGACTATTTCCTAAAACCTATGCTGAACTAAAATATTCTCTAAATGTTATGACAAACTTGAAATTCTTCTAAAGCTTGAAAAGAACTTTATTTTTTATCAGTATTGCTGCTAAGTCTACACAAGTTCTGAACTTAGTAAAAAAGTAATTATATTTCCATGTATTCTACTAGTACCTAAACCATCTTAGTTCTTCCTCAGTGCATTAGCTGAAAATCACCAAAGTTTCTGTCTCTAAACCACATTTCACACTTTGTACTAATTATATTCTAATCCCATAAGATCCCATTTTCCAAAAATAATTTTTTAATGTCAGACGTGTGCCTACATTCAAAAAGTGATGAAGGCCAAAACCTCTGTCACGTTGTTTGCGCAAACAGTCACAGCTAAAATGTGATTTGCAAGCATGAAGAAGAATTCTCCTTTAAGATCTGTAGAGCAGGCTGGATTTGAGGGCTGCTACGGGCTTTCCTTTGAGGAAAAGCAGGCCCAGTTCTGCTGTGCAGGGCCATCGGTTCGCAGTTCAATTGTTACAGTTGATGTGGGTTTCCTTTTAGATGCCTGGAAAATGACTCTGCTGACCACATCCACATTCTGAAATACTTTTTGAGAACTTGTAACCAAACTGCAGGAACTGACTCATTTTGCAGTGCCCAGCTACCACACAATCATACCAGAATAGACTCCAGTCAAAAGCAGAAATAGCAAGGTCTTAGAACACAGGCAACAAATTGCCTATTTATATGGGGGAAGAAAGGGGGAAATCCCAGGATGCATGGGGCAAAACGGCTCAAGCCCTGGGAGACCATGAGACGTGACCAGCCTGAGAGGAAGGACCGAACAGAACACATGACTTCATGGGCAATATATGTGCTTCCCTAAAAGCTAGAAGTCATAGGCTGATAGAAAAGGAACCTTAATGTCTAGCTCACCATAGTCCACCTAGAAAGTAGATTCAGTTGAGAGAGATGTATGCAGGAGGATTTGGGGGGGAGATGGTGTCTTGAATGCCCATTCCTGAATTCCTTGCTCAGGAAGTCAGGAACATGCCCCTCATCTCCCAGGAGATGAGCAAAAATGGACATCCTATCAGGGATGCCAGAAAGAAGTCAGGCCAGAGCCCGGGGACACCAGGGCTTAGGATCAAAGAGATTTGCCAGTACCCTGAGGCTCCCCGACATCCTTCGTTATCCGTTTCTACAGCTCCCAACGCGGTTCATCCAAGTGTGTCAGCTTCCTCATGATGTGCCAACTCTCACTCCCTCTCTCAGTGCAGAGTTCCTACCTTAGGGGGAAGATGGAAAGGAGCAAACTAGGCCCTCCTCCACAAAACAATCTATGTTCCCAAGGTACTGATTTCTCCTCCCCACAAGTGAAACCGTCATTCTCTCAGTCAGTTTCAGCCAGAGGAGGTAAGGAAATCCGGTCCAGTTGAACTAAACTATAAATGACAAAAGCAATAACTCTTTTCTGCAGGTGGGTCCCTGGCTAAAAGAATATGAATGTTAACCCAAATGCATAACTAACTAGTCAGGCTAGGTCAGGCTAGGTGATAAAAGTTAGATGGGAAGTCTCAGGTGATGTAAAGTAAGATAAACCTGGACCATACCTCCAAAGAGCTACCAAGTCCCTGGCTAAGCCCTGGTTGTTATCAGGCCTGGTGACATGGTCCAAGGTTAATAAAATGACCTATATATACATTTTATGTCTCACCTCACTGAGGCCATGTCTCTTAACATGTAAACTCCCAGATAACAGAAATTATACCTACCTTATACAAAAGGTAGGACTTTTAATATCAGATTATGAGAGTAAGAGAATGACAAGGGGCTGCAATTCATTTACACCAATCAACTCTATCTTTAAGAAACTGCAAAAGTGTTTTCTTCCCAACTGGTCAACTGCTTTTATTTTCCCATGATCCCCTTCTGCCTCCAATTGTGAAAATGAGCACTGTGTGACACGACTTTTTAACCCGTATCAAACAATAAATTTTCATACAGAATTCTAAGACGGAAACTATCAATTGATTGAACAGAAAACTAGGGGCTACAAAAACCATTTTGAACACAGAATTACTTAAAATCCACACAGTTCAAAAGTCTAAACTATTTCTCACCGAGTGTAAAATCAGCAAAGACACGCCCCATCAAAAGTGTGCTTGGGGCAAGTATAAATGGAATCGAAGCATCCCACTGCGAGAAAACTGAGTAACCCCACGCCTCTGAGGAATAGATACGACAGGAAAAAATTACCCACTTTTGGATCTTTAGCTGATAAGGAGTTGATAGCTCAACTTTATCTTTCTTTACAAAGGTTTTCGTATCACCATAATTTAAATGAAAAAAGTATTATTTTCCCAAAAGAGTGCCCTGCACAACCTGTACACACTCTGATCATGAGGCACAATGGGCTGGACTCCCCAGGTTCCCTGCAGAAATCACCTGTCCCTTTGGAACACCATCCTCCTTCTCTTCTGTTATCGTCTCCCACCTTCTAGCAGCTTCTTACTATGGCCAACAGGGCCCTACGCAATCTGCAATTCACTACCTCCCAGACCTCATCGACTACTTTCCCACAGGCAAACCTCTGCACAAATATCACAACATCAGAGAGGACTTTCCTGTCAGCCCTAGATAAAGCAGCTCTTTCCCGGGCCCCTGGGGACGACCTCTCTGTTGGGCCAGGTTTTATTTTTCTCTCTAGCACCTTCTAACGCCTGGCATCTACTTATTTGTTCAATCATTGTCAGCCTGCCCCCTCCATGCAATCAGGGACCTTGTGCACTGCTGTATTCCCAAACTAGGAACACCATCTGGCATGCAGTAGGTATGCAATACATTTTTGTAAAGTGAACATTTCCCACCTGACAGCTTTGCCAATTGTTCTGCTACGAGCTTATGAGGTCTGGTTGGCACCTGGGACACTTTTTGTTAACATCTTATCAAATACCCCATACTTCAAGGGCCAGGTGGACAGGAGCTATAGGAGAGTGCTCATTTCCCCAGTGTGAAGAGAAATTAGGCAGGGGTTGGGGAAGAAAGAACAGTTTCTTTATACTCTCCCTGCTACCCAAGGGTAGAAGATACAGGAGAATCTTTCAGAAAAGGTAGAAATTTACTATCTTTATCAACCTAACTTGTCAGCAACAGTCCTTACTTGATCTAGCTCAGAGAGAAAGAACCCTGAGATCAGGAGCCATCCTTTTAGAGGTTGAATGATTTTGTTTTTAAATTTACATTCACATTTCCTTCCATGGGGCCGTATATACCTACTGTTGATGTAGACTTCGCATTTCATGCTAAAAGATATAAAGCATTTTCATCGCCTTTGTTGCTGTGGCCAAACCTGTATCAGAAAACACACAAAGTTTGTGCCATTACAAAGAGTTTGAATGGTTAGTTATGTGTTCTTCAAAAACTATGCAAAATAACACCCAAGTTTAAATCACATGTAAAGATGATGACCCTGTCTGCCTTGAGGAATAATATTCCTAACTGCAGCATGGTACCAAGTAACACTTCTTGAAGAGTTAGTAGTATAAACCCTCCTCCCTAACCTCGTCTCCCCCAAAGAGAGGGTATCCCTCATTTTTCCCACCTCTACTTGGAGATATTTTCAAAAACTCATAATAAATTTAATCGAGGGCAGAACAGGACTTTTTACCCTCCAAATTGGCTTAAATTCTATTTAAAAATGATTTTCCAAGACATCATTGTGGAGGCCTTTGTTGTCTCTTAATTTTCTTCAGAGAAATGAGTCAAAAGCTTGGGGGAATTCTTAGACCGGACTTATTGACAGATTCCTTACTATGAGCCCTTCTTCCACCACCATTAAAAAAAGAAAGAAAAACCACTTCTCTGCATTATTTTCCTGTCATGAGCCCTTTTTCCCCCCTTACTTTAAAAAGAAAAAAGTCCGGCTGCCAAAGGAAGATGCTTAAAGTCTTTAATGAATGTCAGTCTGTGAAATATGCCTTGCCTCCAAGATGGCAAAGGATCAAATAAAAGATGTAGTCACTAAGGTGAAAGGAACAAAGAGTGAGTTGGTAGTTACTCCTCCTTCCTTCCCCTAATGGACCCTCCACCCCATCCTTTCTTTCATGTGTCTGCAGGTAGGCGTTGAATGAGTTACATGAGAATATGGATAAATGAATGAATGAATGAAAAAACGAACAAATGAAGACAGATATGCTTAATATATCCTCCTATGGGCAGGCTCAGTCCAAGGCCAAGAGAATTTTTAAAGAGATTTCTAAGCACTCAGAACCCACGGGCTACGGTGACATGCCCTTGCCTTCTAAACCAAATTCTTAACCTGTATTTGAAAGAGGAGGAAATTCTCAAGGTGAAACCCCTTTCCTATATTCTGAAAATTAACTCCTCATCCAAACAAAGGGCTTTATGCACATAGATGGCTTCTTATAATTCTTTACTTACAAATTCTGCCCCTCTAGATTACACCCAGAATGAGATGGAGATAAAGGAGAAAATATTAGTAATTACAGATTCTTACTCATTTTATTTTCTATGGATGAATGCTATACTGATAGAAGAATCTCCAGAAAGGTGGATGAAAGTGCATCCCCTCACATACTTCTCCCTTCCACCCCCACTTTCAAGTGAAAACATTAGAGAAAAAAATAGGGGAAGTTACATGAGTAAATGTGTTAGTGCATAAGATCAACTGAAAACAAGGAATTCCCCTCTTGGACTTCAGTGGCCTAATTAAAACTCATAAAACACAAATGACTAAAACTGCTCCCAGCGATTTGTGTAATAAGAAGCAGAAAAAGTCAATTTTGTATTTCAATATTGAGAGGGCCAGGCCTGGAAGATGTGATACTTCGCAGAATAGAGATGAGAAGACCATTTCTGAGACTTTCAAGTTCAATCAACTTTTATTCTGCTTTTCTGCCAGAAGTACTTACCATCTGTACTGGTGACATCTTGTTTGGATGTAGATTCTGGTCCCACAGCTTATCAGCTGAGTGGCCCTAAGCACATTCCTTTACCTCTCTGTGCCTTAGTGTCCTCATCTATGAAATGGGCATAATAATTGCACCAATGGGTTGTCAAGAGGATTAAACAGGTCAATGTGGGTAGAGTACTCACAACTGTGCCTACCCAGAACATGGGAAGTGTGCCAGAAATGGCAGCCACCATTATCATCACTCTTTTGCTTAATCTGGTGTGAAGAAAAACATATAGCTTAGAATGGATCCACAGGCTTTGAGACCAAACTGAAGTCTGTTCCCGAAAGGATCTGAGAAGGAACTCAAGTGTGTTAAGTACCATTATTCCAGGGACCACAGTATGTGCTTTACATGTGCTATCTCATGCCACAGTCCTGGAAGCTAAATACTGATGCTCCACTCTCTGGGGCTTACGGACATAAATGGGATAACTTACTCAGCTAGCAAGGGGCCAAGTGAGCTTAAAGCACAAGTCTACTTATTTCCGAAGCCTGGGCCTCTTAGGGGGCAAACACATCAATGGATGCTGTGAACAGGTACTGTCTTGGGGTCATATGAACCACTGTCGCATACTTGATACTCACTGGAAAATGTCTGGATGTCTGGAGGTTTTTTTCAGGTAATCAGAACTTTGAAAGCACCTTGTAACATTTTGCTGGGCCTGTACAAAGTCACTCAGTTTCTCTCATTGTTAAGAACTCTAGTCTCACTTTATATATATCACACAACTAATTGAGAGAAATCAATGGGTTTTCATTTGAAAAGTCTTTATCCGTCTGCTTTAAGAAAGGTAGGGAAAAAAAAAAAAAAAAAGAAAAGGTGGGAAAACTAGGCTTTCTTCTAATACCACCACCAGCCATGGGCTTTCAGTAAAACAGGTGCTTAAGGAGAATTAAACTGTTCCAAGGCAGAAAAGGAAGATCATTTAAAATAAAACCTTAGGGACTTCCCTGGTGGTGTAGTGGTTAAGAATCCGCCTGCCAATGCAGGGGACACGGGTTCGAGCCCTGGTCCGGGAAGATCCCACATGCCGCGAAGCAATTAAGCCCATGAGCCACAGCTACTGAGCCTGCACTCTAGAGCCCGTGAGCCACAACTACTGAAGCCCGTGCACCTGGAGCCCGTGCGTGCTCTGCAACAAAGAGAAGCCACCGCAATGAGAAGTCCACACACTGCAACTAGAGAAAGCCCGCGCGCAGCAACAAGGACCCAACACAGCCCAAAATAAAACTAAATTAAATAAATTAAAAAAATAAAAAGTAAAATAAAATAAAACCTTAGTTTGCTTTTCATAATCAATGACTCCATCTTCTACCTTAAAGTAACCAGTTAAACTTCGTTTTTAAGCAAGTTATTACTTTGTTAGATTGACCTTTAAAAGAAAGCAACTAGAAACTATTTTGCTATTAAAATATAGCTAAGAAAAACAAAATGTCTCGATTATATTGACTTAACAAAAGTATTTTACATTCAACTTTTACATGCATCTAATATGTTCCTTTAAGAATTTAAAGAAAAAAAAGAATTTAAAGAAAATCAACTCTATGAGCGTTCTAATGATGTATATACAACCACATTATTTATAGTTAATAATATCTATGTATTTTTCAATTTTATATTTTAGATTATCCTAACTACTTTGGAATGTATAAACTAGAATAAATATAGGGTTGAAAGACAATAGGTTACACAGTTGAGAATTTAAGAACTTGAGCCAGGAAATGTCCAAGATTAAATCATTTACATTCTTTAATATGTAGAATGATTGTTTTATATCAATTTTTTTAAATTTTTTCAAAGGAAAAGAATAGCAAGTAGGCGAGTTTAAGATGTTTTCACTGGAATAAATGTTATGTATTGTTCTCCAGTTCCTTATCTAAATTGAAGGTTTCATAAGATACAAAAGTATTTTACTTTGCATGTTTTCCTTAGTAATTTAAAATTGTCTTGATTTTAAAAATACTCAATGATTATATTCAAATTTGGCTACGTTTCCTCTCCTGAATGAAGACATGGGTTCTCCAAATTCTGATTGCACAATCGAAACAGTTTGTTTAAGAAAAAGAAATTCTCGTGGTTGTGAATATAAAAATAACTAACAGTAAGAAAACTCCAATGGGAAGAAAAAATTTCATTATTTATGATAGTCTGAGATTGATAGGAGGGAATGAGTCTGAATAAGGAGATCAAAGAGAAATAAATCTAGGACCCTTACATTTGTTCAAAGATAACATTGCTGCTAGTATTTGACTGAAACGCCAAACAAATAAATAAGTAAAACATATAGTATGTCAGACAGAGATAAGTGCTAAGAAGAAAAATTAAGCAAGATAGTGGGATAGGGAAGTTGGGAAGTAGAATGGGGAGGTTGCTATCAGCTTGGAATGAACTTTTATCCTTAGAAATATAGAGGTATTGGAGAGACATCTTATACACTTCTTTGAGAAATATTGTCAAAAGTATCCTTTTGTGGATTCAGGGTCATGCAGCACAAGGTCCACAGGGACCCTTGCTGTGGCCAGTGTGGCTCCCACGCCAAGGAGGTCACTCTCTCTGCAGTGACCCGTGTCCTTCTCAGAGCCCAGACGTCCTGCTGGGTCAAGGGCCCAGGAAATGTCTCCAGAAAGACTCTTCCCACTATTCCAGATCATTTCCTTGGGGCGGAGGAAAGAGTTATTTTGTGCATCTTCATTTTTCAAGATAAAGAAGTCAGGCTGACTGCTGATGGAGATCCTGTTGGGAAGCCTATAAAGAGATGAAGAGCCTCTCAGAGCCCTGGAACACCCACCCTCCCACCGAGGAAAACCTGTTGTAAGCATTCCGCAGCAGGCCCCTGGTAATGACCATGGTGGTGATGTCTGATGACACCAGGAGCGGGGTGACTAGGAATAAACAGCTGAAACGCCCCTGTGACTCAGTCAAGAGTTCCAGTGCCACATCTCCAGGCCTCCCTCATACCTGAAGCAGACTCATTAAGAGCAAACTTCAGCCAGACTGCTTGCTTCCCAATCTTGGCTCTATCGCTTCCTGGCTGGGACACTTTGGGTAAGTTGCTTCACCTCGTTTCTCCATGTAAAATGGGGATTAAAAACCATATTGGCCCTCTTCGGTTTTTGTGAAGATTAAGTAAGTTAATATATGTAAAGCATTTTATACCAAAACACATCTACTGAGCATCTGCCATGTGCCAGACACTGTTCTAGATGCCAATGATTCGTTTAGAGCAGTGCCTGGCATATAATGTGAGCTCAACGTATACCAGTAATGAGAGGTCTACAAACCCTTATCTCACTCTCAGATTGATTATTATGATGCTGATTTTATAAAGATAATAGGGTAACTATTCTATCTATATAAAACTCAGCACTCCATGATCAAACACATTAATAATTTCTACAGTAAAACATAAAAACATCCTACTAATTGGGATAAATAAAGACTATAAACACTGGCTTCATGTCAGTTTAGGTCAGGAGTTGCTACCAAATTTTTTACATTAAAATCTTTTGGTTTTCAGACCTTTTTGGATTTCAGAAGCGAGCGATGGGGGACCTATATAGTAAATAAGGGGCAAAACCCACTGAAGTCTTCTTTTCCTTTCTAACTTCTGGACATGCTAATGACCAAATAAACAGTCAAAACCATTTAGGAGTAGAAAATAGGAAGCCCTTCAGGCATGGGAAATCCACAACTGCATAATTAATCTATGCCAAATATAATCTAAACAATCCCTCCTTCCCTCCAAATAGAGTGTACCATAAGCTTCTCAGTCAACCAATTCATTGCCACAAACAACAGGTCTCAAACAATCTTTAAGGGTTTTTAAAAGTGACTTTTGAATATAGGATAATATACTTAAGTTTTACCACTATTTTAATAGTACAACCCTATCTTTCCTATGGAAAAAAGACAAGCTATTAAATGATTTAAAAAATTGACTAAAAAACATGGACCTTCAAAGAATACAGGATGCTCTGTAGTCCATCTAGGGGAGATGAATAAACGTTATGCCAAAGTGGTAAACTATCCTGCTACCGAAGGAATTTTCTCCACATTGCATTTAAGGAAATCTTTGCAGCTCTTGAAGAGCTATACAATAACTAGTTCAAGATGTTTGCACTGCTGGTCAGCACTGGATAAAGGATTTGCACAAACGCATGGAAACCGACTTCTCTTGCCTCTTCATTACCCCCATATGTTGTTATTTATCTCCCCCAACTTCTCTGACCCCTTTCCACTTATTTTATACTCAAGTAGTGCTTTGTTCATGACCTATGTTTACCACTCCCATGGCGATCGGTACACAAAGGCAAGTCAGGAAGACATGGAACGAACGGAGATACTTATATTGCTTCATGGTTTTTTCCCCTTCTCATTATCCTCCTACTCAGTGAGACTGTAGTGGGAGGTCTGAATGACATTTGCAAACCGAGAACTTAAAGCTACATTTCAACACCCAACCCCTCAGTTGTTATAGGAACAACACTATGAGGCTTATCTAGGTTCTGACAAACAGCCACTTGTTCCGCTAGTGATTAAAGTTCCCCCTTCCAATCAAATATATACACATATACATAACCATACCTCGAAACATTTAGTTGGGCAGAACTGTATACCACACCAAAAATGTAAATACAAGCCCAAAGGGAAAGTGTTTATATTCCCAGATTTGCAAATATCAATAGTACTTAAAGAAAGTTATTCTGAGGTCTGTCCCTTGACCTGAGTCCCTTCCGTTTGTAGCTTTACATGCCCACAAAGACAAAGACATGTGCATACCATTAATGTCTTTTAACAAAGTATACAAAACTTTCAAGACTCTCCATAACCCCAGAGAATTTATTTATTTTACATGTATTTTTTTTAAATTAATAAATTGTAACAGAGAGGAGCACAAAGAATTGAAAACATGAAGATCTAAAGAAATGCTTTTGGAATATACTTTTTAGCATTTACTGTTTCAACCTGCTTCTGTCATATTTTTGTCATTCAAAACAATGGCTTCTAAATGGATGAGTAAAACCTAAAAATTATATAGAGGCTTTTTTCCATTAAGCATGGCAGTGTTTAGACAGATTATTAAATCACCATGTTTCTCCCAAGCATTTCCATGAAATACAGAGCTGAAAACAATTGTGAATCACTGAACACAAACTAGCAATCAGATATAAATTACCTGTAAATATCTTAATGTTTTGTTACCACTTTTCTGTCTTCAAGACTTTGAAACCTATAAATCCATGTACTTCAAGAAAAAGAGTAGCATTTTTCCATATCCTTAGCCACACTTTAATTAAGTCAAATAACTTGTAATATTAACAAGTTTGGATCACCAGTCTGATTTATTGGAGGACCTGCCCTTAACGGCCATGTTTACCTTGCTTTTTATCTATTTCTTTGAAAATAAATACTTCTACAGAAGTCTTGAGAGCTATTAGTCTGAGAAAAATGCTCTCAAAAATTCTCAAAGTATATAAGCAGGAAAAAAAGACCAATTAACAGATCCCACTAGATTCATCTTCCTCCCCTCCACCCTCATCTCACTCTAGTGCCAACAAGAGAAACTGTAGAACTGCTATCCTGTTTTTTATTATACATTTTCCCCTTTCGAGTTAAGGATTTCAAGATTTTTGAAAGAAACAGAATGAAAACCCAAAGTCAGAAATGCAGATTTAACTCTCAATTTGAAATAATGTACTTTAAAAAGTAAATAAATAATACTGCATCCTCTATAACCCTAATCTTACACTTCTGTCACTAATAGTTTTAATTATATATATTCATATTCATAAAGGGAGATCACCAAAATGACCTACATGTTTGCTAGCAGTTAAAGGACAAAATATTTTTCCATCTGATTCCATAAGTGGACATCACATGATTACTTCTATTGACCAATAAGAAACTGATAAAATCAGGTAGCCACCCTCCATTCTAGTTTTCTTTTCTTACTTTATTCAACTTTTCCACCACAGTCATTCTTAAGAAGCCATATCAAGAAATCAGACACTCATGCCTAATATAAAACTGTGTTTCCTTACAGTTCGTGAACAAGAACCTATTATATATATATATAAAACACAATTACTCAAAGCATTATGGTATTTTTCTGGAAATTTACACATAGGGGCAGCTCAGATTTAAGATCAGAAAACTGAATTTAAGGTTCCGGAGAAAGAGAGACACAGGCACACCAGTAAGAACTGCTAATCATGATATCTCGAAACATCTCTCAAAAATGAACCATGTAGAAATAAACCACCCTTCTACTGTACTAATGTAATCAAAGAGAACAGTCTTAAAATTCATGACACAAGTGTAAAAAAAAAAAATCTGTTACCATCTTAATCTGCCCTTCACAATCAGTAGGAAATTTTTCCAATGCATTCTATCACTTCGTAGAGTTCTAACTAAATTCTTGACATCCTAGTGTAGAAGGACGGAAAGGAGGGCAAGTTGACTAATTCTGAAAACATCCCTTTAAATATCTATCACACATACTGTTCGGACTAAATGGAAATCTATATCCATGGAATGTTAATGCCACAACTCTACCAGAGAACCCATTTTTATTCTCTTCGCCCTCATAAAAAGAAAAAGGTGGCGAGGTGTCGGGGAGCCAAGCTAGTTGTATTACATATATTTGGCTAACTGGTAACACTCAGCTCATCTTTGTTAATTACCTGGCTTCTTCTCAGCCTTTATGCTGTATTCTTGGGCTGCTCCTTTTTTAGAATTCCTCACTCTGTTTATGTGTTCTTTGGTTCAACACAGTTGTTAGGGGTCTGTGAACAATTTTACAATTCCCACACACACCATATGATATCTATTAGGGAGCAATGCCACTTTTCACTTACCAATTCTGGATAAAGCAGTATTTCCTGGTGACAGAATGCTGCTGCTTCCGTTCGCTAAAACTCCCTCTTCACAGCTTGATAAATCTGATTAGAAAATGTCTTTGTTCCAGATCACACGAGGCGCTTTTTTCCTACGAAAGTTTTCTAAAGAGTTATCTGCATTTCATTCCTGTGACAAAACGAATAAGAACAAGGGGGGTAGGGAGGGAACAGGGAGTAAGTCCACACAAGTTCCTGGCAAAGATTTTTAGCTGCATTTTTCTGAGTTTAATCAGTAAGCTACATTAAAGTGACAGTTACCAGTTCAGGGAGCCAGAGTTTGATCAAGGCAGCCACAACCAGTTTGGGTATCTTCCACTGATGTGCAGACCCCAAGGAAGTAGTCCCTTGGTCATCTATCACATGTGGCTGAATCACTGGACACCCGTCGCCCCCCCTCCTCCGCCCCTGTTGAGCAGCAGCCCAGGCAGGAGAGTGGCTGGTCGCCCGAAGCGGGACCTCTTATAGGGACCCGCCAATTAGCTGTTGACCAATCGCAGGCAGCACCTAGTACCTAAGTCACATGACAGGGCAGTCCCTATGACTACAGGATTTCTGAATTACTGGGGTTACACAAAGGACACTCATTCAGGAAAAGAGAAAAAAAAAAAAAAGCCATAAGCCGAAACAGAAAACGCCCAGGCTGTGACAACTCCGGCTTTAAAACAGGGAACACCCTAGCCTCACACAGACAGACAAAAAGCCACAACCAAGCCAGGATGGAAATCAGCGGAATGCCTGGCACATATTAAAAAATAATCGCAAAGCAGAGGCTGAGCTTACAAACCCGCTTCAGCTATAAATCTACTCCTCCTTCCCCTTCCTCTTCAGTCTCCCCAGCAATTTTACATTCTCAACTTCTTTATTCTAAAAAGCTCCGATGAGCCTCTGCAAAGCCGCTGGAGGAAAAATGGGTGAGACACACGAGCCCCTGCTCTTCTCAGCCCCTCAAAATACCCCTGAAGGAGATTCAAAGTCTGCCGTGAAAAAGTTCCTTAAACGAAATACACGTCTCGCAAAAAGGTTGCATAAATCAGGCAAAATTAAACATGGTCAGGACAAATTTGCACGGTAACGATCAAATCATCTGTCTCTCCCCCTTTCTTTCTCTCTCATGTAATCATTTGGGACTGTTCACATCAAGAACATTCTTGTTAAGTAAATTAGCCCCCCGCTTAGCGAACTAGCTACCAATTTACTTATTTTAACACCCAATGTATTTCTCAATTTTTTTTATATCTTAGGAAAAATTCAACTGTGAACACCCCTACCATTTCTTTGCCCCCCACCCAGAATGGTACTTACATTTTTCCTTTGTTTGGGTCTGTCAGTTTTTCCCCCTCCTCCGACATCTGAAGCCAAAATATGGGCTCAGCTTCAACCTTCAAACCTAAAAGGCCCTATTTTGATCGTGCAAGGCTGCAACAGCTCCTCCTCTGAGGCAAGCCTGGAACACTGTGCTGCTTGCCATTCCCAATTTATGGAAGGAAGCGTATGTCAAACAAACCAGGTGATGACTCAGACTGCCTCCCCCAGCCACGTTTTCCCTAGAATGGGAGGGTAGCGTAAGTGCAGCCCATTTGGATGTGACTCAGTTTTATTAGACTGGTGATTGTAGTTAATCTGACAAGCTCACATTTTTCTTTTATAACTTGTACATTTCAGGATCACAATGCACGTTCCAAATGGTTTCAAAGAATTGGACCATGTAAAAGAGAAAGTTGCAAGACTGTTTTGAAGGTATGGCAAGGCTCTGGTTCTACTCCCAAATATTTAAAACTTCCTAATTATTTGTTGAAACTTTTACAACTGAGGCAACCGAACGTTTGAGTTCATGTGAACAGCAGTAAACAGGTTTTATAATTTTAGGTCTACTGGAGGCTTTTACCATGGGGACTCGGACGCTTTCCATCCTGAGGACCCAAGTTTAACTCTCTAAGTCTGCAGCCCACGTGGCAGTTCTTTAGGAAGTGGTCAGGGGCATGAGAGCCATGTTGCAGCTTTCACTTTTGCATTTACTGCAATTCACATTATAACTTGAGCCACTCACACACAAGCACACATGCAATACAATCATATTCTCTCTCTCTCTCTCTCTCTCTCTCTCTCTCTCTCACACACACACACACACACACACACACACACACACACACACACACAATCTGTACTGTCCTTTAATCCCAACTGGCCTACAAGCTGCAAAATAAAAACTTGAAAATCTTCAAATGTCATCTGAGAAAATTCCGATAAATAAATTGGCATGCCTAAAAGTCTTCCTCTTCAGTAAAACAAAGTTTACTACCAAGATGGGGGTGGCATTACATGGAATAAATTGTTCCCAGGTATTACGCAGACAGGAAGAATGCAGTAATAAGAAGTGCAAGTCCCCACACAAAAAATCTGGAAGGCTCGGTCTGAGCAGTTTAACTACAGTTATCTCCTTTCAGCATACTTCCTTTAACCCTGACAAAGTCAGCAACTGCTTGTACCAAGGCTTGACATTTATTGTGGATTATGCCTTGACAGAGAACTAATTTTGTTATAATATAAAAAACAGTCTATTTCTATAATATATCAAAATGTTCAAATATCTAATTTTCAAATTGGTAGAGGAGGGCAGAAAAAAAGTATACACCCTGAAACAATGAAATCCAGTTAATTCAAGAGCTGACTATTCACATCACAAAAAGATTCCCTTTAGGGTTTTACTGGAAGAAACCCCACACTAAATTTACATATAGAACTGACTTTCAGAAGTTAAATCCACACAGAACAATTTAGAAGTGCATTTCCGAATGAAACCTTTCTATGTTAACTATGTACACATATTTCTCATTCAGATATTAAAACTTATTCATACTTCCACAGGGATGTATTAAGTTAGCCACTGACTGCTTTTTTTTGTTTTGTTTTGTTTTTTTGCGGTACGCGGGCCCCTCACTGTTGTGGCCTCTCCCGTTGCGGAGCACGGGCTCCGGACGCGCAGGCTCAGTGGCCATGGCTCACGGGCCCAGCCGCTCCGCGGCACGTGGGATCCTCCCGGACCGGGGCACGAACCCATGTCCCCTGCATCAGCAGGTGTACTCTCAACCACTGCGCCACCAGGGAAGCCCGCCATTGACTTTTTTTGAGTAAAATTTTATTGGCTTAAAGAAAGTTACCTTCCTACAATATATAAAGACCTTAAAATCTATAATTATATGGCTTTCAATGGAAATAAACACAGACTATGAAAACAGCATATTAATAAAATCAAATACCTAAAACTTTGGCATCTAAAAGAATCTATAATATATTTTTAAAGCCTGGGGCCAGACTTGCTGGGGGTTTGAATCCTGGCTCTGCCAAAACTAGCTGTGGCACCTGGGTTAAAATTATATGTATGTGCAGAGGACACTGCCTGACGGACAGTACGTACTATGTAAGGATTGGCTGTTCTGTTACCATTATCATCCAATCTCTACCCTTTAACTGCCCTTTGTACCATCATTTTAGAGTAATACGTACCTTAGTCAGTTCCTAAATAACATTTCTACGTGAGAAAAATACAATTCCATAACTTTTCTTAAAGAATCACTTTTTAACAATTTCAATAACGATGACAAACACCTAGCCAATCCATATTTTCCTTCCCAAAGTTTCAGTGGTTTAAATACTTGTCTGGTTTTACATTTGACATCTGTTGGAGCCTTTCTGTCCAAACTTCTTGGAGTTTCCGAAAGCCAATGCAGAATCGGGCTGGGGCCAGCTGGGGAGGACATTCAAGAAGAATTTCCATTACAGTCAGCCCAGATGGGTCAAGACATGGAAACTCATCGGCCAGGAAAGAAGGCAAAGAAGGTTTGGTCAAAGACTGGGGGAAATACTACAGCCCTGTTGGCATGGAGCACCACCCTTGACATCAACATGGGGCCCCCAAACAGAGGCGTAAGGAAGTCGTTTCTGATCCAGAAAAAAGTACCTGAGATCCACTGTTTATTCTCTCCACAGGGTCATGACATAAAACTTCACCATAGTCACCCTAAGGGAAAACCAAGGAGTGAGGGTGTGTGTGTGTGTGGGGGGGGGATTCGAAAAGAAACCTCAGCATGCATTCTCTCCCATGTTGTCTTTCATTAAGCAATCTCATTTCTTAAAGGAGAAAACTACATGGATTTCCATCTGAAAACTATATGAAGAAATTCAAGCACCCCACAAACCCTCCAGTAACAAAAGCTAATCATTTCCAGCCAGCATAGAACATATTTGGAGAATGATAAAAAGGACAGCAACCAGACATCGCCGAGGTGCAGGCAAGCTTTATAAATATGGAACTCCTCAAATATGGTGCTCGGCACTGCTCTGGGGGAAAAGAGAAATAATTCTATGTTTTGTTGGAGGGCGAGCAACTGCTCCAACTAGTCTTTATCCAGGCAATGTTTCTGAGACAGATGGTAACAGAATGCGGGGAAAGCCAGCAAAACGGAGAGAAGGTGATTAGGATTACAAATGAGTGTTTGGGGGAAGGCTTGATTCCATTCCCCTCCATGCGGGAAGTCAGTTCGAAGACGCACAGAGACCCGTTTCAGTTAAAGGCAGGTTTGGCGCTCGGGCATAGAGCTTCCTCTCGGCCAACGCTCCTCTCTCCAGGCAATCTCTAAAATACCAAATGATCCAACTGTGTGGGAGTCTCACAAACCAGAGCTACAGGTCAGGGTGCAGACAGACAGCCTGGGTTCCGATATTGGCTCTGGGACTATTATCTGTGGGGACCTGGGAAAGTGACTTCATTTCCCCAAGGCTTTGGTTTCACCTGGAGAATGCGAGTAACTGAGAAAATATGAGGAAGGAACAGAAATCACTGCGTCCATAATGTTTGCCACCACCATCAGCTACTAAGGGGGAGCTGCCACCCCCAGTATCAGTCTCACAACTCATCGTGGGTAAGAAAACAACAATCTTAGGCTTCTAAGTCACACTGTTCATTTGAAGGTTGACAAAATGACTTTCTCACCTATGTTTTACAATGATCAAAAATCTTTGGCATAAACAAGGTCCTACTGTAGAGCACAGGGAACTACATTCAATAACCTGTGATAAACCGTAATGGAAAAGAATATGAAAAAGAATGTGTATATGTGTATAACTGAGTCACTTTACTGTACAGCAGAAATTAACACAACATTGTAAATCAACTACGATAAAAGAAAATCTTTGGATAACTACGAGATTCACTTTTTGGTTATACCAAAGTAATATACTTTGAGATCAGAAGATTAGTTTCATATACAGTGTAGGTAAGATTCCCAATATTAGAAAATGTTCATAGAAACCTGCCTATGTGGCTATGTGTGTGCTTCTACCGACATGCATACAAACTATGTCTAGACTTACATAAGACACTCAACATTTCTTTATGAGAGTCTGCCTCTGTTCCATGATTTTCCTATTATATAAGCAGCCACTCTGCCCGTCTTTCTGCAATGATTTCAGATCTAAGCAGTACACTTCGCTCAGAAAAGTTTTTATTAGTTGTCTTCTTTCCCCACCCATTTTAAAGAACGAACTGACTCAGTTTTTTGATGGCAACGCCACTGGGTGGGAGTGAATATGGGAGTGGGCAGGGTGGGAGAAAGGGAGGAGGAGGTGAGAGCCAAGAGCTGAATCACAGCCATGTGAGTAATCTTAGGCTTTTTTTTTTCTTCCTAAGGGTATGAATCAAATTAAGCTTGTTTTGCTGTGGGTGAAGGAAGAGGAATATAATAGTGTGAATCAGAGCAATTATCAAATATGTGGCACTCACTAAAAATTAATTACAATCACTGCCTTCTCTCACATGTCTGCCAGAAGATGCCGGAGAGCTTTTGTTAATCAATATAATCCTTTACAAAAATTCTTAAGAGTTTGAACTTCATTCTCACCCTCTTCCCTTGAAAAATTTCCTTTTACACATGCATTGCAGACCCGGGAATTATTTCGGAGCTTCTGTGAGATAATCTTTGGCCCTTAGAGATAAGTGTGAAAACAACGTGGCTAATACTGGGTAGAGACCAGGTTACACACTATCAAGCCATGAGTACTGGAAGCAAAATTCTGAGTTGATGAAAACAATCGCTCAGATGTGAGTTTAACCTCTTAAGAGCATGCCGATGGGAATGCAGCAAAAGCCACGACAAACTCGTGGGGAAAAGGGGGCATGCCTTTTACAATAGTCTTTGGTGAGAATAAAGTTGTCACACAAAATTTTTGAACTGCCTTATGCTGAAATAAGTGGATCCTCACTGTGTAAGAATTTATTAGGAGTGAGATTGAGAAGGGGATGGATCAAAACATATGAGATCAGGTTTTTTTACGTTTTTGGAATTTACATAGAGAATAAGAACATAGCTCAGCTATTTATAGTCAGGATACATATCTAACCAGACTTACAGAAAGGCACTTCCTTTTCTGCCATATTTTTTAACCCAAACTATTTAGTAATTTGTGGAATATAAATATTACCATGGGGAAAAATTTGCCTATCTAAAGAGAAAGGCTCCAATGACCAAATATTTTCTACTCCCAGGCAAGTCTATGCATTAGGAAGTCAAGAGGGCATATTTTGAACTTTATTGACACATTTACATTTTTTACTACACCGACAGCTAAAATGCATTGTTCTTTGGGTGGTTTTTTTTCTTTTAAACATGGGTATGGATATTCTGTAGATAGGCAAACTCTCCCTATGGATTTAGGACCCTTACAGAATATTCTACACACAGGAGCTCAAGGAGAACAGTATCTTTATCACACTGTCAGGTTTTCCAAAGTTCATTTCTATTTATGGAACAGTGTTTTTTGTTCTAGCACAACCTTTCATAAGGCTGCCAAATAAACTCTTTCAGGACCACTCTGAATAGGCAAAACCTTTTAACTTTTCCACGTCTACGTGTTTCTCAATTTGGAAATTCTGTAATAATGAGCTCTTTAGAGATGACAATTGGTATGCCCAGTTTTACATATCTCCAAATCTGCCTATATAAAGGAACATTTTGGAGATTTTAGTCAAGAAATATTTATATCATCTACAAAAATATATCAACGTTGGGTCCATATAAAGTGAGCTAGATCTGCTTTCAGACGAGATGAACTGGCTGTCTACCCCCCAGCCCTCAAGTTCCCTGCCACCTGGCTCCCTACCTCGGTATTTGACTTTCAAGTCAGTACTCTCCCTACTTAAAATCTCTCATTTCTTATGTAGTAGAAATAATACTCCCAAATCTAATTTTCTCACACCCTGACCCGTGTCTGTTGCAAGGGAAGAAGTGTCCAGAAATTGTCAAGAAATATTTTAGCTCTTTCTCTTTCTTTAAATGTTCTAAGTAGTAATTGCAGGAGAAGACCCTGAAAAATAGGTCTTATCACTTTTCAGAGTTTGAGTCCTCTGAAAAGAAGAGTCCTTGGGGGTACTCTGCATGGGCTTTTTCTGCTTCCCAATATACCAAATGTTTGGGGTGGGGCTAGGGGCGTGATGGTTACCATTCTGATATTTTCCATGGAGAGAACAAGAATTTTCAAAAGCATAATTGATGCTAAGTGTAAGTGAACTTAAGACTTGGTAAATCAGTCACTAACTATGCTGAGGTGACCTGGTTCTCATCTAGCAATAGGGGAGAAAAACCAAAAACAGCACCAAAGTAAACTTGGAAGCCAGGCATCCAGGAAAGGCCAGTGGTGGAGATGAAAGTGCTGGTGGTGGTCTTGGCTGGGACATGATGAGATAAGGGAGCCAGTGAGGAAGAAAACAGAGAGTAGGAGGCTCGGGCTGGGGAGGAGGGGTTGTAGGGACCCCTCACAATGCAGACCACCCCCTAGAGGTCTGGCTTGTGAAAGAGAACAAATAATAGAAATGGGAAAGAGAAACAAGGAAAGGAGGGCACCGTTTCATTTGAAAAGTATGATTTTAATAGCGAGCTTTTGTTTCCAGTCTGGTACTAAATCCTCTTTGTCATTATTTTTCCAAAAATGTATCTCTCAGCTCCCTCTCTAATTTATCTGATCCATCATTATCCTCTCTCCAGGATGTGGCCAAGCTCTCAAAACACTGCAGCCTGTGGAGGAGCAGTAAGCAGGGTAGTGAGGGAAATTGCTGAAACTACTACAGGATTAAAGGATAGAGACTGATTTAAGTAGGAGAAAGGAGAGAAAGCACCAAGGTAACTGTCTGTTGTCTGAGGTGTGGGTAAGAAAAGTCCTATCATGTGGAAACTGGACGGAGGCCCTAAGCAGAGAAAGGCCTTAAGAAGAGCTGGAATAGGAACCTGGCAGGGATGGTAAAGGGGAAGTCACCCTATCCGATGGGTGGTTGACCTTAAGTCTCTTCCGACTCTGTGATTCTAGAACTCCAAGTTGCTCTATTTCAAGAGTTTTGTAGAACATTTTAAATCGCTCTAAAACAACTTCTTTAAAAGAAACTTGTGCTGAAACAAAAACAAATAGATGACGACTTCCTCTGTTGGAGAGTTTTAGGTCACAAATTAGTTTAACCTGATTACTTCCTCTATGAGGTGACAATCAATGTATGACGCCCTCTAGAACATCTCTGCCTCCGGTCTCACTTCCGGTGACCAGAAACCCTCCTAAAGTGAGGTGGCTTGTTGTACAGTAATGTACTTTTCCTCTCTATTCCTGCCCCAACAGGTCATTGGAAGAGTACAAGATGATCCATTAAAAACTCTAGCCATGCAGTTTTTAAAAAGAATGAAAATATGCCATTTGCAGCAACATGGATAAACCTGGAGATTATCATACTAAGTGAAGTTAGAGAAACACAAATATCGTATGATATCACTTATATGGGGAATCTTTAAAAAAGGATACAAATGAACTTATTTACAAAACAGAAACACACAGACTTAGAGAACGAACTTATGGTTATGGGGCGGGGGGCGGGGAAGGTTTGGGGGATGGGATAGATTGGGAATTTGGGATTGACATGTGCACACTATGTTTAAAATAGATAACCAACAAGGACTTACTGTATAGTACAGGGAACGCTACTCAGTATTCTGTAATAACCTAAATGGGAAAAGAACTTGAAAAAGAATAGACACATATATGTATAACTGAATCACTTTGTTGTACACCTGAAACTAACACAACATTGTTAATCAACTATATTCCAATATAACATAAAAACTTTTAAAAACCTGTAGCTATGCTATAGTTATGATAACTGAGATGTCACCATGGGGGAAAGCTGGGTGAAGGATACTCAGAGTCTTCTCCATATTATATTTCTAACTTCTTGAGAGCCTGTAATTCTTTCAAATGAAAAAGTCAAAAAATAGAAACCTTCAGCTGTCAAAAAAATTTATCTTCAAACTAATCATAACAAACCAAAGTCAAAACTCATTTCTGGATAATTATTCCCAATGATGCTAGCTCTCTACTTAATGCTGGGGAAAAACATTCAGTGGGAAAACCAAGAAACCATAACACAAGTACCTGGCCAAGCTTCTCCCTCTTTGTTTAATGCATATGGAAGAGTAAATTTGGTATCATAAAATCTAAAATGTAAACTAATAACTATAGATGACAAAATAAAGATTTATATGTTGGTTTTATAATTTTAAGATCTAGAAAAGAGACCCAGTCTATTTCATACAACCTGAAATGTCGTTGATTATAAGACACTCCATTCTTTTATGCACCATTAGGAAAGAAACAAACTTTGCCAATTAACGATGACAAAATCCCTTAAACACAGTCCTGAGTGACAGTCAAACTAGCTTTTCATTGCTTTGTTCTGTGAGATTTGGCGATTTCTCCTGCCTTCAGTTACACTGCTTGGCGTGTGACTGGCAGTCCTCCTGCATGTATCTCAGCAACAAATAACATAGCTTCAACCACTTGTATTTTTCTAGTTGTTGCTTTGAAAGAAAATGTGGGATTTCAGTAATTTCTCCAACAATGAACATTTGCTTCACTAATATCAAATTTAGCCCGTGCTGTTCTCATGCCTTTCTTTCTGGGTACACAGTAACATTTTGTTACAGTGCCAATAAAATTTTATTTCAATAAGTGTAACCTCTTTTTTGAGGTATAGTTGATGTATAATATTATATAAGTTTCAGGTGTACAGCACAGTGATTCACAATTTTTAAAGGTTATACTCCATTTATAGTTATTTTCAATACTGGCCATATTCCCTGTGCTGCACAATGTATCCTTATAGCTTATTTATTTTATACAAAGTAGTCTGTATCTCTTAATCCCTTACCCCATCTTGCCCCTCCCCACTGCCTTCTTCCCATTGATAACCACTAGTTTGTTCTCTGTATCTGTGAGTCTGTTTCTTTTTTGTTATAATCACCAGTTTGTTGTACTTTTTAGATTCCACATATTATCACTGTAGTGATATCATACGGTATTTGTCTTTCTCTTCCTGACTTTCTTCACTTAGTATGATAATCTCTAGGTCCATTCATGTTGCTACAAATGGCATTATTTCATTCATTTCATGGCTGAGTAATATTCCATTGTGTGTGTGTGTGTGTGTGTGTGTGTGTGTGTGTAACACAACTTCTTTATCCATTCATCTGCTGAAGGACAATAAGTGTAATCTTATTGAAAGCATATCAAATGGTGGGTACCCTTAGCCATATATAGAACCAACAATACAACTCAACTAAATTGTTGGCCATGTAAACAGCTATGGCCAACTTTGTAAATGCGTGGGCAACAGCAACTGCATCATGACCACCGCCTGGCAGATGGCACCTGAGAGAGGCTGTCCATTCTCATATGCATCCCAATTTTAGAAATGGTTAAATATGGGGGATGGGTAGAGGGGATCTCTTCGAACACCTGAAATACTGTAGCTGCTGTAGGTCCCCTTCCAGCCTGAGAAAATCTTTATTTCCCATAGCCTGTTTCTGACCACCTTGTTCAGGTGATTAATTCACTCATTCATTAAAAAATTTTTATTGAGTACTACTAACTTCCAGGTACTGGGCTACGTTCAAGGGATACAGCAATTAACAAAGGAGACAAAGTCTGAACTCATGGAGTTTCCAGTCCAGAGGAGAAGGACAGACAATCAAATAAATGCAAAATATGCTAGCTGGTGATGAGATCTCTGGAGGGATAGAGAAGGCAAACAATCCTGGGGTGCAGGCAGGGGTAGGAGTCTGGGGGTGGCTGTTATTTTGTTTAGAGTGATCAGTGAATAAAGGCCTCTCAGATCAAGTAGGCATTTGAACAAAGTTCTGAAGAAAGGGAAGAACTGGGTTCCAAGGAGATCTAGGCAACAAATGAGGGGGTAAGGCAGAGGAGAGAACTTGTGCAGGGGCACTGAGGTAGGATTATACCTGGTCAGTTACAGGGACAGCAAAGAGGCCAGTGTCGCTACAGTAGAATGAGCAAGGGAGAAAGAAGGAGATGACACAGATTCAGTTGGGCAGGGATGGGGGGAGCAGATCACATAGAGCTTTCAAGGACATTATCTTTCAAGGACCATGGTCTTTACTCCGAGAAAAATAAAAACCATATGAGGCTTTTGATCAGGAGAGTGGAACAATCTAAAAGGGCACCCCCTGGGGCATGAGTGGAACAGAGCGCCTAGTTGATTAATTCAGATGAGATGTCAGTGGCCTGGGTGGTTATCAGTGGAGATAATGATGACTGGTCAGATTCTGGATATATTTTAAAGGAAGAGCAGATAGGATTTGCTGATGGGGGATATAAGCTAAAGAGAGGCGTCAATGGCTACTCCAGGGTTTCTGGTCTGGGCAATTGAAAGAATTTAACTGCCATTTCCCAAAAAGGGGCAAGCTAGGTATGGCAGGGGTAGGGAGGTATGCAGAGGGGGATGAAGAGTTGGATTTTAGACATGCTAGGTTTGGGGTGCCAATTAGACATCCAAGCAGAGAAAAAGGTGAAACTGAGCAGAGAGTTTCAAGATGAAATCATCAGCATTTAAGTGGTATTTAAAGCCAAGAGATTAATTTGACTTTGTGAGAGAGGACAGACACAGAAGTGGTAGGAGGACAGAGGCACTTGAATAAGAAGAGGTTGGGGTGATGCCAGGAGGAATCATCAAAGACTGGCAAGGAGCACCCTCTGGGAAGGCAGAGTATCAAGTGTGGCATCAAGGAAGCCAAGGGAAGGAAATGATTTCCAGGAAGATGGCAGGAGCAGCTGGGTCAACTCCTGCTGGCAGGCTGAATAAGATAAGGACTGGGGACTCAACAATGAATTTGAAATGTGGAGGTCCTGGGCGCTCTTGATGGGAACCATTTGGGGTGGTAGTGGGTGGGGACACAAAGCTTAACTGGAGTGAAGACAATGGAGCATGGGAGGAGAAGTGTTCGCAGCAGAAAATAGAGACAACACTTTCAAAGAGAAATGGGGGGAGGGAGGGAGACGCAAGAGGGAAGAGCCATAGGGATATATGTATATGTATAACTGATTCACTTTGTCATAAAGCAGAAACTAACACATCATTGTAAAGCAATTATACTCCAATAAAGATGTTAAAAAAAAAAGAGAGAGAAATGGCACGGTGGCTGGAAGGGGGTGGGTGTGGGAGAAACAGATGATGCTAGGGAACCCACGGTAATTGCCGGAGCCTCAGTTAGGAGACAGATGATGGGACCCAGTGTGCCATGGAGAGGTTAGCCTTTGGTGAGGCAGTACAGGAAAACAACCCCATGAGCAGCCATGGAGGTATGCCAATAGGTCCAGAGGCAGGAATGTGTGGAAGGTCTAATTTCTAGTGTCGTACGACTAAGAACTTCTCTTTAGACATGGATTAGTTTGTTCTCCTTTGGGACTTTTTGTTGTTGCTGTTACCACATTGGATCTAGTAAGCCCATAGCCCCAATCCAAATTTTTTTTTAAGTAACTAAAGAAACAGAAGTTTTAGAAAGGAAACAGAGACTTTGTTGTTGTCGATGTCACCCAGAGTGATCTGTGGCTATATATTGGAATACCTGGCAAACGTTAAACCACAAACATTAAATAGAACTGTGAATGATAAATGGCGTTTGCTTTTTGTTTACACAGCTAAGAAACACAATGAACTCGAAGCAAAGTACATCAGTACCAAATAATAATGCAAAGGCACTATAGCAACTATAATATCCGTATCTTTTGTATATGAGTCACATTGTTTGAAAACAGCCAACTACATGGTTTATACAGATCCATCACCTGGAGTCGTGAGACAAACTTCAGATGGAGTGTCTCTCTAGCAGCGACACTGATCACCCCAATCAGAGGCACTCCCTGTGTAGCATCTCTCAGAAGCTGACAAGTTGGTAGTCATCAGGTAGAGTCTATCTGTGGCCACAGAACTGAGGCTGACCAAGTTCTTGGTAATGGAAGACATCAAGCCCAACCATTGAGCTTCCTGAGCTCTAGACAAATCAGTTACCTGTAAATGACATTAAAGTTTATTGCAAAAAAAGCTGTGCGTCAGGTAGTGGCTGTGAAAAGCAGCACCAAAATTCCATATCAATGACAAAAAAAAAAAATTCAATTGGTCTACCTGAGTCAACTAACTCTAGAGGCAGACAGCAGAGTGAGGTTAAGAGCACAGACTGGGGAGCCATACTACCCGGGGCCAAGTCCAGGCTCCACCATTTACAAACTGTGCAACTTTGGGCAACTAGTTGAACATCTTTATGTCTGTTTTCTTGTCTGTAAAATGAAGGGAACCAATAGTACCTACTTCATAGGGTTACTGGGAGGGTAGAGTGAATTGCTCTATGCAATAATTATTATAAAGTCATAATCTCCATCTTGGAATTTAAAACTGACCACAAAAAAAATTACAGGGGCTTCCCTGGTGGCGCAGTGGTTGAGAGTCCACCTGCCGATACAGGGGACACGGGTTCGTGCCCCGGTTCGGGAGGATCCCATATGCCGCGGAGTGGCTAGGCCCGTGAGCCATGGCCGCTGAGCCTGCGCGTCCCGAGCCTGTGCTCCGCAACGGGAGAGGCCACAGCAGTGAGAGGCCCGCGTACCACAAAAAAAA
>NW_020838015.1:7246394-7474396 GCF_003676395.1 Aethalodelphis obliquidens
AAAAAAAAAAAAAAAAAAAAAATTACATAGAATTAGCATGAGAACCCTCTTGGGAATTTGCAAAACCAGGGACATCAACTGTATTCCAAAATTTGAGGACGATAAATAATGTACTCAGCAAAAATAATTTTTAAATTGTTTTAATGTGAAAACATAGACCTCTAGTGAAGATTAAAATACAATCTTCACATTTTAGGATAAGGCAGAGACTTAACAAATTCTATGTCTGCTCGCCTCAGGGCCTTTCATCCTCACACGCTCTGAGTTTAGTATTCTCTTCTGAAACTTAAGGGGAACACTGGCATAAAACCTCGTCTGAGTCACAGGGGAGAGCTACAGCCTATGGGGGGATCGTGCTGTGAGGGCTCCACCATAGTTAATCCCTAACATTAGATAAAACAGACCTAGAAGAGTTCAGTGACTGCTAAAGATTAAATAAATAGCAAGTGGTGTTGCTATTTATAGCAACTGCCAGTTCAGTCATCCTTCCACCTTGCCCTGGGATGTAGGATCTCCCCTAAAGGGTACTTATTTGCCCAGTGACTGGTGCCATGTTGTAAATAAGTGTTTTCTGCGGAAGAGTCTGGGAATCCCCCCGGGTATTTCTGAGAGGACTGTGGTCTCCACCCTGAACGCTGTCAAAGCGCCCATCCCTCCCTACCTCCCCCACATCAGGTGGCTTGAGGCTCCCGGGTATGTTCCAGCCAGGCCTGTCACCACCTGTCCCTTACCTTTAGCCTGAGACTTAAAGAGACAGAACCCAATGGATGAGGGAAATAAAGAGAGGATGGTATACACAGATTCCATTTTCAAAACTACATACATTTTAAGAGGAGCAAAGGAATGTGTGTGCCTTCAGAAGGAGAGGGATGTCAGGGTATTAAAATTTAAATTTGGACCATCTATAAACTCTATGCTCTGACAATCTGTAAATGAAATATTGATTTGCTTGTGCAACAAATATTTATTTTTGACTATGTGCAGTCCCAAGTTGGGCTCTGGGACTGTAGAACCGTATAGGACAGAGACCCTGTCCTCCAGAATTCAAGATGCAATTGTAGAGACCAGGTACGCAGGTTAGGAAAGATAATGAATACTATGAAGTAACAGGTAGCCTCTAAATGAATGAAGAAGACAATACCTTAAGCTTTGGAATGCTTTCTTCAAAGGAAATTCACAGGAAATGTAAAACAGATCAAAGCAAGTGATCTGGCAGAAGCTAGAAAAGCCCCTGTAGGCGGCTCTGTTCCCTGATGCCCACCCTCAACCTTGAACCCTGCCGGTGCCCAGCCTTCAGAGCTCTAGAGAAGGCGAGGCAGGGTATGCTTTCAAAGGCGAGCAGCACCAATGAGCAGGTAGGAAAGGGCTAACTAGGTAGGAAGAATTGCAAAGACACGGGTGTGGAGGCAGAAACAGTGCCACAAGTGTATTTAGGGAAGAAAAAAAGAACACAACTGTCAGGAATGGAGGCTTCGTGGATTGGAGGGTTAGAAAAAGCTGGCGCCATGATTTCCCCTTTCTGACTTATATTCGAGTCCTGAAGAGCACTCAGCAGCCATGCAGCTAGTAAGCTGTGCAGCGGTGGCTTGGGCAGGGATGGATGAAGGGCATAACTCAAGAGCATCACCCAAATGGCAGGGAGAGCAGCGCGAGCCACACTTCCCATCCCAACTAAGAAGCCGGGCTTCTTGTCCCGGCTCTCACCCAAGCCTCCCCATCCCACAGCATGATCCCTGTGAAAAGGCGGGACATGACTACAGGGGATCCCAACCAAGATGCCCCCTGGGGGTAAAGTATCAAAAACAAGTGAGAGGCGGAGGCCACGGCAGGTTGTAGAACATGTGCCTCTGCTTACCATGGCAGGCATTTCCACCCCCCACCCCCCAACTTCCCTGACTTTTACCATGCTGGGATATAGGTCCAGGGGGCCAAATCTCCCCGTTTTTCAAGAGAAATAAACATTGCAGCATTTATAACACTGCGTGTGCCAAAGAGGTAGGTACACTGTGTGTATCCACAGGCCATGGTGCATTCTTACATTAGAAGAGGAGTCTGAATCTGTCTTGCCTACTGGAGTGGCCTCAGCATCTTGCCCAGATGTGTTCGTGTACACATGTGTTCAATACGTACCTGCTGAGTACACAAGAACCAAATATTAGATTAGGCAGCAAATTGTAACCCAACTTCTTTTGTCTCTCCTCCATTAGAGAAACACCGCAGCTTAGGGGAAGTATATGGGGTAGCAGGTTCTAAGTAAAGGGAAATCTACGGATAAATTATTCACAAGTCACTATTAACAGTGCCAGCGTGACTGGATTTGCCCTCTACACCTCAATTCTTCAAGCTCTTTTGTTGTGCTGTTATGATTACCTCAATCTCAATCTAATTCTTTCCTTCCTCTTTTCCCTTCTCTCCCTCTTCCAAGATTTCACTCGGGGTTTTACGAAGAAAATAAATCAAAATCACTATGTAAATGGGGAGTGTATGTGCAGTTCCATATGAGGGTGGCAGGTGGCGCTACATCTATTTCCAGCCTCAGAAGACAGCTAAGACCTGGGCTCTGAGTCTCCGCTCTTCAGAGCCCTGGTCCTCGCCGGAGAACAAGAAGGGATGTATATGTACTCATGGGGTTGCTAGGAACATCTTTGGAGCTCTTATATTGAAATTTATTTCCGGTGTTTTTGAGATATCCCAAGTCTCTCCCCTCAGTAGCTCTCATTGGGACTTTACAGAAAGTCAAGTGTAAGACCTGAGGACCAGTGAGTTGCAAGACAGAGAGGGTAAAAGTTCTACCTAAGGTGTATCCTGTACATCAGAATAAAACAGCTCTTGCAAGGTAATAAGGAGATGGCTCCAGAAACCCAACCACTGAAGTGAGGCACTTAATCAGAACTTCAGGACAAAGACCAAAGTGTTCCAGAAATTCACAGCTCCTAGAAGTGCTGAGACAGAAGAAATTCTTGATCATCTTGCTGAGAGCATGCAAGACTCTGGGGATGGTACCATATTCAGCATATGAACATAAACCATTTTTCAGGGCAATGGAAGGTTTGGACCAATTTATTGATGAAAGGGGGGAAAATGGAGCTGAAGAGGATGAGCGGAGGACAGGCTTCATTGGAAAAGCCCCTTTACTGGAAGGTTTATAAGAGCCAGGTCAGGACTCACTCATCACAGCTAAGGAATTTCTATCTGCACCCCTCCTCAAATTCTCTCATCTACTGCCTTCATCTTCCACTGACCCCAGACAGCTCCTGAGCTGATCCCATACCACACGTGCCTGCCTTTGAACTTGGCCTCTGGGTATATTCAGCTCTTCCCCCGGACCTTTTAAGAGCACCAATGGTAGTCCTGGAACAAGATTTAGTGTCATCTATTTCTGCTGCCTCTTTTAAAAATATTTTTGTTGTGCAAACTCCTAAAAGCATCTCCAAAAGTAGAGAGAATAGTATAATGACTCCTACATGTCTTTAATTGTCTACAAAGGTTATTTTTGCCAAGCTTGTTTCATCTATCCCCATCCACCACTGTTTTTTCTCCCTCATTTTAAAAGTTAATAAAATTGATGTTAAAGAGCAAGTACCTCACTCAGAGCTGCCTTGTTAAAAGCAGATGTAAGATTATAACTTGGCCAAATTTTTTTAAAAAAATTATAAAAGTTTCTTTTGAAAGATTAAAACTAAGGGAAGACAAAATATAAAAGACCCTCCCTGAGTAAAAGTCACATACCACCCTTTTCAGTAGATTCTCTGACCTCAGGAAGTTAAAAAGATCAGCTGGAAGATAGATAAGCAATACAATATGTAAATCTTTTCAGGCCAAGAGATGTATTTTTAAAATATGACTTTAAATGGTTAGGTTGTTTTGTATTTTCCTGTGGAGTTTAAATTATTAGCAGACGAAAGGTTAACGTTCAGGGAACCACAACAACAAAAATCTGTATGTCTACCGTTTGACATTTTTTAAAAAGGTAATATGGGGGAAAATCTTTATTTTTTAAATTGAAATTCCATGTCTATAATTGAGAAGATAGCTCCATTTGTGTGTTATTTATACCCATATACAGCTCTCTTTTTTTGGTAGAGATGGTGGTGGCATCTTTGTAAAATATAATTTTAAGAGGGCAGAGATCATTTCCTTTTCAGGTAACTAAAGCACACTTCCTAATTAAAACTGAGAAGCAGAACATCTTGTCTTCTCCTAGGACTATGAGAAAATGTTTTATTTTATAAAATCAGCAGCCTAGATTGTCGTGTCTGCTGTTCCTTCCATCTGCCCTTTCAGTTCTAAGCTAAATCCCATCCCTTCTCTCTCTCTCTCTGTCTCTCTCTCTCCCTCGACTACATCCCCAGTGCCTAAAGAACTCACATTTGCTAGGCACCCAAAATATTTCGGATATGAACCACCGTTGGTTTATTTTACAAACCTTACCTTTCTCAGCTTTCCAGCTCTCTTGTCCCAGCTGTATTCCATTTTTTCATTGATTTCAGTGTTTTGACATTTAAAACAGTGGTAAGTACTCCAAAATGTCTAAGAATGACTTCTCGCGCCAGATACTGTGCGTTTGTTACCTTTTACAAATCTATGGCCACTTGGAATGCTGAAAAAGGGAACCTGTTTGGATGGCAGGTGGGAGCACAGGACTTCTGAATTGCTGAAGCCTTGAAACTCAATCTCTGAGTCTCCAGGTACAAGCGAAACATTTAAAAATAGAATTTAGGTGTTTTATTAACAAGAACCACATATTTACTGCCAGTCGATGCTAACAAAGCCGTATCGTTACAGTGCATTATATTTTGACTTGGCGACCCTACTATTTTTGACGCTTAGTAACAATCTAAACAATGCCGATACACTGTAGCACTCCGCAGTACACCCGCGGTGGATGATGGTATCTGAAGCTCAGGGGCAATGTAACAGTAGCCTCTAAATACCCTGGACAAAAGAATACTTCATGCAGAATGGCTGCCAGCTGATTATTACCTCCATGATGGAAAGATCAAGTGCAAGTGGAAGAAGCCAAAATTATGCTATGAGAAATTCAGGATGGAGAAAAAGAAGTGTATCCTGAAAGTGAAAACCTAAAAAATAATGGACCCCAGGTAGATAAACAACAAGGACCTACTGTACAGCACAGGGAACTATACTCAATATTTTGTAATAACCTATATGGGAAAAGAATGTGAAAAAATATATGTAATATATATATTATATATATATATGAAACTGAATCACTTTGCTGTACACCTGAAACTAACACAACATTGTAAATCAACTACACTTCAATACAAAAATAAATTAATAAATAAATAATGGCCCCAGAAATCACATGTAAATCCTTTTCGTTAGTAAGCTATAGTTTCCACTCCTCGAGATGTCTAGAAATAATATTTAGATTTAACTCCTTGCTAAGGTGGGTGCATCAGGCTAACATTTGTTCCACACATCTCAGTGAGGCAGGGAGAACACTGGGTTTAATTTCTTTTCTATGTTCATTTTAAGTTATGTTGCTCAACACCTGCATTGTTGACATTTGGGGCCAGACCATTCATCGTTGTTGATGGTGGCGGGGCGGGGGCGGGGGGGGGGGGGGTCCTGTCCTGTGCACTGTAGGATGTTTAGCAACATCCCTGGTGTCAACCCACTGGAGGCCAATAGCATCTCCACTCCCCAGTTGGAACAACAAAAAAAAACCCACTCCAGACATTGCCAAATGTCCCTAAGGTGCAAAGTTATTCTCAGTTGAGAACCACTGTTTTAAGTCCCCAAACACACCCATCTGTTTAGCTTCTCCTCCTTCTTCGCATCCCCTATCCAACAAAGGCCAAACTTACCAACCTATGCATTGATTTTCTTTCAAAACTATAAATTTACCTCAATGAATAGTTGTGAAAATTAAAGGAAACCATAAGGAGAATGGATGGCCTGCTTTCAGGAGGGCACACAACTGGCGCTCAAAAAAAAAAAATGTTGAGGGTTTCCCTGGTGGCGCAGTGGTTGAGAGTCCGCCTGCCGATGCCGGGGACACGGGTTCGTGCCCCGGTCCGGGAGGATCCCACATGCCGCGGAGCGACTAGGCCCGTGCGCCACGGCTGCTGAGCCTGCGCGTCTGGAGCCTGTGCTCCGCAACGGGAGAGGCCACAACAGTGAGAGGCCCTCGTACCGCAAAAAAAAAAAAAAAAAATGTTGGTTCCCACTATCCCTTTCTGTTAAAAAATTTGTAGCTTCTAAATCAGACACCTGTCCGTTTCAAAGGCAAGCTCACATATTTTGAATATGGCATTACATTCAAAATAACATAACTCAAGATTATGATTATAACTCAAGATTATGATTTCTCCTATCTTGCAAGTCTTAATTTTTAGGAAGAACACCGGAACTAAGTAAATACTTAGCACTTTAAAGGAAACGCGTTTTACACTTCAATGAATTCTTGCCAGGAGGCATGGTCTTAAAAACCCAGTCTTCACCATGATACCTAACAATAACAGTCCAAGGTACTTCCAGCCTCCCACCCAAGTTTCTATGGTGATACTTGAATTCAAAGGGTTTGAATTCAAACTACCCGGTAATCTAAAGAAAACCCCTTGCCTCATTCCTCAAAGCAGTTTTAAATAATTTGTTAGAGGAGGGTAAAGATTCATACTTTATACTTTTTAATACAAATTTTTTTCCTAAATTAATTTTCAAGTGAGACCTCCACAAATCCTAATGGGCTAAGGATAAGAATTCTGACCAATTTTCTAAGACCAATTTTCTTTTTGACAATCAGGAAATACTAGACATCGTTCGACTAGAGGCCAGAGTTTAAGCTTGCCACGTAGCTGAAAAATCATCAGCAAAATGATTAATCACAGCTGAAACCTGACATATACTCTCCCATGTTCCTTAGGTACAATACATTCCAGCGATTAAAAATACATTCCATTTCCTCTAAGTGCACATTCAATCTGTCAAACTGGATGACAACGCCATCAAGCTGCTGAAATTCTGAAACCCAACCTGCTAAACATCCTGAATAGACCTTTTCCAAAGAAAAGTTACGAGAAATGTATGTATCCTTTTCATGTGAAAACGTCTTAAAATTGCATAAGAAGGGTTTCAAAATAACCCCCTAATAAACTGCTTAACATGAAGAGCATTTCGAATTTCCAGCTACTTATAATTTCCGTATTCACTGTCAATGGTACTCAAATAAAAGTTTTCCTTGTGCTCCTAAGAATGCTGAAGGGTTTCAGATCCCTTTAGCAGACATAGGCATAAACCCTTGCAAACCGTGGGTTGTATCTTTAAAAGGTGTCAAAGGAAAAGCAGATGAAATGCTGTAATCTCCACCCACTGTCACTTAAGACATAGCAACCCACGCGCTCCACACGCCCAGCCAGCATCCTGCATCCACCCTTTCTTTCAAGCCCACTGCATTAGACCATGGAAACTCAGGATGTGTGGCCACAGCGGCCCCTGCTCTGGCTCCAGCTGGCCCACCACGTGGCGTGGCCGTGACCTTAGTCACACTTCCCCCTAACATCCTGTGAGTGGGCTCAAGCTGGAGCCAGACCTTCCCACCGCACTGCCAGCCCTGCTCCTGGAAATGACAAACCCCCACTGCCTAAAACATTCCATTCTCCCTACCCCTCCTGAACAACGGGCCTTTGAATATCATTCACCACCTTGGTAATACCTTTAACCATTTAGCTATCAAGGGAGGTATTTACAACTTCACTTCCAATTTTCGTAGACGCTTGTTCTCAGATTTTTTTTTTTTCCTGCGGTACGCGGGCCTCTCACTGTTGTGGCCTCTCCCGCTGCAGAGCACAGGCTCCGGACGCACAGGCTCAGCGGCCATGGCTCACGGGCCCAGCCGCTCCGCAGCATGTGGGATCTTCCCTGGTGGCGCAGTGGTTGAGAGTCCACCTGCCGATGCAGGAGACACGGGTTCGTGCCCCGGTCCGGGAGGATCCCACATACTGCAGAGTGGCTGGGGCCGTGAGCCATGACCGCTGAGCCTGCACGTCCAGAGCCTGTGCTCCGCAGCGGGAGAGGCCACAGCAGTGAGAGGCCCGCGTACCACAAAAACAAACAAACAAACACAAAAAAACAGACATAGAGCTTCCAGGTCTGCATAAGATGGAGTGAGTACACTCTACCCTGTCTTTCCCAGTAAACACAAACTATAAAGCCTGGAAAGGCAGCCTGGAGCAGCTCTTTGAGGACTGAAAAGTAAACAGTAGCAGGCAAATTAGGAATGACCAGAACTCAAAATACCAGCAAACTGCCCGTGAGTTTACCATGACTTTTTCCTCCAGTATGCCCCAAGCCTGAACTCAACACATTGCCAGCAGGCATTGGGCACTGACAGAGAGAGAGCCAGGACACGTCCTGTAGCTCTGGCCCAGGAAGCAGGACAGAAAACTCCTGATACTCAGAGAGCGGGGGGCCTCCTCTCTGTTCTCTCAAGCCACAGCCCCCAGGTGGCAAGAGCAGCCTGCGGCAACAGGAGCCTGCAGGACCAGAACTCTGGAGGGGGAGAACGTGCCTCTGGGTTCAGCAGAGCTATGGTTCCAAGAGGATGGGGCCAAACCCCACGATTTTTTTTCTCTGTTTTTCTCTACTGCTTGGCATTGGCGACGTGGGCACGGTTGTGTAAGTACGCGGCAGAGAAGGATAAGGAAATCCCAAGCTTTCTGGCTAAATAACCAAAAAAACAGAAGCCCCGTGGAATTGGAAAGTATCGGAAAACAACAGGTCCTACTGTAGAGCACAGGGAACTATATTCAATCTCCTGTGATCACCCATAATGGAAAAAAGTATGAAAAATAATGTATATATATATATATATATATATATATATAAAACTGAATCACTTTGCTGTACAGCAGAAATTAACACAACATTGTAAACCAACTATACGTGAATCAAATAAATTGTTTTAAAAAGTATTGGAAAGATCACTGAGAGGGAGGAGCTCGGGAAAAGACCCCATAAATTGTTTCTGAACTCTCAGACTCACCTGCAAGCTTTACATGCATGGATCTCATCCTAAAGAGCCTACTGAAGACTTTGAGAACTGAACTGCCTAAGTCCCAGACGGGTTACTGGGGCACGTACTTATCAGACACATCCAAGTAGCACTGCCAAGGCTTGGAAAATTGAACTGACATTGGGACCACACCTCACAGAAGGTGGGTTAGAACCTAACCAAGTCAGCTGTCTGCTAAAACAAAAATAGCAACGTTCTTCATGGGCTTTCAACAAGATGCAGAGTTTCATAACATAATATTCAAAATGTGCTGGATAAAATCCAAAATTACTCAGCATGGGAAAAGACTATCAACAGGTGCCAATGTCAAGATGACAGAGACGTTTGAACTATCTGACAAAGACTTTAAAGCAGCTATGACAAAAGTGCTCCAGCAACCAATCTTGCAATCTTGAAACCTACAGAGGAATACAAAGTCTGAGCAAAGACAGAAAATGTATAAAGGGGAACTGTTGCAAATTTTAGAACGGAAAAATATAATAACTGAAATAAAAGCTCACTGGATGGGCTCAATGCAGCATGGAGATTAAGAGTCAGTGAACTTAAAGATGAAACCATAGAAATTAGCCAGTCTGAACAACAAAGAGAAAACAAACAAAAACAAAGAGAAAAAAAGTTTTAAAAACAAAACCACAGCGCCCCAGGGATGTGGGGGACAAGAACAGAAGTCTTCCATTTGTGTCATGGGAGTCCCAGAAAGAGGAGAAAAAATGTAGTGCAGGAAGAAAATCTAACAATATAATAGCTGAAAACTTCCTAAATTTCTCAAGAGACATAAATCTATACATTCATAAAGCTACCCTTTAGGAATGAAGGTGAAATACAGATATCTTCAGCTGAAGGAAAACTAAGAACATTCATTGGCGGCTGACTTCCTCTAAGATAACAGCTAAAGAAAGCTCAAAGGGAAATGATACCACAAGGAGCATGAGGGATGAAGAGAGAGCAAGAGAAATGGTAGATATATGGGTAAGTATAAAACACTACACTTCTCCTCTTGAGTTCTTTGTTGAAAGCAAAAATTATAACATTGCCTATGGGGTTTTCAAAGTATGCCAATGTAATAGATCAGATGAAAGTAACAAAAGAAGGGAGGATAAAGGGACCTATATGGTGGTAAGATTTCTACAGTCCTCTTAAAGTGGTAAACTGTTGATTCTAAATTGACAGTGAAGTATATACATCTCAATTCCTAGAGCAGGGACTAAAAAATGATACAAAAAGATACACAAGAGATCAAGTAAAATAAAACACTAAGAAATATTCAAATAACTCAAAAGAAGGCAGAAAACAGAAAACAGACACCTGAAAATAGAGGGAACAAACAGAAAACAATAATGAAATGATAGGCATAAATCCAACATCAATAACTATGTTAAACGGTCTAAACATGAATGAAAAGACAAAGACTACGAGAATGAATAAACAATATGAACCATATGCTAACAAAAACATCACTTGAAATATAATACTATCGGGTAGATAGGTTAAAAGTAAAAGGATAGAAAGGGGTATACCATGAAAACACTTCAAAAGAAAGCTGAAGTGGCTTTATACAGACAAAACAGACTTCAAAACAAAGACAACTGCCAGGGACAAAGAAGGACACTACATAAAAGGGTCCATTTGCCAAGAAAACGTGACAATTCCAAATGCCAAATGCATTTGTACCTAACCACAGACTTTCAAAATACATGAAGCCAAAACTGACAGAACTCAAAGGAGAAATAGGTAAACCTAAAGTTATCGTGGGAAGCTTCAACACTCCTCTCTCAGTAACATGTGGAAATTGTAGACAGAAAATACCACCAACCAACTGAATCTCATATTTGTAAGACATTCTAACCAACAAAAGCAGAATACACATTCTTTTAAAGCACACGTAAAACATTCATGAGGATAGACCATACCCTGAAGTATAAAACTTCAACAAATTTCAAAGAATTGAAATAATGCAAAATGTGTCATCTGATCGTAATGAAATTAAACTAGAAATCAACAGCAAAGAGAGAAGATAAAAATTTCCAAGCACTTGGAAATTATACAACACATTGTACTTCTAAATAATGTATGGGTCAAAGGGGAAAGTCTCAAGAGAAAAAAATTGTTGAATTGAACAAAATGAAAATACAACATATCAAAATGTGTGTGATGCAGCTAATACAGTGCTTATAGGGAAATTTATAACAAATATTTATAATAGAAAAAGGAGAGAGGTCTCTAACCAATAATCTAAGCTTCCACATGCAGAAACTAGAAAATGAAGAGCAAAATATACCCAAAGCAAGGAAGGAAATAACAAAGATAAGAGCTGAAATAAATGAAATTGAAAGCAAAACAAGAAAGAAAGAAAGAAAAGAAAAGAAAGAAAATCAATGTAAACAAACACTGGTTATTTGAAAATATCAATACAATTGTTAAGCCTGTAGCAAGACTGACAAAGGAAAAAAAGAAAAAACACAACTTACTAATATCAGGAGTGAAAGAGGGAACATAACTTACAGTTCCCACTGACATTAAAAGGATAATAAGGGAATATTATGAACAACTCTATGCATATAAATTTGATAATTAAAATTGCTAATATTTTTTATGATTTTTAAAACCTACATTCTTGAGGTATATTGGTCTGTGGTTTTGTCTTTGTTGTTTTTTCTTTTTACCATCTTTGGCAACAGAGTGATGCTGGCCTTATAAAATAAATTGGGAACTTTTCCCTCTCCTGAAAGATATTGTCTAAAATTGGTGTTATGTCTTCCTCAAATGTTTGTTAGAATTTACCAGCAGAACCACCTGGGCCTGGAGATTTCTTATTCAGAAGATTTTAAACTATGAATTCAGTTTTATTAATGATTATAGAACTACTCAGGTTATTGATTTCATCTCAGATAAGTTTTGGTAGGTTGTAGTTGAGAATCGCTGTAAGTTCTTGTTGAATTCTCAAGTTTGATTCCCCTTGGATTAAAGAAGAGACCATTTGATCCAGGATTTTCCAGATTGTCACAGAGAGGTTTCCAATCTTTTTGGCAGTAAATCAGATAGTGGTAGGGGGAGGGGGGAAGGGGGAGTTTACAGGGGGATCAGAGGAGAGTGTTGATAGGGTAAATTTCAGGCTCCTAGCTTCTGAGACTGACCTGTCACACACCTCTGTAGTTACTACAGTCATCTGAATCCCTATTACCTGGCCAGGGCGGAGGATTTGAAATGTTACAGTGTCTCCACCACCCCTGCTCCCCAGCACCAGAGCAACTGCCCTCTGAACCACCTCCTGGGATTCCTCCATCTTACCAGCAGCAAATACATACCCATGCACAGGTTAAGGGCTGACATGGCTTCTGCCCACACATAACCAGCAGTCTTTTTAATTCGTTTATTATTTTGAAGAGAATTGAGCTGCTATAGAAAAAGTGTGGAAAACACTGCCCCCAGATGTCCCAAAGGAGGTGACTCGGGTTCTGGCCTGGGCTCCTGGGGGAGGCCTGGGCCAGCCCTTCCCAGCCCAAGGCAGGGCACTTCAATAGTCATCCTGCGTTTGGAAACAAAGTCGTGGCATCCAACTGACTGGCTGCAATTCTTCCTCCATTTAGTCAGACTCACAAACTGAGACTCATAAAGCTGAAAGCAACCTCATGAATCCCCCTGTCTATGACCTTATTTCACAGATGAAGAAACTGTGGTCCAGTTATGGGTACTAGCTGGCCCAAGGTCGCCTACCTTGTTGAGGCAAAACTGGGACTGGAGCCCACATTCCAAGGGCCCAGCACAGTGTTCTTTACCCTACACGTAAAAACAAGTTTTGACTGGACAGCTACTATATATATATGAGGCAGTGTGACAACAGTTCCTGTCATCGTGGAATTGAACTTCAGTGGGGAATATAGACATTCAACAATTGCCGAGATAACTAAAATGGAAATGCGTAGTAAACCACTAAGGGGCAATGCAAGGAGTGTAAATATCAATATATTGCCTTGGGACTTCCCTGGTGGTCCAGTGGCTAAGACTCCATGCTCCCAATGCAGGGGGCCCGGGTTCAATCCCTGGTCAGGGAACTAGATCCCACATGCCACAACTAAGAGTTCACATGCCACGACTAAAGATCCCACATGCTGCAACGCAGATCCCTCGTGCTACAACTAAGACCCGACGCAAGCAAATAAATAAATAAATAATTTTCAAAAAAATACATTGCCTTAAAATTTTTTCCCAAAATACAACCCACCACCACCATCAGCACCACAGTCATAGTGATTCCAATGGAAAAGTTTCGCCTTGGAAAATTGGGGAATTATCATATGTGATCTTTCAGTGATGAAGTGAAACTGCATGTTTAAGTCTGCCACCCAGAGGGTGCTTTTGTCCCCCATCTGAAGCACAATCTTAGACAGGTAAATGGAGAAGAATGTCACATTTGGTATACTAAGGAGCTAGACAAAAAAAAAGACATTGAAAGGAATAATGATTCTAGCCATGAGTCCTTTCTTGGACCAGGATGAAAGAGCCACTGTAAGGTGACTCAAGCCAAGCATCATGACCCAGATGCTGCTGGTGAGGTAGCACCGCAGCCACAAAGGCCCTGAAGCAGGCTCCAATCACCAGCATGACATACTCCAGAGAGCGGGAGCCCTCTGCTGAGTAAACTGGATAGTTCTGTAAGCAGAGAATGAATGAATGTAGGAATCTGTTTCAACAGCTTGCTAGTGAAGAAAGAGCATGATGAAACATGCACAGATAAAGCTTCTAGCTTTATCTCAGAGTCTGATCAATGTTAACATTTTATATGGGAAACTTCTATGAAAGTTTGACAAGTTACTCTTTTGGGAGATGTTTCCCCCACAACTTGCGCTCTCATGATGGGAGCATTTAAAGGGTCTCTGATTTTCCCCTCTACTTTCAAGGGATAAACAAAATCGTGGAATCTGAGACTTGAGGTGACAGTGGCCATCACTGAAGCTTTGCACATAGTAAGTTACCACATGAGAGAGTTGAATAAAACAGACTCAAGTCTGTAGCCCGTGAACTGAGAATTCTATTGTATCAGGAGGTCAGGCTCTTTTAACCATAATGATAATGACTGAAATCGGTATGCAATTCTACATGAAATATAGAGCCTTCTGGAAGAAAAAACAAGGTCAAGTCACCTACGAGGTGGCCGAGAAAACTACTAAAAGAGATGTTTCCAGAGTCTTCTAAACTACATTGTGAAGTGAGGTAAACGGAACACACAGTTTCGGACAGAAAAGCAGGAGTAACTGTCAGAGACTATCACCAGAATGGATAGGATTCAGGCCACAGTTGTACCAAACAGGTGTCTGACCACCCACCTGGGCTCTCTGTTCATCATTTCAAAACTCTAAAGGTGCTTATTTTGGTTAAAGGTATAGAATTTAAGATTTTTTTAAAATGTCTAATGTACTCAGCTTAAAATTCAGATTCATACCTGCCAACTGTGCTTGGACACAAATAATTAATCATCATCACAATAAGCTGTAAAAGTGTAAAGCGGCAAGTAACACAAAGGCTTAATGGAACCTCCCTCCTTGAAAGTTAATAGAATGGTTTAGTTCACATTTCCCTCAGACCCTCAGGAGCTGGCAAAGTAACCTCAGAAGTACCCTGTTAGTTCAGTAATTCTGTGAGTCAATGGAAAAATGACAAAGACTAATCTTGGGCTCTGTGTCTCAAAGCCTTGATAGAAGAAAGGACAAGATGAAATATGCACAAAACTTCTCATTTTATCTCAGGACTTGACAAAAATAACACTTATTTTTATACATGTTCACTGCTGTATCCAGAGCACCTAGTACAGAGTCTGGCATATAGTGGGACCTCAAAAAGTGGTTTTTGGAATAAATAGACAATCTCATTCTTAGACAAAAATTCCGCCAAACTACAAATATATGCCCTGAAAAGTCACTATTTTGTTATTCACAGTGATATACAAGGAAGGGAAGAAATAGCAAACCGAACATCCATTTTGTTATTTTTTTCTTGGTATGGTTTGGTGAAATCAGAGAAGTGAAGATAATGCGTACCTTTTATTGTTTACTAGGTATGTGATTTGGGGCAAATGATTTGAATGCCTCTCTTAAGTATCTATGGCCTCATATCTAAAATAAGGCCAATAATCTCTTCCTCACAGTGTCACAGTAAAGATTAAACGTGGTCATACTATTTCAGAGCCTGGCACACAACAGCAGTTCTAACAAATGAAGACCCATGAGACAGTATGAGAAAGCCTCTCATGTTCTTCTTTGACCTCAAACACAGAGCCCAAGTAGAGGTGTGTATCATCCATGTCACTTTCTGAGTTTCTTCCCAAAGAAACGAGTCCATCACTCATTACAGCAAGAATTCTCTACCCTAACTGCAGAGCGGAACCCCAGGGAAGCTTTCCCATCAGGTGACCTGCTTGCTGTAACTCTCCAGTAGTGGATGAGAGGATAGAGCTGCCTGGTGGGGTCCTCTACATAGCTCTGAACCCCCAGGCCCTGTGCCCTTGAGGAGGGAGCCTAGGTACTTGGGAACAGAGGGGCCCCAGAAAGGATGCCATCAGTAGACAGGGAGCATGATGCTTGAGAGGCAGGTGAGAGGCAGGCACAGCATAGGGAGCACCAGGGAAGGATGGCTGGCCCCAATTAGGAGCATACGACCTCTTCCTCAGAGAAGCAACCTTCATTTAACCAGTAAGTGAAAGGACGTTTCAAAATAACTTCTACAAGCTGTGATTTGATAGAAATTTCGAGTGAATGTATACCTAAGCTTTCCAAAAAACAGCTCTGAAATTGGCTGGTTAATTTGGCCTAAACCGTAACACATGGATTGATCTAAATGCTGCTGAAAGCTTCCATTTTAAAAGCAACATATGTATTTTTGCAATATAGGTTTAACATTTTTTTAAAAAATTCGTAAGTGATGTAATCAGAAGGTCAATACTCACCAAGCTGAGCAAAAGTATTTCTCTTCAAGAGGGCGCCAATCAAGCAGAAGCCGTTCCCATCTTTACCTCCTAGATAAGCCATATGCTATTTCAGTTCTTTATATAACTTCAAGGATGTTGCAACCTTTTGGCACTCAGTTTCTCCATCTGTTTAAAAAAAAAGCAGGGAGGGATGGATCTAGCTAACTCTAAAACACTATGCTTCTCTTCTGAAAACAGCAATTATTGGTACTTCCCTCTAGGCTGGGAATTTTATTACTAAATATGCTTATCTTTTAAGATGTGGTTCCAGAAGAGGGACCAGAGTTTAAAAAAATAACACGATGAGTTAACACAGGCTTAAAGGAAAATTTTCTAGACACCTTGTTCATCCTAAAACAGGACAGACCACATCATCTCCTTTTTCTTTTAATCAAGTTTCCATAACCCCCATCTCCCAGATGCCAGAAACCTCTCTCATATTAGCCAAGGCCTGTCTTAAGATAGAATAAATCTACTTATAGGCTGGGAACTCTCTTGCTAAGTATGTGGTTGTTATAATCACAAAAGATGAGCACAGTATTGAGTCAATAGCTTACTGGGGACCCGGTGCTGCATACTAATCTCAACACCCTTGCTTAGCCCATAGCTAGGAGTGCAAGATGCTGACCAAAAAAAAAAAAAAAAAAAAAAAAAAAATCCAAGGCTTACAAGAGTGCTCTCATTTAGTATTGATGATGGAAGAATCACATCTATTATTGTGATATATGCAAATTATAATCAAGTTAACATACCAGCAAAGGCCTCATTTTGTAACAGTCTCGATAATAGAGGACAAGTCACAAAAACAAATATAGCCAAGAACAGCCTGTTTTAAAAAGCATGGGATATTTAGAGTACATGAAGAAAAATGGATTTTTCATAAGTTCCAAAGCAGGGAAAACCTTAGTATTCATTAAACACTGCACAAAATCTCTCATAGGTCTTAAATTTGATAATAATGCATACTCTAAGAACCCAATGTAGCTACAGAATATTCAACATTTGTCAAGCACTGAGAACTGTACAGACTGCAAAAGCAGAGTGCTCAATCACAGAACATAAGGATTCAAAAGCACATAACAATGACCAAGCTAGGGAACAGTTTAACCGATTCATTCATTACAATGGCCCTGTTCTATAACCACTTGAAGTGTGTTTGGTTTGTAATCATACAAGTCCATTTCTTAAAAGTGGAGAACTATTATTGTAGCCAAAGGTCAACAAGCACCTGTGTTCAGAGTCCGTAAATGAAAATCCGTTAGGAAGAAGTACATTCATATTAATGTAGTGTCTGCAAAGTGAAACTTCAACTCTTGGTTATTTCTAAGGGGAACATGAAGCCCTCTTCTCTCACTCCAACTCGTTTCTTTGGACCTTAACACCATGCACAAAATGTCTAACTTCTACCATTTTGAAAGGGCTCTCCTAAAAAGCACAAAGAAATTTTTAATTACAAAAGAATTAAAGAAGAAGAACCAGTAAGATTTTTTCCACTTACTAAAAAAATATATAAAGGAAGACAAAATGTTATTAAAAATGCTTGATAATAAACTCACGTTGTCAAAAGAAAATGTGGAGGTTCATGAAAAAAATCACAAACTTGCTAAATATTAACATAAAAATTATCTCAAGGTAGAAATTATTTCTTAAGGGTCCAGTCTCGAATGAACATAATGAAATAAAATTTTCTACAAGTAGATACCTGAACAGGTAAATTCTTTATTTCTCTCATATTTTTCACAGTATGTTCACACAGCTCTCAAGTTTAATTCAAAAGATATAATATGATCTAGTCTATTGTATAAATGGATTCATTTGGAAAGTCTCCTTTTGTTCATAGGCGGGAAACATGCTTGCTTCCTGTATTCCAGGAGACCATACTTAATATAATTAGTAGTTTTTCTAAGATTTACTTTGCATGCTTCTCATGTGATTAAGACACTGGCAGGGCCAGCCCCCGTGTGGGGTAGCAACTGAGCAGGGGCAAAATGCTCACTTGCTAGAATGTTCACAAGCCTGTAACTGGTAAGTCCTTGGCCTTCAGCGTTTACGACCCTGAGGCTTTGGTTAGGTTTCAAGTATTTTACCAGAAAGGAATAATATAGCTAACAGCCACAAATATATTAATAATTATGACATGCTAATTTATTTCTATCAGCAAAGAGGACACCAGGTGAGAGGAATTTTTTTTTAACATCTTTATTGGAGTATAATTGCTTTACAATGGTGTGTTAGTTTCTGCTTTATAACAAAGTGAATCAGCTATACATATACATATATCCCCATATCTCCTCCCACCCTCCTTAGCCCACCCCTCTAGGTGGTCACAAAGCACCGAGCTGATCTCCCTGTGCTATGCAGCTGCTTCCCACTAGCTATCTATTTTACATTTGGTAGTGCATATACGTCCATGTCACTCTCTCACTTCGTCCCAGCTTACCCTTCCCACTCCCCATGTCCTCAAGTCCCTTCTCTATGTCTGCGTCTTTATTCCTGTCCTGCCCCTAGGTTCTTCAGAACCATTTTTTCTTTTTTTAGATTCCATATATGTGTTAGTATATGGTATTTGTTTTTCTCTTTCTGACTTACTTCACTCTGTATGACAGACTCTAGAGGTCCGTCCACCTCACTACAAATTACTCAATTTCATTTCTTTTTATGGCAGAGTAATATTCCATTGTATATATGTGCCACATCTTCTTTATCCATTCATCTGTTGATGGACACTTAGGTTGCTTCCATGTCCTGGCTATTGTAAACAGAGCTGCAATGAACATTTTGGTACATGACTCTTTTTGAATTATGGTTTTCTCAGGGTATATGCCCAGTAGTGGGATTGCTGGGTCATATGGTAGTTCCAGTTTTAGTTTTTTAAGGAACCTCCATCCTGTTTTCCATAGTGGCTGTATCCATTTACATTCCCACCAAAAGTGCAAAAGAGTTCCCTTTTCTCCACACCCTCTCCAGCATTTATTGTTCGTAGACTTTTTGATGATGGCCATTCTGACTGCTGTGAGGTGATACCTCATTGTAGTTTTGATTTGCGTTTCTCTAATGATTAGTGATGGTGAGCATCTTCACATGTGTTTGCTGGCAATCTGTATATCTTCTTTGGAGAAATGTCTAGTTAGGTCTTCTGCCCATTTTTGGATTGGGTTCTTTGTTTTTTTTGAAATTGAGCTGCATGAGCTGCTTGTAAACTTTGGAGATTAATCCTTTGCCAGTTGCTCCATTTGCAAATATTTTCTCCCATTCTGAGGGTTGTCTTTTAGTCTTGTTTATGGCTTCCTTTGTTGTGCAAAAGTTCTTAAGTTTCATTAGGTCCCATTTGTTTATTTTTGTTTTTATTTCCATTTCTCTAGGAGGTGGGTCAAAAAGGATCTTGCTGTGATTTATGTCATAGTGTTCTGCCTATGCTTTTATCTAAGAGTTTGATGGTGTCTGGCCTTATATTTAGGTCTTTAATCCATTTTGAGTTTATTTTTTTGTATGGTGTTAGGGAGTGTTCTAATTTCATTCTTTTACATGTAGCTGTCCAGTCTTCCCAGTATCACTTATTGAAGAAGCTGTCTTTTCTCCATTGTATATTCTTGCCTCCTTTATCAAAAATTAGGTGACCATATGTGTGTGGGTTTATCTTTGGGCTTTCTGTCCTGTTCCATTGATCTATATCTCTGTTTTTGTGCCAGTACCATACTGTCTTGATTACTGTAGCTTTGTAGTATGGTCTGAAGTCAGATAGCCTGATTCCTCCAGCTCCGTTTTTCTTTCTCAAGATTGCTTAGGCTGTTCAGGGTCTTTTGTGTTTCTATACAAATTGTGACATTTTTTGTTCTAGTTCTGTGAAAAATGCCAGTGGTAGTTTGATAGGGATTGCATTGAATCTGTAGATTGCTTTGGGTAGTAGAGTCATTTTCACAGTGTTGATTCTTCCAATCCAATAACATGGCATATCTCTCCATCTGTTTGTATCATCTTTAATTTCTTTCATCCGTGTCTTATAGTTTTCTGCATACAGGTCTTTTGTCTCCTTAGGTAGGTTTATTCCTAGGTATTTTATTCTTTTTGTTGCAATAGTAAATGGGAGTGTCTCCTTAATTTCTTTCAGATTTTTCATCATTAGTGTATAGGAATGCAAGAGATTTCTGTGCATTAATTTTGTATCCTGCTACTTTACCAAATTCATTGATTAGCTCTAGTAGTTTTCTGGTAGCATCTTTAGGACCCTCTATGTGTAGTATCATGTCATCTGCAAACTGTGACAGCTTTACTTCTTTTCCGATTTGGATCACTTTTCTTTCTTTTTCTTCTCTGATTGCTGTGGCTAAAACTTCGAAAACTATGTTCAATAATAGTGGTGAGAGTGGACAACCTTGTCTTCTTCCTGATCTTAGAGGAAATGGTTTCAGTGTTTCACCACTGAGAACGATGTTGGCTGTGGGATTGTTATATATGGCCTTTATTATGTTGAGGTAAGTTCCCTCTATGCCTATATTCTGGAGGGTTTTTATCATAAATGGGTGTTGAATTTTGTCGAAGGCTTTTTCTGCATCTACTGAGATGATCATATAGTTTTTCTCCTTCAATTTATTAATATGGTTTATCACATTGATTGATATGCAAGAGGAAATTTAAACAGACTCTCCTCCCCCTCTTCCCTTCCCCAGTGGCCCAGCTGGGTTGCCTGGGGTCTAGGAAATGAAAGGCGAAAAAGGCGGAGGGTTCCTAATAGTTGAGAAACCTGAAAGACTGATTTATCTACTTCCCTAGGTTGCCTTAAAGGCCAGCAATTCTGATTTGCATTTGTTTTAACACTCAAATAACGTTACCAAAGTACACAGGTAAAGACAGAAATTAAGATGTACAAAGAAAAAAAATGTAGAAGGCCCAGTTACACAATTCATGGAAAACAACACATTTGCATCTCTCAGTCAAGAGACGCATTATGGGAAAGCAGACATTCTGGCTTCCCAAAGCCCCACAGCCTCTGCAGCTTGGCTACTTTAGGGGTGGACCACTTCTCAAAAGACCTTTCAGCATTTTGGAACCATAGCACATCCCTCCTTCCCTCATGAGCACGTCAACCCAATGATGAATTTTCCAAGTAAGGTGATTCTGTTGGCCAAAGAAGGCCCTGGCCGCATCATTTCTCTTTGTTTGGAAGAGAATTCTTCGTTTCATGTAGCATCACCAAATTGGGAGCTGATCTGGGAAAGGTGAATGTGAAATAGCAGTGAAGGAAAATGTTATGGCCTCTATGGAAATTCCAGGCCTTTCTGCTGCTGTCAGGTCCACCACAGTTCACGCCAGTCATTATATTCAAGGGGATGCTCACACAGTGCCAAAGGCAATATTCTGGGTAATGAAGCCATAAACCAATAAAATGAGCCTCAGACTGTGTCTCCTCAATTTGTTATTCTCATCTTTCATATACAGCATCTTCTAAATTTAATCATTATTCTTCAAACCATTATATTACTTTGGGGCAAAAAAAACCCTGATTTTGTTTTAGGATCAAAAATCACTTGTATTCTTAAAAATAACTTGTAATAGAATATTTGTTTCAATATACAAAGCAGCAAAAAGTTAGTTTAGAACTCTTGAAATAGATAGCTCAAACTACTACTTAAAAAAAGAAAGATAAGGGCTTCCCTGGTGGCGCAGTGGTTGAGAGTCTGCCTGCTGATGCAGGGGACACGGGTTCGTGCCCCAGTCCGGGAAGATCCCACATGCCGCGGAGCGGCTGGGCCCGTGAGCCATGGCTGCTGAGCCTGCACGTCCGGAGCCTGTGCTCCGCAACGAGAGAGGCCACAACAGTGACAGGCCTGCGTACCGAAAAAAAAAAAAAAGATAAATATATATGATGTTTAAATGTGACAAATATTTTGAGAGCATCTGAAAGTATTTAAGATATCAACTTTTAAAGAATAAAACATGATTTATTAGACAGTGTAATTTCAGAAGATTTGTCTTTCATTTTAAAATTTCAGTTAGTGTCATAATAAAATTGTTGGGAAAATGAGATTTACTTTTCAATTGCTGTGTAATTTGTTGTCCTTTTTTCTACCTGCCAGTGTGCATGAGACTGCTGTTCCAATCAAGGCAAAATATGGAACTCCCCTATGGCTCAATTTCCTTTTAAATAAAATGAGAAAATTGTCAAAGATTAGTTCCTGCCTCTCGCTACTTTTCAGAACAAGTGAAACTTATAAAGCACTTTGCAAATACAAAAAAAACAGCTATTTTAAAAGATTCTGGGGAGGAACTCTGCTCAATATTCTGTAACAACCTAATTGGGAAAAGAATTTGAAAAAGAACAGACGCATGCAGATGTACAACTGAATCACTTTGTTGTACACCTGAAACTAACACAACAATGTTAATCAACTATACTCCAATATAAACCAAAAAAAAAAAAGATTTTGGGGGGTAATGAAATGTATAAGCAGTATAAATATTTCTAGATGAAAATTCTTATTTTATAACTACCTTTTAATTGTTTATCTCCCACATAATCAAATGCATTTTACAACAGCCACAATCCCTAGAGAAATATTTTTCATAAATCCTCTTTGAACTGAGGAACCATCTCACATTAGAGACTATAAAGGAGACATGTTGACTAAAAGCACTGTGGTATCCTGGATGGGATCCTGGAACAGAAGGACATAAATGGAAAAAATTGGTGAAATGTGAAGAAAAGCCTGGAGTTTAGTTTAGAAGTTTTGTACCAATGTTCATTTCCCAGTCTTTTTTTAATAATTAAAAAAAAAAATTTTTTTTAAATTTTTGGCTGCATTGGGTGTTCGTTGCTGAGCATGGGCTTTCTCTAGTTGCCGTGAGCAGGGGCTATCTTCGTTGTGGTGCATGGGCTTCTCATTGTGGTGGCTTCTCTTGTTGCGGAGCATGGGCTCTAGGCACGCGGGCTTCAGTAGTTGTGGTGCACGGGCTTAGTTACTCCACGGCATGTGGGATCTTCCCGGACCAGGGCTCGAACCCGTGTCCCCTGCATCGGCAGGCGGATTCTTAACCACTGTGCCACCAGGGAAGCCCTCATTTCCCAGTCTTGATAACTGTTCATGGAAGATTGAGGAAGCTGGGTGATGGGGATATGGGACCCCTCTGTACTGTTTTTGCCACTCTTCTGCAAATGTAAAATTAGTTCAAAAGAAAAAGTTTAAAAAAACACTCTTTGAGACAGAAAAACCATTGTTGCATGTTTTATTAAGAATCTAAGCAACAAGGATTTACTATATAACAAAGGAAGAATATTCAAGATCTTGTAATAATCTATAATGGAAAGTAACCCAGTCCGGGAATCACTTTGCTGTATACCTAAAACTAACGCAACATTGTAAATCAACTATACTTCAATTGTTTAAAAAGTTATATAATTGGAAACAAAAGAAGAATCTAAATCTTCTAAAATAGTGTTTAGGGCAATACATATGATTTGCTCCCACTAGTGAAATGATTCCACTAGATGACACCCTATTTTCTTCAGTGATCAGAGCCACCTCTCTTCACATAGCTACCATCCATCACCTGATATAAATGTTTCTTGAGCTTATAGTTGTAACGGGCATCATCTCTTTGTATAACAGATTCTATGATTTGACTCCCTGCATAAAACAATGTCTGCTTTCTTTTCTTGAAATGTCTTCTTTCAGGATATAAGCTTCGTTATCGTTCCAGAATTTTAAGGTAAGGTTGATGAATTCGCAGTCATTCAACACATTTCTCAAGCCCTTACTTTGGGCCACATCATCTCAACAGTCCGAGGCAACCCATCCTCTTTAGTGGTGACCAACATTAAAGATTTCACATCCTCCTGCACACTTGAAAAGTGCATCAGATCCAGAGAGCAACTTTGAAGGAGTGAACAAATGCATTCCACTTTGTTTTCATGACTCTGATGCTACTTCAACACCTCATTGATCTTTACTGCTCAAAGGAAAGGATAGCTATTCTAGATTCCTTTTTTTTTTTTTTTGTCAAAGCTAAAAATCTAAGCTTCTTTTCAAGTTAAAACCAAACAGCTAAGAGTCTACCGGCTCCAGTATGGTTTGGCTTCTGCTCTCCAATTTTATTTATTGCAGCATTTCCTGGTCCAATCAATAGCCTCCTTATAAAACATTCCTGCTATCTATGTTCCTCAGTTTTCCAATGCTCTCTGCTTAGAACCTCTAAAAAACCCAAGACACCATGTTCCATTCCCTTCTGAAGTTTCATTTTAGGAAAGCTATTTCAAACATCACTAATGTGAATTTTTTAAAAAGGATTAAACCCATGGGGGTGGGGTGCTTATATGTCAAAATGAAAAAAGAGTCATGCTGTTTACTAACCTATTTCCAAAGTTCTAAACTTAGATGAGATTGGAAAACATTCAATCTCTGAGTTTTATAGAATAAGCATTTATAGTACTTCAGAATGAACTGGAAACAGTGATTCTACCTAAGAGAGACAATACTTATATAACACCTGGCCAAAACCAGAAGATATAAAAAACAGAAGACACCCTCAATTTGGATTAAGGGTCATGCAAAGGCCTGAGACAATTCTTAAATCAAATGTCCATATAAATCCCTCTATCTCCATCCATTTCTCAGTCTTGTATACCAACAAAACCTAAAAGGTAGACTGCAGTAACCAAATTGTATCTTAAAAACTATTCCCTTTTAAATGCAATTTGCTCCAATTGTGAATGCAAAATTTTAGATGAAATTTCCTCTAAATATAACACACAGCTCTACAGTATAGCTTTTCTGGTGCTCTAAACCTAACTGAAATGTACCACCAGTTTTGAAGGAATGGTATTATGCGAGCCTGCTCTCAGCACCTCTAAGTCTGAAAAATGGATCTGTTAAATTTAAGGCAAAATTACTTAAATCATCTCCAATTTTAAATGCAGTGATATACCTTTTCATGTTGAAGAAATTAAACTGAGGGGACTTCATAATACATGCTCTAATGAATGTTTCAATTCATTATTTCTAAACCATTAGATTTCTTTAGAAAAAGCGAAACTGCTCGTCAATGTGACTATGGATTCCCCTTTATTTAACTAAATATTCCATTTAATTAATTGTTCAAAGACCTTCAGATAATATCTTTACCAAGGAAACCTGAGGCTCTTTCCTATTCATGCCATTCAAATTCATGCACTTTGAGATAATTTTCTTACTTATTTATCTTACTAAACAGGGGAATTATTTATTTATTAAAAGCCTTACCCAAAAGAATAGAACTTGAGATTACCTTCCATATATATGGAATATATTTATATTTCATATAAATTTTATATATAAAATATAAAATTTAAGAGTGACCCAAGTCCCTGGAAATCCCAAATAACGAGAGAAAACAAAACTTAACAGAAAAAACAATGGGAAAATAAGTTCATTTAAAGATTTTACCTAAAAACTGAATACCCCAGCATGCCCTAGGTGTAGCTGAGTCTGATATCCTTTTCAAGAAAATATTAATCCCCAAGACACAGCTAGATAAATCCATCTTTAATGTATGATTCATGATCTTCTTATTTCTTTGACCAAATAATAAGTGTCTGCTATACGTTAGCTACTGCGTTAGGTGGGCGCTGGTATTACAATAATAACCCGTGGTATCCTTGTCCTTAGGGAGTTAAGTCTAATGGGGACAAGAGACCAGTCAATAATCAATGTCGACTAATGCTATGATAAGAAATTCCCTAGCTGGCCTAGGGTCAAATACTGTTGGGAAAAAGAGTTTCAAGGAAAATAAATTAACATTTAAAAATATTTTCAACAAGAATGAAAACAAGGGCTTCCCTGGTGGCGCAGTGATTGAGAGTCCGCCTGCCGATGCAGGGGACACGGGTTCGTGCCCCGGTCCGGGAAGATCCCACATGCCGCGGAGCGGCTGGGCCCGTGAGCCATGGCCGCTGAGCCTGCGCGTCCGGAGCCTGTGCTCCGCAACGGGAGAGGCTGCAACAGTGAGAGGCCCGCGTGACGCTAAAAAAATAAAAAATTAAATTAAATTAAAAAAAAAATGAATGAAAACAAAACATTTTCTGATTAACACTCAAATAATTGGAAACTCCACAACAGACTATGCTGTCTTTGCACATTCTGGTCAGTTGTATTTTTGCCCTAACTATAGCCTATAGTCTTCCATTTTAAAAAAGATAGCATCTATGTTTATGAAAAGGATGGTTTGTCAGTTCTTATACTTTTATCCCACGATTAGAAACAAAAATGAAGAAAATAAATTCAAACAAACCTTTTGTGTTTCCAGTTTGCAGACAACACCACCAACCTTTTTGTTCTTGCTTACCACTGGACACCTATGCATCTCTTCAATGCAAAACCACAAGCAAGCTCATCTGCCAAGAACTCCCCCCAGGAAGCAAGTGGAAAAGGAGCCATATTTGAAAGACTCCATCTAACTTCCCTAAGAGGACTCTTTTACAGAAAGGAAAAATAGAACTTTGTAGAGGTGAACTGAACTACTTCCAAATTTCCCAGAGGGAATCCTTACTTGTGACCAATTCAGCTGCCTTTTGTATTACAGCAATCTTTAAATAGTTCTCCTTCTACTTATATCCCTTCTAAATTCACTACTGTTACTCATTATGAGTTCACTGGTATTAGTCAGCACAAGTCAGTTAGTCACTATATTTTTTAAACCACCAACTCCCTCTGCCCTTTCTGGTTTTCCTATCCCTTCGGTATTTTGCAACATTTAAAAGATGAATAACTATACACAAGAAATGCTGCTGGGCATTTTTTGCTCGTTTTTGGTTTAAACAGTGACCATATCTCCATTAATAAAAGGAGTGCATAGTCACATTTCTTCTCATGAAAAGGTGACCCATGTGTTTAAACCTTAGGATTAAAATTTTTTTTGCATATATTGCTTAATCATCATTTCTCATAAACTTATTTAGAAGAAGTTCACACAAATTCTTTCTTTATTCAAACAATAAATCAGTGAATGGATACTATTCTTTCTTTCAACAAAAAGACCCTAGTCTAGTATGATTTATGTTAATCACAGGTGGGGAATGGAAAATAATCCAAGAAACTAAGGGGCTGTATTGGCCTTTTATTTTATTATTTTTTTTTAAGATTACTGGTTTTTTGTTGTTGTTTTTTTAAGTCTTTATTGAATTTGCTACAATATTGCTTCTGTTTTATGTTTTGGTTTTTTGGCCACGAGGCACGTGGGATCTTAGCTCCGCGATCAGGGATCAAACCGCACCCCCTGCATTGGAAGGTGAAGTCTTAACCACTGGACCGCCAGGGAAGTCCCTGGCCTTTTTAAATTATCTGTCAAAGATGAATGGATAAAGATGTGGTGTACACACACACACACACACACACACACACACACACACACACACACAGGAATATTACTCAGCCTTCAAAAAGAATGAAATAATGCCATTTGCAGAGATTATCATACTAAGCAAAGTCAGAAAGAGAAAGACAAATACCATGTGATATCACTTATATATGGAATCTAAAATACAGAAACCAACATACCTATGAAACAAAAATAGACTCATAGACATAGAGAACAGATTTGTGGTTGCCAAGAGGTAGAGGGGGTAGGGGAGGGAAGGAATGGGATTTTGGGGTTAGCAGAGGCAAATTATATATAGGATGGGTAAACAAGGTCATACTGTATAACACAGGGAATTATATTCAATATTCTGTGACAAACCATAATGGAAAAGCACATGAAAAAGAATATATATATATGTGTAACTGAGTCACATTGCTGTACAAAAGAAATTAACATTGTAAATCAACTATACTTCAATAAAATTAAAAATAAATAAAATAAAATTATCTGTCAATTAAGGCCTGACATAATCACCCCAACTTATCTTTTCAACCTTATGTGTCAAGACTTCCTCAAATCTGCCATCAATTCATACTGCATTGAGGGAAAAAGCACCTCTGCTTTGAGCAATTGAGAGACCTTGAAAGCCCTCTCCCCTTCCTCTCTCCATCCACACCCAACCACCTCAAAGCAGATGCTCCCCCCAAGAAACCTTCCCCAAACACGGTAGCTGCCAGCCACTGCCTGCTCTTTGAACTCGTGCTACACTTACTAACCTGACCCTTCCTGACCTATCACATACCTCCATCCTCTCTTCCCAAGTCAACAGTATGCTCGTTCTAGAGAATCTGTCCTTTCTGTTCTCTCTTTAACCCACAGCACCTGGCATTTGGACATACACACTAAATATTTACAAAACCAAATATTCTCTATTTCCCCCTTTTCAGAGACACGACATCACAAAGAGCCAGAACAAATTCTTGTCCTACCTGAGTTTGGGTTTTCTTTTCCATCATTCATGCAGCTTGGCACAGCAGTGGTATAAAGACAATTAAAAGAAACAATGCAAGTAAGGATTCCCCAGTGAACCAGTAATACACAGAAATCAACATCTGCATTTCCCCATTTTCCTAATGTGCATGACAAATGTGCCCTTCATAATATTCAACTAACCTGCCACTTCATAGGGACCTTTAATTCCACATGGACACACAAAAAAGTCTTCACCAATCAACTGCTTTACGTTTTTCTCTCTCCTGTGTATGTGGGGAAGGGAAGGGAGAGGAAGAGAACCAAGAGAAGGGCCAGGGTGTTTACTAAAGGAACAAACTTAGTGTTATAGTGAACATAATCTTTCCAACACACTCATCATATGCTATCGTTCCCAACTACTTTCAAAACTGTGCTTCTTCAATAATTTATGGCAATTCTGTGACTAGCCAGAAGACTGATTTTGTAAAAAAGAAAAAAAGTTTGCTTTTGTAAAATCTGACAAAATGATGGAAAATACAGCACTTTATACTTAAGAAGTGTATGTAATTTTTATCTCAAATTTACATCGTATGTAAATTTTATCTCAAAAGAAAAATACTGAACTTATAATGCAGGAGCATTTACGTGTAAGTGTCTCTTTAAATGCATCAGAAAATGAGATGGGTTAACAAATGACTAGGTGGGTTAGCTATCTGATAAAGCAAGTATCATGAGATACTAGTCATCTAGGTGGTAAGCATATTATGTGTTCACTGTAAAATCCTTTCAATTTTGCTGCAGACTTGGAGATTTTCATAAAAAACGTTGGGGGACAAAATCAACAATGTAAACTGATTTTTTGAAGCCAGACACATACAAAAAATGACTTGCTAAAGATCTTTTAAAAATATTTCTTCTCGCCTCCAAGTTGGCATCCACAAAGCAGAAAGCCCTCGACTTCCATCTGCCTCGTAAAGCACAGCCCTCACGGCAGAGGCCAGATCTGTCAGGGCCCTCGCCTGACGCAGGCCTGAGAATCAGCTGACTACCCCATCACTGAAATGCCAGAGGGCCCAGGGTCTCCGGGGAGCTAGAGTCCAAGCACACAAGCGTTTCCCCAAACACCTTAGGTTTCTCCATAAACCACTGGGCATTTCCATAAGCTTTTCTTCTCCCCTCACCCACCCGGCAGCACCCTGCCTGGCTTTCCTAGGAGAAGTCAAAGGAGACAGAGAGATAGGCAAGGCACCCCCGCAGTTCTGAGCCCAGCTAGGACTAGGACGTTTTCGATGAGACAGAGTGAAGACCACCCACTCTGTGTGTAGGTCCCAGGCACCTGCAAGGAAAAGAAAAAGAGGGGCTCTCCCACCTTCTGTGGTTCTTCACCCTCACCCAAGAATAATAAAAGAGCCAGGGAGGAAAAAAGACAGGAAACTACTGACACTGTAGCAGCTGTGAGGACAGGAACCCCAGCCACTACCCAAACCAGGCCTTCCTGTCTGCCTCATCATGTTGCTCCCAGGAAGAACCAAAGACAAGAAAAAGTGAAAGCAACACTCTATGATTCAGTCTCCCAAACCCTGTGTTCTTTATTTTATTTTATTTTTTATTGGAGTATAATTGCCTTACACTGTTGTGCTAGTTTCTGCTGTACAATGAAGTGAATCAGCTATAGGTATACCTATATTTCAAGTCAAACTTTGTCCTCTGGTTCTCTGGCAACATTTAGACTAAATCCAGACCACAGAGTGTATTGTTTGTGTGGCTTTGCTTGAGCCAGAGCTGCTTCAACTCTGAGTGTGGGGCTGGAATCCCCAAAGAAGCTCATCTGTGAGAAAGGCCCACACAGTCCAATGAGAAAACCCAGTACTAACCCTAATGATCTCATAGGTCATCCATCCTTTCACAGCTCCAAGAGTTCCCTTCCCGCCCTGCCCCTTTTCCCTTATCTCTTCCCTCTAGACATTTGAGTGAAACACAGACAACTTGAGGAGAAAAATGCCACCATTTATCATGCTCTCCAGCAAGCACTTGAGTATATGCCTTAGTCAGTGCAGGCGGGACCACAGGACTCCCAGCTCCAGCAGGGACAGTCTGAGGGGCTGTAATTCTAAGAGGGCTGTGGTTGCGGTGCAGGAGGGGAGCGGGAACCTAAACCACTTACACTAGAATTCCAGTTGAGGAAATTCCAAGTTTTGCAAGTATGAAAATGAAAGTCTCATATTAAATATTACAAACAAAAATTCTATTTCTTACCATACGTGACTCGATTTGATTTTTCTGTGTCCTCTGTGGTTGGGTTGCTTTAACTCCCAAGCAAAGCTTTCATAAGAACACTTTACAAAAAAGACACACTACTTCCACAGATATATGGACAAAGAAAATGTGGTATATATATACTATGGACTATTATCTAGCCTTTAAAAAGAAGAAATCCCTGTCATATGCTGCAACATGGATGAACCTTGAGGGCATTATGCTAGGTGACATCTCACCTTCCCGGCACCCCCTTCCTAGCCAGTCACAAGAAGACAATACTACATGATTCCATTTATACAAGGCATCTATGCAGTCAAACTCTTAGAAAGTAAAATGGTGGCTGCTAGGGGCTAGGAAGGGGGTGCCGGGAAGAGGGGAGATGTTGTTTAATGGGTACAGACTTTCAGTTTTGCAAGATGAAAAAGTTCTAGAGATCTGTTGCACAACAATGTGCATATAGTTGACACGGCTGTACACTGGATACTTAAAAATGGTTAAAGTGTAGAATGCATGATGTTCAAGCGCAAATAAAGAAAAAAGTCCAATTTTTCTTAGGGCAATTGATTCTTTCTTAATTTAATTCCAAACATTCCTACAGTTATTTTTATTTCTTATTAGCCTCGATTTAAAAAAAATTCTCTCTCCCCAAATTTATCTTCGTAAATAAAACCTGTAATTCCTGACTTTAATCCAAAAAAATGGTTAAAGTGGTAAATTTTCTGTTAGGTGTTTTTACCACAATATTTAAAAACTACACACTGCCTCCACCCTACGTTTTGGATATACTCTAAACCTCCAATGCAACATTCTGATATTAAAAACCAAAACAAATATTTGAGTGATCTTTTTCTGATTGAAGATGAAAACCCTCAAATTAAATGGCTTTGAAGATTCGAGAAGAATAAAAAGCACTTGCAACCACTGCTTGCGACAAAAGTTTGTCGTTTTTAAGCATGCATGACATTTTCAGAGCAGGAAGGATCCTGACATTCTTCTCGAGTGGTATGTGTGGTATGCTGAATTGGCTTCTAAATCAAACGAGGCTGCTGATATGTAGCCTTTTAGCAAAAGAAGGATACATCACAAGACAGTCTTCAAGACCAAACACTGTGGCTCTTATAACAAAGGCAGCAAAATGAATAAAACATGCATAGACGGAGTGTACAAGCGTCATGAGCAAACCATGACCGCATGAAGGGTTCCCACAATGGCTCTCCCTCTAGCAAACCTGTCTTATTACTCTGAACATTGACCCATCATCCATTCCTCTGAAATATAAAAATTACTCTGAGACACACTGCTAAGAAGAACAAGAGCTCTTAAGTTGACCGAACAAAAAGGCAGGGCAAACACTTAATTCACCCAGTCTTCCTTTCAGAAAAGGCTAAACTCAAAGGTAACTACACATTTTCTAAAGCTCATGATTTCAACTTTCCATGGTAACAATGATTACATAAGGGAATGGATTAGAATGTCCAAGATTATTTCCCCTGTAATAGGAATGTAATGAAAAAACAGGTACTATATAACTGAAATTCCCAATAGCTTGTGATTTCTTGGCTTTTGGGATCTGTGATTCAGAAGAACAGTCTCCTTTGATTTCACCAGAGGCCTTATTCAGGTATGTGAAATCAGGAACAAGATAGGAAATATATTTGCATAGTTTTGATGTGATCTGTATGCTCAGCCACAAATTGCAATCTATTAAGAAGGAAAAGCTCGTTTCCAAAACCCACTTAGGCACTCCAAGTTCTTCTTTTTTTATTTATTTATCTTTTTTGGCCATGGCACACAGCATGTGGGATCTTAGTTCCCCAGCCAGGGATCGAACCCACACTCCTTGCAGTGGAAGCATGGAGTCTTAATCACTGGACTGCCAGGGAAGTCCCGCCATGTTTTTCTTACTTCTGCCCCATCCCACCAACATGGAGCACTGCCCCAGAGGTAAAGGAGATCAAAAACCAGAGAGAAGCAAACCTGTGAGGCTTAATCCTGGGTGAGCCCTCAGTGGGGATACTGGTCTAGGAAAGGCTGAAGGAAGTATATACCCAAGCACATTCTGGTGGGGGTCTGAGGAATAAAGGAGACAGGAGACCAAGCAGCGTAAAAGGTCATGGTTTAAGCACTGATGCTCATGTTTTAATAGGAAGTATCAAAGCTCTTGGAGAAACCAGGAAGAAATAAGAGCTAATGAGAGCACTGGGAACTTCTGGAGGCCAGAGATGACTTCTCTTAGTGGCCAAACCTGTCCCTTCCCATCTCATGGGCAGCACCAGGCTCCCAACACCAGCCCTGATACACCAGCAGCACAACCAACATATATGAATTGCTTCTCTCAGGTACTGCACAGAGTCCCGCCCCCTATAAGCCTCCTCCCCCCCCCCGTCTCAAATCAGACAGGGTGGGCCACGTGGTGATAAGAATGGACACCTGGAATCCTCAGCCCAGGGTTCAAACTCAACAGCAAAGCAGCCAGCAGGGTCTCCTCAAACCAGCCCTCTCCTGTCCCCGTTTAAAGAAAGAAACACAAGAAACACATTTAACAACTCTTCAAACTATCTGCCCCCCTGTGGCTTTCTAGAGACTGGACAACAATACAGGGCATCCTTATAAACAGTTCCAGAATTAGAATCAGCATCTGTACTTAGAAACTGCAGAGAGAATGGAAGCTTTGATTGAGTGCCCTTTGGGACATTACTTTAGATCTAAGTGGTCTGGAAGAGGCAAACTATGCATATAAAACCAACTGGAAGAATTACGGACAATTCCTACCATGAATAGCCAACACTCGCTATTCAAGGGTGGCGGGAAAGGCAGGAGGAGTCAGAAAAAGGGGGGTAGGGTGTGTGAGGGTCATGACAATTCCAGGTTATTGTGTAAATAATACAAGTAACCTCAGGCTTCAGTTTCCTCACTTGCAACTTGGAGAATTCACAGATTATCTAGGGGGATGATTTATACTTCTAATGGTGGGAGATTTGGGCTTACGGATCCAGCCCCTGGGTCTCATTCTGAATTGTGGTAACTCACCCCACCCAGCTCTCTTCCTTCCCAAACCTGCCCAAGAAAGAGGCAAACCCCACAATGAAACAAAGGAAAAAACAACAAAGACAAAGGAAGGACAAGGAGTATCATGGTCGAGCCTTAACCACAGATGACAGTCCAGGTATTTTAAAGAGAAGGACATAGGAAAAAAAAAAAAAAGAGAGACAAAGGAGGGAATAAAAGAAAAGGAAGAGCCCCCCCCTACGGCAGGGACTTCATGAGGCACAGGGGATAAACATGGCCATACAAGAGGTCTTCTTCTTATCCTTCCAAACAGAAGAGCTGGTCTGTTTTATGGCCAACTTTTCTCATATTCTTCCATGTGCAAAAGTGCTTTGTAAACTTTAAACCAACCTCTGCATGACATGAGTTTGACTTTTACTTTGTCTCTCAGTCTTCATGTCAACTACCCTAAGAATATGCCTGAGGCTGATTAAAAGTCCTAAAAGAATATGCTAAATAATCACCCTTTTGTATGTATCTTCAACTCCCTTTCCACTCTCTCCCTTTGTTATCCTCTCCTGGCAAGACCTGACATCTCCTTAGATTCAATTTTTTATCTCCACCATGTCTGTGCCCACTCAGTCAACAGCAATGGAAGAAAAACATACCCACTCACTTGATTCATGGCACTAGTCCCATTTATAAGGGCTTTGCCATCATGACCTAATCACTTCCCAAAGGCCTCACCTCCTAATATCGCTACAATGGGAGTTAGGATTTTAACATATGAATTTGAGGGGGGCAGGACATAAACAGGCCATAGCAGGTGTCTAATAGGTATAAGAATGTTGTTAAGAAATGGATGACTCAAATATAAAAATCATCTAATGTCCAATCCCTCATTTTAGAACCCAAGGCTCCAAGAAATAAACTTAAGTTCCCAAAGGTTAGAAGAAAGCAAGAATTCTGGTTACTTGATGCTTTTCTCACCACCTATCCACCTCTGCTAAAAGAATAACACTGCAAGTCATAATAATGATAAATATAAACGGGAGGGAAGTATAACAAACAGTAAACTAAAACAGTAACAAAAAATAAAATAAAACATTAACAAACTTAAGTATGTTTCCAGTAAAGTTAAAATGGAAAACAACTGGAGTAATAAGTAAGAAGCAATCTATAAAACCCTAATTTACAAAACAGAAATCCTATTGACTTTACTTACTGGTCTGTGTCACTTTCAGATAATTCTAGTCTGAAGTCAACTCCATTCTCAAGACATTCCATCCACAGCCTGAACACCAGAAAAGGATGTTCTCAGAATAGGTAGTTTGGGTCTCTGGAGATGGCCAATTGGTAGGAAGGCTTGAAAGGGATTCAGCATTCCTAAGAGTAGTTTCTCACACCTTGGGCTGCCATATGATCACCTCACTACTTTTTGTCTCATCTTTCCCAACAACACGACAAGGTTAGTTTCATAGCAAGAAACACACCTACTCTTTCAAATCCAAATGGACAAATTACTAATAATTTGAAAGCTGATAGAGGAAAAAAGTAAAGTTCAGCTCATATGCTTAAGGTCCCCTAGAGTGCTATTACACACAGCTCAGATCATTTTCTTCCAAACAAGTTACAATACTATAATGTAATAGCATAGACAGATTTATAAATAGGCATTTATAAATGTAATCATACCAAATGTAACTGTACCTCAACAAATTGTTACAACTTTAAATTCAACATACTTAACCATCCCCATCTTATGTTTCCTTGTATGAAAAATGCAGTAATTGGACCAGATTATTTTTAATAACTTCCCACAGATTATTTGCAGGAGGAGCATGAGCCACATAATGAAAAGCAATGGCCTACATAGTCACTAGGATGTTCTAATGGTCTTATGATTATAAAATAGTTTAAAGATGAGGCAAAACACAGGAAGCCAACCCTGACCAGAACAGAGATTCAACTAGGGGTATGACAAGTTGTCGGTCCTCCAAGGTCAACATTAATATGTATTACCTCTATGTATAAAGAATGAATATAAAACCGAAGGAATAAACTCTGAAAGGCAAACCAATACTAAAAATTATGGCAACTTTTACTTTCCATGAAGATAGACCAAATAATTGGGGCCAACACTCCCACTGAAGATAACTAAAGAAGCAGAGCAAAGTAGAAGAAAACATCTTAAAAGGTATCAAAGAACTATTAAGATGGTGAGGAACACTGAGAACCAAGTCTGAAAGTGGATGAGATAGTATACAAGAGGCTATTTTTGCCAGGGGTATATTTGCTGATACCCTAGGAACATGAGAGAATGAAGGTTATTTCTGATGGTTCTGGGGGAGAAAAAACTTACCAAAAGTCACTTCATTTTGGAATGAAAAAAATAAACAGAAAGTAATCAGCCCTCATATGGACTTACAGCCAAGCTTCAAATCATGTGGGTGGCTCAGATGACCTAGATTAAGATGATTCCAGAAAGCTAGTACCTTCAGGCAACTGACAAAAGAAAACAAAAACATTCTCTAGAGGCATAGGACTTCTCAGCTTTTCAAACACAATATCCAGACACAATCAAAGATAATCATGTATGCAAGAAGAAAAACCATGAGCAAGAAAAAGCCCAACAGAGCTCAACAAGACACAACAGAGGGAGAAAAACACCAGAACTCCAAATATTAGAATTGTCAGAACTGGACTGTAAAATAACTATACTTAATATATTCAAGGAGCTAAACACAGACTTATTTATTTCAGTAAGGAACTGGAAACTTTTTTTAATGACATAGATTTGAAATAGAAGAAAATATCAATTCTAGACCTGAAAATACAATTTTTTTTTAAATTAGAAACTCAATGGATGAAGAAAGAATTAGTGAACTGAAAAATAAGTCAGGGGAAAGAGAGTGCTCAGAATGAAATACAGAGAGGCATAAGGATGGACAAAAGTACAGGGATAAGCAATATGGGTGCAAGTCTCAAAGATAGGCCACAATGAACCATGCTTCTCAGTACTCATAAACGTGTATAGTCACCTCCCACATTAAATCTGGGTTAGCTCTAACTAAAGCTTTGGTTAACTTTAACTAAAGGAGTAGAGCAAAAGTGATAACTATGTCAGTTCTGGGCTTATGTCTTAAGAGAGCCTGGGAGCTTCCACTTCTCTGAAAGCCCTTTTGGGAGCCCCAAGTCACCATATAAGAAGCCCAGCTGCCCTCCTGGAGAGACCACATGGAGAGGCCATGATGAGACGCCAGTAGAAGACAGAATCCTGAGACTAAGACCTGTCATCCCTGTTGACACCAACTTCCGGCTGTCCCCATCAAGGGCTCCAGACATGTAAGCGAAGGCATCTTCAATGTTTAAGTCCCAGATGTCCTCTGACTGCAGCCTCATGACAGATACTAAGCAAGATAAGCAGAAGAATCATCCAGCTGAGCCCTAGTCTACCCACAGAACCATGAGAAATAATGAAATGGTTGCTGCTTTAAGCCACTATTTTGGGGGGGGGCAGTTTGTGTGCTGCGATAACTAAAACAGGATATATGAAGAATACACTAAGAATATTTAAGACACATTTCACTGGAGCCAGAGGAAAGAGAAAATGGACAACATAGAAAGACAATAGCTGAGAATTTTCCAAAATTCACTAAAGATAGCATTCTCAGATTCAAGATATCCTAATAACCGCAAAAAGGATAAATGAAATCTATGGTTAAGCACATCATAGTAAAAATACAGAAAACTAAAGAGGCAGATAAAATTTTAAAAGTAGCCAAAGCAAAAAAGGCAAATTACATTCAAAGGGGCAATAATTAGACTGACAGTTGATGCCCTCCCCCACTCCCCACAAAAGTACTAAAATCTGAAGGCGATGGAATATCTAGACTTGAAAGTGCTGAAAGAAACAATATGAATAGAACAGTTCCAACCTAGAATTCTATAACCAGTGAACATATCAAGAATGAAAGTGAGAAAGACACTTTCAGACTCACAAAAACTGAAAAACTATCACTAGCAGAACTTCACTAAATGAAACAGAAATGATGTTTGTTCAGCAGAATTAACACCCCAATGTGTTTAAAAATTAAATAACATATCTAAGTAATCCACGGGTCAAAGAAAAAAAAACAACAAAAATTAGAAAATATTCTAAACTGAATAACAAATTTACTACATATTAAACTTGCGGGATGGAGCCAAAGCTACTTAGAATAAAAAATATATATGTTAGAAAATAAGAACAGCTGAAAATTACAAAGTTAAGTGTGAATCTCAAGACATTAAAAGCAAAATAAACCCAAAGAAAGGACAAGGAAGGAAATATTAATAAGAGCAGAAATGAAATAGAAAAAAAGCATAAAATAGTGATGATAAAGGTATAAGTTGGTTGCTTGAGTAGATTAATAAACATGCCTAACCTTTGATGAAGACTGATGAATAAAACAGACAGACATAACTGCAGATAATAAAGATAATTAAAGAGCGTATTTCAATCAACTTTATTCCAAAAAGTTTAAAATTTTGGACAGGTTGGAAAAATTCTCAAAAAATACAACTTATCTAAATGGTCACAAGAAATATAAAACATGAACAGTGCTTTAAGAAACTGAATCAGTAATTAAAATCCTTCCCACAGTAAAAAACAAACTGTATGCCCGGATGGCTTCACCAGCAAGTTCTACCAAAATTAAGAAACCAATAACACTTAATACAAAGTTTTAAGGATAAATTATACAAATCCTGCCATAGAACAGGAGCAAAGGACATTTTCCAAAGCTTGGAGTTTATATTGAGCCAAATACAGAAACAGAACTAGAACTATACAAGTGAAAACTATAAACCAATCTCATTCATTATCATAGATGCAAAAATCTTAAAGAAAATATTAGCACACCAAATCCACATTATTTTAAAAGAATAATATACCCTGATCAAACTGAATTTAAATCTGGAATCCACACTAAGTTTAAAAAAATTTTTTTAAGTCAGTCAAAATAATTGATCACATTAAAGGAGAAAAATCATATTCTCATCTCAATAGATGTAGCAAAACTGACATCTATTGATGATTTTAAAAAGAACTTAAACAACAGAAGGAAAATTCCTATTCTAAAAAAAGGTACATAACAAAAGCCTATAATAAACATAATATGACGGTAAAACATCAAAAGCACTCCCTTTTAGAAAACAGAATGAGACAGGATGTCCACCGTCATCTCTTCTACTCAACATTGCACTAGAAGTCTTGGCCATGGCAATAAGGCAAGAAAAAGATTGAAAGATTGAAAAGAAAGAAAAAATGGTATTATTTACAGATGAGATTGTATTCATAGAAAAGGAATCACTATTATTACAATTTTGAAGGGTTTTTGCAAGACTGGTGAAGATAACGTTAAAGCTCAAAAATAAAATTTACTTTTGGGCTTCCCTGGTGGGGCAGTGGTTGAGAGTCTGCCTGCCGATGCAGGGGACACGGGTTCGTGCCCTGGTCCGGGAAGATCCCACATACCGCGGAGCGGCTGGGCCCGTGAGCCATGGCCGCTGAGCCTGCGCGTCCGGAGCCTGTGCTCCGCAACGGGAGAGGCCACAGCAGTGAGAGGCCCGCATACCGCAAAAAAAAAAAAAAAAAAAAAAAAAAAATTACTTTTATATATCAGCAATTGTTAGAAATAAAATTTTGAAAAATATGCCATTTTGATAACACCAAAATATAGCAAGTACGTGGGAATTATATGTGTTAAGATCACTATGCACAAAATGGCATTACTGAATATGTTGAACAAATAAAGCCAGGCACAAGAGTATATACTATATTACTCTATTTACATAAAGCTCAAAAATCAGCAAAACTACATAATTTAGGGATAAATACTTAGGTAGGAAAATTAAAAAGCAAAATAAGAAAGTGGTTTGCATCAAGTCAGGATACTCCTAGGAGAAAAGGAAGGGGCTTCTGAGGTCCTGGAACCATTCCATTTCTTGGCGTTGGCAGTGGTTAAATAGGTGCTTGTTTACAATATTTCTTTCAGCAGCACACTGTTAAAACCACATTTCTGTATGTGTATTTTATTTCATATGTGTACATACATGAATAAAGGTTTTTAAAAATCCTCAAAGCAGCAGCTACAAGACAGGGGTGGGAGGGTGGAAGTGGAATCCATATGGTAAACGGATCTTTAAGACATAAGGATAACCAATTTGGAACAATCACTGAAGAAGTTTAGTGAAACGCCATTTTATGTATATATATATATATATTTTTTTTTTAAACGGAGTACTAACAGAAAAATAGTCTCCCTAGCAAGATAGCTAAAAGCATGGGTTTTAGAGTCAGAAGACTTGGGTTTCGATCTTAGCTCCACCACTTACTAGCACTGCAGTTTGGGGCAAGTTTTTTTTAGCTAAGTCTAGTATTCCCTACTGCAAAATGAGAATTCCACTGAACTTATGAGGATTAGAGAGAATATACTTCCAGTGTCTTGTCACATAATAGTAGGTCACTAAATGGAAACTGCTTTTGTAATTATCGTTGCTATAACTAGAAGGTGGGTAGTTTGCTATTTTTATTAATAAGTTTACATTCTTAAACTGACATGCAAAGTTCTGAGCAAAGGCATTACCAGAGATTCAGTTAATAAAAATTGACGACCAGGAACTACCTCACCTGGAATCATTAGTAGATGACAAGTTTAACAGAACTCTCACACAATCAATAAGTAAGACTTTAGTAGGCTACTCCAATAGTTCTTTTTCTGAAAAGAATTATAAGAGCCCCTTTTCCATGTACATGTTAGATGACCACACTATAACTTGTACATAAAAATAATAAAGAGCCTTCACAGGCTGAAAACTTTAAGGATATGTATGTCACCCATCAATGATGATCATTCATTCACATTAGTCTAAATGTGTTCAAACACATAGGTATTCACTGTGGCAGCATGAGCTGCTCGTGAGCTCTTTTGTCCTCTCAGGCCACCTTACTCCTACACACTCATAGCACAAGCAACTAAGGCCATGGAAGATCCACTCAACGTGTGAGAAACAGTGTGAGAAGATGAAAAAAGAATGTAGCTAAGAGACAAATAGACCTGCTTGCAAATCCTGGCCCTGCCACCTCCTAATTAGGTATCCTCTCTTTAAGCCTCAGTGTCCCAAGTTGTCCCAACAGAATAAAACCAATCTCATGGGATAGTTTTATGGAAACTCGTTACTGCAAAAGGGTGGGACCATCATTCTGCTGAGTGAAGCTACCTCTAACTCAGATATCCCACCCCACCAGATCAGGCCTACTTCCTCACAAACGTTATTTCCTTGCTAACAACTTGGCCAATACAGCCATTAATCAGACATCTACTGTGGTACATGGATTAGAATCCCAGAAACTCAGAGCTGCAGGGAGCTCTGACACCACCATAACGGGCTGCATCTACTTAAACTTACATTTTTCACATTATTTTACAGATCATCAGCACGATGTGGTTAACTGTTGTGGAACAGTAATTCTCAAGCCTGGCTGCATATTACAATCTCGTGGGTAGTTTAACACACACACACACACACACACACACAGGGCCTATCTCAAATCAACTGAATCAGAAATTTGAGGTGAAGCACAGTTATCTATAGTTTGTAAAATCTTCTCCAAATAAGTCTAATGTGAAGCTAGGGATGAGACCACAACAGTAGAAGAAAAGATGGCAAAGAAGCTAACTGTCAGTACTTCGTTATGAAAAAATGGCTTTAATAATTATGTGGGCGTTCTTCTATCCTACTAAAAAATAAAAGTCAAGTCAAGCAAAAGGCAACTCAAGAGATCCAGGCTGTATTTAAAGAATTTCACGGTCAAGAGAGTTATTTGATATAATAGAATTTAAAAAGATATAAAATTACCTTTTCTAGAACAATATATTTCATATGAAGAGCATATTTTGGTATTGCCATGCTAAGAAAAACAAATGAAAAATGGAATGACATTTCTCTCAGGGCTTTGTACCTTCTCTTGATTTCATCCAAACCAAACAGAGCATTAGAAAGTCACTCACAATGTAACACTTTAAATTATTCCATATCATAAAGAAAAGTATTCTTAATAAAAAGTGAAATCAAAAGCATGACTTTTCTTCTTATGTATTCTCCATTTTGTGAAAAATATATTTCTACCCAAGTTCCAGGCATTCTTGCTTTATTTTCCAAATTTCTCCTGTAGAAAATAAGTCGTTACTATAGTAATATTTACCCACCCTGATATTATTTCCCAGTTGCTTATTCTAGGGCTTTTGCACATAGCAACCACACAAATCTCTGTTGCAAGCTGCTCGTAGCACTCGGATCCTTGGCAACATTCAGGAATGAATATTATCTTTAAACTGTGGGGACATTTAGCTGAATACCATAGTTTCAAACGTCTCTAAAATGCTATTTATGCTGAATCTATCCCAGATCTGTCTGTTCTTATGAGTACCACTTCTCTCTTTACCTTCATCCAGGTGGACTAGTGAAAGCTACAGCAGAATAATCTGGTTCATAATTTTGCTCATTATTACTGTATTTTAGAGCTAATGACATTAATTCCCAGCATGTACAGCCAAATGATTATTTAGTATATATGCATTTTCTCTGACAATAGTTGTAAATAAATGGTATAATCTTTATCCGGATTTTGAGAACATTCTAGTCTTTAGGTAAGAATTTAGCAGTTACTATGGTAGCTATTTGAATCAAGGGAATATTGGTGGACTGCTGTGCTTTGTCAACATATTTCATCTAGAAATAAGTGGAAAGTAAGACAATGGATATGATTCTTTGCATAAATTTTGTTTGTTGATTAATGAATAAGTGATGAATTGACACCTACCTGAGGACAATTCATCACAGATAGGCAGGGGTCCAGATAAAGAAAGAGCTTGTAAAATGTATAATCGCAGCCTCTTCTCTTAAAACTCTTTCAGTAACAAGGCTTACTAGAAATGAGAATTAGTTATATACATGCATGCATGCACAAATATGTGGATATATACATAAATGTATATACATACATTATTTTTAAAATATATCTACATATACAAATATACAGGACAAAGTGTGAAGAATTAACTAAAATGTAAATTAAGATTAAATCCTTAAAAAAGCCCTCATGACTAATTTCTGTATTCTTTTTTTTTTTTTAATGTTTATTCTAAGCCCATTTACAGTGGGAGGAAAAGGGTTTAGGATCAGAAGAGGGGATTTTTTTCCAAATTGTAGCCACCAGCTGGTTGTCCCAGTCTAATCATTCATAATCTCTTAGGTACATGATAGAGCTTCTGACTCTGAGTGGGGTTTGCAATGAGTCACCCCATGGCTGATTCAATGTTCCTCAATGACTAAGCCAGGCAGGAGTTCGTCAGTGAAGGGCCGACAGCCCACCACAAGGCGGCACCCCAGGGAAGGAAGAGCCTAAGATCAGCAGGTTTGGAGGGAAAACAGTCACTGGGCTGCAGGAGGGAAGTAGCATACATCCACGAAACATATAAAAGTACACAGTTCATTGATGAACTACTGCATTTGTGCAGTACAGTCAGTATCTGATCAGAGCATCATCTTCAGTACTTTGAAAAGGATCGGTTGAAAGACTTAAAAATAGGTCCAAAAAGTGGCAAAGTTCATTTAACCTGTAGTCAGGGCCCTAACACAAATATGTAATTTGGAAGAAGAAAAATGAAAACTTATTAAATGTTAGATTTTTTTTTCTTCATCAAGATTCTTCAGACACTTTTCTCAAGAATTTCACACACATGCAAAAAGCTATCGTTCACTACTGATACCAGGGGTTGACAAATTTCTTTCGTTAAATGGCCAGATAGTAAATAGTTGAAGCTTGCAGGCCATACAGTGGTCTCTGTCACTCTACTGCCATGGTGTTGTACAATCAGCCATAGACAATTAAGTTAATGAATGGGGTGAGTTCCAATAAAACTTTATTGACAAACACAGGTGCAGATTTGCCCCAAAACCAGGCAAACACCTTACATTGGTTGGGCATCTGAGTTTATAAAGGATTTTTAAATACCACTTCATTCAGTGTCCACACCTTCTCTTCAATGAGGTAGGTCCTCAGACACAGAATCTACACATAATGAATCTCAAGAACAAGATTACTATCAAAGAACAGGGACAAGTAGCAACAACAATTCTTTAGTTCAAGAATTATTTTGTTCCAAAGACTCAAAGTGTTACATTTTAGATTATCTGTAATACTGTTTGAGTTTGATCTCCTAAAATCAAGACTTCTGAAATTCAAATCAGCCCAACAAAACGTCCTGGACCTACAGCTTGTAATCAAGATTAAACATTTAGACAAAATAATGTTTTTTTTCTTAGAAGTTGAAAAAGAAAAACTAATTCTAAATAATTACTGTTCTAACTATGCCTATTTTAAATACTGTATACACCAATTTTTTTAACCTAGTTGTTACTGATTTATTCTTTAGGGTCAAATTGAAAGGCAAAGAATAATTCAAAACGAAAATGTTTCTTTTAAAACAGCATTTCTAAGGACCAGCTATATCAGTGCTATTCAGATTTTAATGTACATACAAATCCCCTGGTGATGTTATTGAAATGCATAATCTGATTCAATAGGTCTGAGGGGGGAACCCAACATGCTGCATTTCTAATAAGCCCCCAGGTGATGGGGATGCTGAGGGCCCATGGGCCACCCTTTAAGTAACAAAGAATACATAATCACCTGGGAAATGGTGATTGCCGCCCCATGGAAATTCCTAGGGGCCAGGAATTTTAAATTAGCTCCCCAGTGATTATGAACTTTTTAAAGGGATTTAAGGAGAATAATCCACAAATTAGGCCTATCTTTTCTTTAATGACTAGGAAATCCACAACATTGTATATATTTTGAGTTAAAACCCAAAAAACTCGAGTTCCATCCAAACAGGGGCTCTAAACTAGCACATTCAGTACCTTAGCAAAATTACATCTTTAAAGGAAACTAACACTGGCTGGCAGCCTATTACATGTCAGGCAAAGTGCAGCGTACTTTCAATACATCATTTTTTTAATCCTTCCATTTCACAGAGGAGGCACCTGAAGACAGAGCCTCTGCTCAAGATCAGAATCTGGATTCGAAACCAACCAGCCTGTCTGTCTCACCCACTTTTATTTATTTCTATTTTTATGTTCTACTCTAATCATCTCATTCCCTTCCAGGTGGTAGATAGGACCACTATTCCCTATGACTTCTCCCTCTCTATGATAGGATTGCTCATCCTGTGGATCGTCATGGGAGAAGTATACGTGCCCACTTCGTTGACTTTGGGTTTGGCTCCGTGACACACTTTGCCGAATGGAAACGGGAGCAGATATGACACCAACCACCTCCAAGCAGAGGTTTTAACTGTGTTGCATTATTTGGATCGCGTTCCTGCTCTCTGCCAAAAGAACAGCATGTCCCAGATGGTAACTGTTCTTTCAGCATTACTTTTAATCAAAATTGGCAACAATCTATTGTCCATTAAAGATAATAAAGACACATGATACGAAAAATACATGATATAAAATGAAAAAAGGTATGTGACCAAGATGACAGCTGTGGGAAACTGCAACATGCATATGTACAGGAATGAAAGGAATGAAAGGAAATATACCAAAATACAATCAAGATTTCGTTTGGGAAAAGAATTTGAAAAAGAATAGATACATGTATATGTATAACTGAATCGCTTTGCTGTGCACCTGAAACTAACACAACATTGTTAATCAACTATGCTCCAATATAAAAGAAAAATTTAAAAAAAAAGATTTTGTTGGACTTCGGGTTAATTTTTGCCCCCTATTTTCTACGTCTGTTACAGTGTCATATTGCTTCGACAAAATCCAAATTAATCTTTAACTTTCAAATTTTAAGGCAAGACTTGTTAAAAATATAGCATTAAAATAAATAAATAAATAAATAAAAAATTAAAAATATAGCATTAGTATAAACCATGAGCATGCCTTGCGAAAGGGAAAACGTCACACCTAAGAATTTTTCTCTTTAGGTGCAATTAAATCTCAGGGTCACCAGTTACTAGCAGTGTGACCTTGTGTAAGTTAACCACTCTGTTTCCTCATCCATAAAAGGACTTAATAATATCTACTTCTTGGGCTATTTAGCACATTCAGTATGGTAATAGATATAAAGCACCTGACTCATAAAAGCATTCGATAAAAGTATATTTCTTTCACTACATCTAATATCACAGAAAACTGATAGAATTATATCTATTATAGAAAGGAATTTATCAGTGAAGCATTAACCAAAGATAATATTCAAGATAATTTGAGACCCTCAGCAGTCCATGAACTTAGCTATAAGGACATCCTACAGTACATACCACTTTTAAGGACGCTTGTGATTACACTGGGTCCACCCATATAATCCAGGACAATCTCTCTATTTTCAGGTCAGCTAAGCAACCTTAAATTCCATCTGCAACCTTAATCCCCTTTGCCATTTAACATGTTCACAGGTTCCAGGGTTTAGGGTATAGACATCTTTGGAGGGCCATTATCCTACCCAGCACACTGTGGTACTTCATGTAAAATAACTCAATATTCAATAAACTAGCTGATACCATGGATGCCCACAAGAAAAAATGTGAACCTCTCTTTTCTGATTTCATACCTTGATGTTCCCCATGCTTGATCAATATTCAGCCTCTTAAATCAGAAAAGCACTTCTCTGTAGGAAATGTACTTGAATGAATGAATGCTCTCCTTCACTGATTCAGTGCTGAGGGCCAAGGCTGATAGAGAAGAATCCCCCACAGCCCCTGCCCAGGAAGCACTCACTGACTCGGAGGGGGACAAAATGGAATCCACTGACATTGAAATCAGGGCTGCTAGGACTTCCAAAGTTCTGTGGAGCTGCAGCTGAGGTTGCTGGTGAAGACTTCACTGAGGGAGGCATTTGGGCTGAATGTTTATGGAAGAAAAGAAAAGCAAGGGGCTGAAGGCATGAAGGCTCAGCGTGGTGTGTGGGTCAAGGGTGTGAGGAAACAGCCCCTGTCGGCTGGTGAGCATAGATGGAGGAAGAGTGGGTAGGGGACTACGCGTTGCTGCAGAATTCCACTGCAGAAGAACGTCAGAGATTATCATACTAAGTGAAGTCAGACAGAGAAAGACAAATATCATATGATATCACTTACATGTGGAATCTAAAAAACTGATACAAATGAACTTGTTTACAAAACAGAAATAGACTCACAGACATAGAAAACAAATTTATGGTTACCAAAGGGGAAAGGGAGGCGGGGGGGATAAATTAGGAGGTTAGGATTAACATACACATGCTACTATAATATAAAATTGATAATCAACAAGGATCTACTGTATAACACAGGGAACTCTACTCAATACTCTGTGATAACCTATATGGGAAAAGAAACTGAAAAAGAATAGATATATGTATAACTGAATTGCTTTGCTGTACACCTGAAACTAACACAACATTATAAATCAACTATACTCCAATTTAAAAATTTAAATTAAAAAAAAAAATTTTAAATAAAAAATTAGAAGCAGGGAAGGAAGCCAGCCTAGATTCTGAGAAGGGATGGAAGAGGCCAAAGAAGGAAGAAAAAGTGCCCAGAAGCTGGGTGGCAAACTGTCCCCAAGAGACAGAAAACAAACTGCATCAAATGGGGGGTAGGCAGAGCAGGGGGACAAGAGAGAGGCAGAGAGTGAAAAAAAGGAAATAAAAAGAAGGACACCAGGGAAGTAGAGGAAGTAGGGTGGCAGAAAGGTAGCTTTCAGGGCTACCACCAAGCACCAGTCGCCATGCCTGTACATTACTGCATAAGGAATAAATGTAAAAATCATATAGACAGAAAGTAACAGGGCGGTTGCCAGGGGTTTGGGGGCCATGGGGAGTTATTGTTCAGTGGGGATAGCGTTCCAGTTTTGAAAACTGAAAAGGATTCTGGAGGTGGATGGTGGTGATGGTTGTACAACATTATGAATGTATTTAATACCACTGAGCTGTATGTGTAAAAATGGTTAAAATAGCAAGTTTTATCACAATAAAGAAAATGAAGAAAAAGAAAAGAAATGAATGAAAGTTAAGAGCAGTGACTGCTTACCAATTTCTCTTTCCAGTAGCCAAGTATTGAAAAAGAAGTAGTGTATAGGACGAAGTAAAAAGAAAAAAATTCCACGACAAGCTTGGGTACCTTCATAGAACCAACAGAAAGAAAGATAATATAAGACCCAGATAGGATAACTGCCAGAGTAAATCCGGGAAGAGGCAAACGGGGCCAGAATCAAAATCACGTGGGGGGCAGCTTTGGGTGAGAGGTGAAGGACCCTCTTCTCTGAAATGGGGAGAGGTACCACCACCAGACTGGGAGTGGGGGCTGTGAAGTAGGAAAGAAGTGAAAGATGTCAGAAGGTGAAGGAGAAGGGAAATGGAAAATCCCAAGGTTTGAAAACAAAAGCAATCTCTTTTATTTCAGTCCTTGACCAAAACTGTAGAAGTAATTGCGCAAATCAGGGTTTAAACAGAGAACACTTACTGGTATTAGTTGCGGTTTTACCTTGAAGCAGCTCTGTTACCTTAAGCAAGTCAGGTGAACTTCCTAAACTGCATCTTTAAAAGAGGGGGATTTGCTAAAATAATCCCACCATCCCATCCGGCTCTACATTTCAATGGCTTCAAAGAAAGAGCTCATACCTTGAACACAGTGTCAGCTTACCTAGCCCCCCTTCTCCCCCAAAAAGTGAAATGGGAACCAAAGTCAAGGTGTATATAATTTAAATACCCTTGGGCTGTTTTCACATCTCACTTTTGATAGTGACAGCCACAACAAACAGATGGTTACTGCTGACAAGGGCTGTGTCATTACAGTCCTAATGATAATTGATGTTTTTACAGCTCTTTACTGTTTATAAAGAGCCTTCACACATGAAACGTTTTAGTTCAGCCTCACAACAGTCCTGTGAAACAGGTAAGGCTGCTGTATTCTATCCATTTTCCAGTTGAGAAAACGGATGCTTATAGACGTTGATGATGTGCCCGAGGCCCCAGAGCAGACTGAATGACAAACCTGGAACTTGAATCCTGGTACTCAGGACTCAAAGATACTATTTTTCAATTGTTTCTTAGAGTGACATACTGCATTTGGTGTCACAAACACAGAAAATTCATGCAAAAGAAATTTGCATAGTTTGATTCTTTTAATTGATCCCAGCAGTATAGTTTATTGAAATGCAAGTAATCTTAATTTCCAAGTGATGAATGATTTGAATCCAAAGGGCAGAGAAGCAGAGAACTAGGGTTCAACTATTTCAATGTCTTCATTCTCAGGATGAGAAAACAGGACTCCCCTGGGACAAATGACTTGTGGGAGGCAGAGCCGATACTAGAACTCATGGCTCCCACCAGCCCTGGGGCTCTCAGCACTGGCTAGGTCTACCCAGCTTCTGAGAAAAGTTAACAACAGAATTGCTCCTTAACAATGAAATGGTTCCAATTTAAATAATCTGAGGGGCTCCTTCTCTCCTTTTTCCATGTGCAAACCATATGGATGCTGCCTATTAATGGTACTAGAATTCTTTGGAGCAAATTCTCCTCACGAATGGGAGGGGTGATTATGACAGTCATGCCTCGTTTTAGTACAAAGCAGAAGTAAAATGGATCCAGTAAGGAATCCATCCGAGAGAGTTTTAAACCAACTGAAACTGCCTCCATTTCCATCTTCTACCTACAAAATGTTTTCTAGACAAATTAAATTGGAAAAAACTACAAAAAGAAAATACAATGAAAATATTTTGAAGAGGACCATACTGTCGAAGTATTCCCATTCTCCTCCTTGGGAAATATTGTAATGAGTCAGCAGGTGCTTACAACCAAAAATTACTTTTATCACGAAGATGAAAAATGTTTACAGTTTAAACAGAAAATTCCACAGAGAATAGATGTGGATGTGAAAATGATGTATTATGAAATTGCAGATCCCGTTTTACATGTTTTATGCAAGAAAAATAAAGTATGAGTCTTCCATTAGACTCTAAAGAACTCAAGAACAAGAATATCAAAGGAAGGGAGCCCTTCTGAGGTGAGCAGATAATTGCTGATCTTCTTCCCTCAGGGCACTTGGGAACTTTGGGTTCATACTGATGAGACCAAGAGAAAGGATTTCTACTGAGGAAAAGAAACCAGCAAAGCTTTTTGATGAACATGCAAAGCCTAATGTGACAGATGGAAAATACACCCATGTGTTCAGTTCTGGAGCTACGAGAAGGAGGCTGAGATATTAACCTCAAGGTTTCTTTTTAGAGTGAACTCTCCAGTTTCACGGTGTTTCGGAGATGCAGTTTTTACTAAAATAGGTATGCAGCCTCAAATACTTAACCAAGTTTCTCCTCAAGACAGTTGCAAGAATTTAAAATTAAGGGGATAGGAGACTAATAAGCCCAAGACTGCCAAAGGGGAAAATTTAATCTCCCACTAAGTTTTCAATCAGAAGCCCAGGAGAGCCAGGCCTGAGGAGCACAAACAACCATAATTGGATTGAGTCTTCCTAAAACTGCAACCTGGCCTTAGCTTAGCTCAATTCCTGATGGAGTGAAGGTGATCAGCTCCTCACTGTATTTACCAAACAGAGGAAAAGAAGGAAATCCTCTCCAGAGGAAGATGTAATCCAGAACTAGCAAGATTCTTTCATACACTGTGTCTGGCACAAAATAAAAAAAATATTAGACATGAGAAAAGCTGCAATATTTTATATAATATATATTTTATATTATATTTTCTGAAAGACATGAAGAAAAGCTGTAACCAATATTCAAGAGAAGGAAAATAGATGCAGGCTCACAGATGATTCAGCCTATTGGATTCAGTAGACAAGACCTTTAAACTAACTGATTAATTGGTTAAAAAAAAGAGAGAGAAAAAAAAGAGAAGGAAATGGATGAAAAGATGGAGGATTTCAAAAGAGAACTAGAATCTATTTTAAAAAATCAAATGGACATCCTAGAAAAATTAAGTATCTGAAATTAAGAAAAATACAACGCCTGACATTAACTCACTGGATGGGTTCAATACCAGACAGAGAAAAAGACAGGATTAGTCAACTTAAAGATAAAGGTCAATGGAAAACATTCACGTTAAAACTCAAATAGAAAAGGGGAAAGAAAGAAAAACAATAGATTGTAAGAAACATGAAGAATCTCCTGACCATGTAATTGGAGAGCCAGAGGGAAGGAAGTGAGGACAGAAGCAATATTTGAAGAGATAATGGCTGAGAATTTTCCAATACTGATGAAAGACATCAACCCTCAAATTCAAGAAAGTCAGCAAACCAAAGCAGGATGAATATAAGGAAAACCACACCTGGATTTGTGAATGTCAAATGCTTAGTACAAAAACCTGGCAAGCACTGAGGAAGTCATGTAGCCACCCCCAAACTTAGTCTAATACAACTTAGCCCTCCCTATTCTTGAAGAGGTTATGATAAAGAGGACAGTGTGGGTGTGGAAACCCTACTCAACAATAGTGTACATTCTTTAGTGGGATTGTAGTCACTCTGCTCTTGACCAAGCACAGGAAAATTCCACAATAACATAAATTTGAATATACTATGATGGATCCTTGCCTCCTGGTTTCCACCTAGCCACTGATCTCATTTCATTAACCTTGTAATGTGATTCTACATTTTATGTGATCAAAAAATTTTAATCCCAGTAAGAGTTTTATGATAGTTTACTAAAGTCAGGGGGATAAAACACAGCCATAGTATTAAGACTGACGGAGTGTCAGAAAAAGATAGGACTCTAAAAATAAACAGTCCAGGGACTTCCCTGGTGGTGCAGTGGTTGAGAGTCCGCCTGCCGATGCAGAGGACACGGGTTCGTGCCCCAGTCCGGGAGGGTCCCACATGCCGCGGAGCGGCTGGGCCCGTGAGCCATGGCCGCTGAGCCTGTGCATCCGGAGCCTGTGCTCCGCAACGGGAGAGGCCACAACAGTGAGGCCCGTGTACCACAAAAAATAAATAAATAAAATAAAATAAAATAAACAGTCCAACCCTTATGTTAGAGATGACAAAACAAGCCCAGAGCATTAGAATGATGTGCCCAGCCCCACAGCTATTTAGAAGCCTACTGGGAACCAGAACAGCAGTGTTTCTCTCTCCACATAGTATAGTACATATAGACTATGTATTTATACATCAGTAAATATATGGTAGGAAGGAAAACACACATTATGCAACATATTGGGAATATAATATATAGAATATTTTAGACTATTGTCTGTGATATTAAACTAGCTCTTTTAGAAAAACAAAGCATGAGTAACCTGTAAATGCTATCTCAATTAGTACCCTATTGCAAGCTGTTAAAATTCCTTGATTTGATAAATTATGAACAGATAAAAATATTGATTATTCTAACTCAAAATTGTCATGGTCTTCTAAGACAACTGTGGCCACTTGAATTGATGTTGTCATTTTAAGTAAGTAGCAAATGCAATACAGAGATTCAATAAGAAACTGATCTATAAATAAGTAAGATGTGAACTAAATCTTCTGTTCTCTGAAAAATAAAAGGAAAAGCATGCCATAAGAGAAAAAAAGATATTTTTAACATAAGTTAAAGTCCTATTTTCATAAAGAGTAGCACACCTGTTATTTTGACAGAGGATTACTCGAGTAGTGGATTTTTCATGGCTCTGTGTCAATGGCCAATCTAGAAGTGGCACAAGGCAGGAGGAAAACACATGAGAGTTCATAAAGAGGCCAGAGGGGGTCTTAAGGCCCTTGAAGTGCTTCCTATTCCTTTAGGCTTTCTGGTCACTTAATAGTTCATTTGTATCTCTAGGATTAGTAGAAATAAGCTTGAATGAGGTAAAATGTTTATGTTTTCTTTAAATACTTCAAACAGCTCTCTTAAAACATACAGATGTGTGCTAAAATAAAGTTCTGGAAAAACTCAAATCTATCCATGGTTACTATATTACCTCTGGAAAATTGGAGTCACTTCACGTATGTTTCAACTAATCTACTACCTGTATATTGGAACAATAATTCCTCCTAATGAACTCTGGTCCTTAAAAAGGATCTTTTAATAGGTAGTAAATCAGAAACTTTTAAATTCATGTTTCCACTCTGAATAGTTTGTAGAAGCTGGAAAAGCACACAAACATTAAGATTGGGTAAACTACTACTACTGTTTCTCAGTAGGACAATAGCTTCAATTTTCACACATGGTGAGGGAGAACACAGATGAACAGCCTCAATCAATCAGATCTCTTTTCACTTCCTGACATTCTCCTTTTCCAAAAATGCCTCTTAAATCAGATGCTAGAGACAAATCAATGGCAAATACTCAAGGGTGCTCCATAATGAGAAGGTTCCCCAATGCCCAAGGGTATCTACAACAGCTTCCAGAATGAAGGAGGAGGAGAGACGTTTCTCCTTTCACCAGGACTGAAGAGCAACTTTCCCATCCCACAGCAACAATGGTACTTCATCACTACCAAAAGGAAACTGGGGCTGTCTTAAACATGCTTTGGATAAAAGGATATGGAGAGAGGACTTGAGGGGAGAGCCAAAGGAGGATGCTAGGAACCATTGGACCATCTTAGTTAGGCTCATCTTAGATGCAAATAGACGCAATTTGTCAGGGTCAAAACTATTTTCCCTACTGGGGACCTACGTGTCATCAGCCCTCTGGACCAAGCCTGGTCTAATCTCATATTCCTGCTCCTAGGTAAGTGTAAAAATGACTGCAATTATTCTCCTCTATCTGTGCTCCTTGCAGCATGACTGCATCTCCTCCCTCAAGAGAGGGAATCTATTTCCCCACCTCCTGAATCAGGGCTGGTTTTGTGACTTGTTTCGGATAACAGAATTCAGAGGGAACCACCTTGTGCCGGTTGCAAGCCTAATCCTCAAGAAGTCTTGCATGCCTCCTCACCCTCTCTTAGAACTCTGCCACCCACAGTGTTAACAAGGCCACACTAGCCTGGTTAGATTAGAAACCATGTGGAGAGGAGCTGAGGCCATCCTGGAAGATCCAGCCCCCAACCCGCCCAGCAATAAACCTTCCCAGATCCAAAGAACTGCCCAGGTGGGTCCTGCCCAAATTGCCAACCCACGGAACCAAGAACTAACTAAACGCTGGTTGTTTTAAACCACTAACCAAGCCAATACTGTGGTGGTTTGTTGAGCAGCCAAAGCTAACTGATATAGTAAGGAATAGCTTCTTCATGAATTATTCATTCAGTGAACATTTGTTAAACACCTTCTATATTTGAAGTAGTGCTCTGGGGGTACAAAGATTAATATGCGATAGTGCCTGCAATTATGGAGTCATTCCCCTAACTGTGAATAACAAGGTCTACTTAGAGGATACAGAGGCTCAGTCAAAGAAGAGGTCACATTTCAGCTGGTTTTTAATGAAAAACCAGTAAGTCACCAGCGGACAGGAAAGTACATCAGAAGTAGAAAGAAACAGCACGTGCAAAAGCACATATGCAGAAAAAGAGCTCAAGGAATGGAAAACAGTTTAAGACAGATGGAGTGCAGGGAGGAAATGGCAGATAACATAGCAGGAAAAGCAGGTTGAAGGCAAATAATGAAGGGTGTCATACTGTAGATCATGCTACGGGATCTGAATGCCTCTTGTAGGCATGGAGAGCTACACATCATTTTTTAAGTGGGAAATGATGTGATTAAATCTGTTTTAGGAAACGAAAGCTGATGACAAGTGGGGGATTAGAGGCAAGAGTAAGAATCAGGGAGATGAATTGGGAGGCTATTATTACAATCCTCAAGGAGACCTGAACCATGAGGTAGCAAATATAGGGAAGAGAAGATGCCTCTGAAAGATGTTTCAGAGACCCGAGAAGGATCCAGCAGCCTTGACAACCACTAAATATGGGCTGTGAGGGTGATATAAGTTGCATGGGAGGATCAGAGACAGTGCCAAGATTTCTACTTTGGGATCCTAGATTTATAGCAAATACATTCATTAAGGCATAAAAGCAGAAGAGCGGACTGGAAAGGAACACCACAGGTTTTTTAGAAAGGCACCTGTGGTTGTAAATCAACTATACTTCAGTAAAAAAGGAAGGAAGGAAAGAAGGAAGGGAGGGAGGGAGGAAGAAAGAAAGGCACCTGTGGGATACCCAGTGGGAAATGTCCGAGAGACAGAGAAGGATACAGATCTGGACCTTATGTTGAGGAAGGGGTGGTGGGAACAGGAGATAAAGACCTGGGGAGTCTTTAGAACACAGGTTAGGAGGAGCGGGCCAGCTCAAGACAGGAGAGTGAATGTGAACACAGGGCCTTCAGGGAAAAGATGGAGATGGAGAAGCGCAAAAGCTAATGAATGACAGAATCCCCAGGGACATGGATATTTCAGAGGCAAAGGAAAGAAGCAGCACCAGACAGCAGCAACCCTCCTTGGGGATGGAAGAGAGGAGAGGAAGGATCATTCAGAAAGTATGGATTACCAATTAAGGAAAAATAGAAAACCATCCCTTTTGCCACATTCTTTCCTCTAGCCAAGTCATCCACGGGGCTCTTCCCTAGGGTTCCTCCCACGTTAGAGGGGCCCTGAGGTCGTAATCAGAGCGACGGTGGGGGAGATGGTAACAGGAGCCGCTTGAGTAAGAGCATCTGTGTCCATGTATTTTACAGAAAAACACACTTTTTTTCAAACCCCTTCTGGCACCTGCTGCAGCAAAGAACATCATTAACTTTCATTCTTAGGGTACTTTTTTGAAATCTGCTTCTGGTTAATTTATTGTATCTTCCAAACAGGTTGCCTTTATATATTGTCAGTAACTAGAAAGGAAGTTTTTAAAAATAACCCCAAAGTAGGCAAAGATTTCATAAATAGAACATAAAAAGCAGTAGCCATGAAAGAAAAAAAAACTGATAATTGGATTCATTAAAAATCATCAAAAGATACTGTGAAGACAATGAAAAGGCAAGCCAGACTGGGAGAAAATGTTTGTAATACATATATCTGACAAAGGACCCATGTGCAGAATACAAAAGAACTTTGACAAAGAAATAAGAAAAAATCAATCCAATTAAAAACTGGGCAAAAGATTTTAGCAGGACTTTCACAAAAAGATATCCAAATGCCAATACGTATGTGAAATGGCATTTAACAACATTACTCATCAGGAAACATAAATTAAGACCTAAAGGACCACCTCACACCCATTAGGATAGCTTCTATCCAAAAAAATAGTAACAAGTGGTGGCAAGGGTATGGAGAAACTGAAACCCTTATACACTGTCGGGAATGTAAAATGGTGCAATGTCTATAGAAAACAGTATGGTGGTTCCTCAAAAAATTAAAACAGAATCACCATATGATCCAGCAATTCCACTGCTGGGTATGTACCCCCCAAAATAAAAGCAGGGTCTCAAAGAAATATTTATACATCCATGTTCTTAGCAGCATTATTCATAATGGCCAAAAGGTGGCAGCGACCCAAGTGTCCACCAACAGACAAATGGAGAAATAAAATGTGGTGTATATTCATACAATGGAACATTATGTAACCATAAAAAGAAAGGAAATTTTGACACATGCTACAACATGAATGAATCTTAAGGATATTATGCTAATGAAATAAGCTGGTTACAAAACATTTAATGGGTACAGTTTCAGTTTTGCAAGATGAAGAGTTCTGGAGATGGATGGTGGTGATGGTTACACAACAAAGTAAATGTACTTGACACCACTACACATTTTTTAATTGTTACAATGGTAAATTTTATGTATATTTTACCAGTTTTAAAAACCCACAAGGAGATACCACTATGCCCCCACAAAAGTAGCTAAAATTAAAAAGGCCAAAAAAACCAAGTGTTGGTGAAAATGTGGAGCAACTGGAACTCTTGGTCGAATTTAAATTGGTACAACCATCTTGGAAAACCATTTGACAATATCTACTAAAGCTAAGTATAAGCCTACCCTGTGATCTGACAATTCCACTCCAAGGTATATGCTCAAAAGAAATGAGTGAGCATGTGCACCAAAAATCATAAGCCAGAATACTCATAGCTGCTTTATTCATATTAGCCACACACTGGAAACAATCCAAAAATCCAACAGGAAAATGGATAAACAAATTGTGGTTTATCCACACAACGGATATACTAGTCAACAACAGACTGGAATGAACTACTAATACAGTAACATGCATGAATCGCAAAGACATTATGTTATATGAAAGAAGATATACACACATACAAGTCCCTTCTATATGATTCTATTTATATGGAGCTTAGCAACTAACAAAACGAGTGGAGTTTAACAAAAACTACAATGTGAAAACAAAATCACCATGTGGTCACCTTCAGGTTGCAAGTGGGATGAAAACTGACCAGAAGGGGAAAGAGAAGGACATCTTCTGGGGTGCTGTAAATGTTCTATATCTTGACCGGGGTGGTAGTCCCATGGGCATATACACATGTAAAAATTCATTGAGCAGTACACTTCAGATTAATGCATTTTACACACTTTATTGTATGTATGTTATATCTCGAAAATAAAATAAAATATCTCTAAAGCAACTGATGTCTCTATAATGAGAATGCTATCATTCCGAAAAGGAATAAAATCTCATCTTTGCTCCTTTCCTTTCTGACTTAGAAGATTAGACCCTATTCCTCTTAGCCACATTGGGCGATGATTAGTTACTTCCCAGTTTAGAGTCAGATTATGAATCTAAGTCCCACGCAGTGCAAATTTATGAGTTCCTAAATGTCCAAGAGCTTTCCTGAAGCCACTCCATACCCATGGGATCTTTCCAGTAAACAACCTTTCAGTCTTTAGTTTAGTCTATACTTTTTGAGTCAGAGCTCCCAATTTGCTTTCTACTGGTAAGTGTCCAATTTGATCTTTTTAAGCTTCAAGAACAGCATCTGACTTTGTTTTACACCCTCATTGGCAGGGGCTAAACAAATCCCTCCTCAGCCATAAAGGCAGAATGTCAAAAATCAAAAGATATCTCCGCATTCTGGCATTGGATGAAAGCATACACCCCCTAAGGAAAGAGAAAGCTTCATCCTCTTTAACAGCCATTTTGATGCCTACTCCTTATACAACCAATATGATAATAACTTTAGCTTCCCTGTGAAAACATCATTAGCTATGGCCCACAAATCTAAGGAAAGAAAATAAAAATCCACAAAAGGTGAGCTTCCCCCACCCCCATACCCACTTCCTCTACCACTCATAACATACCCAGTGGTTGAAAAAGGGCCTTAATATGCAAAACCTTATATTTTAATGATGACCAAAGGCAAATTCTTTTTTTTTTTTTCCCGGTACGCGGGCTGTTGTGGCCTCTCCCATTGCGGAGCACAGGCTCCCGACGCGCAGGCTCAGCGGCCATGACTCATGGGACCAGCTGCTCCGCAGCATGTGGGATCTTCCCAGACCGGGGCACGAACCCACGTCCCCTGCATCGGCAGGCGGACTCTCAACCACTGCGCCACCAGGGAAGCCCGGCAAATTCTTCTGAATTGTGTCACAGTGAAAAACTTTCTGAACTTGAGAACTTGACTGTCTTTGATCCCGTATTAAACCTGTCATTAGTTGAGTCAAGTGGGTGAATTATGAAGGTACCTGTTACATATTGGGCTTGGAAAAGCAGCAAGGTAGGAGGAGAAAAATGACAAGTTGGTTAAAAACAGAAGGGCTGTTTTAAAAGAAGCAGCCTAGGGAATTCCCTGACAGTCCAGTGGTTTGGACTCCGAGCTTCCACTGCAGGGGGTGCGGGTTCAATCTCTGGTCTGGGAACTAAGATTCCCACATGCCACCCAGTGCAGCCAAAAAAAAAAAAAGAAAAGAAGCAGCAGCCTAATGCATCGGTATTCTGATAAGTGAGATGTCAAGTCAACAGTGAGACAGTTTTTATAAAAAGCAGATACTATTATGTCGACTCAATAGGGTGGCTTGAGTAACAGTGCCCCAAATTATTCAGAACAATTTGCAGTTTTATACAGTTTCAGGAAAAGTGTTTTTAAAAGCAAGCATCAAGCAACAACTAGTTAAATGCAAAGCCACGTGATCACAATGGGAAACACAATGCCTCTTTTTTACAGCAGTAAAAAGTAACGCAGTATAATGACGTGCAGTATTTTTATTTAAATACAGCGTCTGCAATAGAATACACTTGTTTTCTCCTTTAAGAAGACCTCAAAGTACATTTCACTTCATAAAAGTTGATATAAATGTCAAGATAGTGGAATGCAATAATTTTAAAGCCACATAGGTGGATTAATTGTTCTACATACCTGTGGTTTTTCAGGTCCCTGTGCTTGCTTACTCGGGTTCACTCTTATTTTTCCGAAAGCACTTCTGGAAGCTCCCATCTTGGCTTCTACACTGCCACCTGTAGACATAAAAGAGAAATAAGCCATGTATTTATTCATCAACCATGCATCTTTTCTAGGCATCTAACAGGGACAATTGAAGGGAAAGTGGCAAAATATTTGCTCCAAGAGATAAAAGTGTTCTCTCTCTTTTTGTGTGGAAAATTTGTAAGGAGTCCCTCTCCCCCAACGGTTTGATACATTATTTAGAAATCGAACCATACATAAGTCTTAGATCAACACCACTCTGATCAGTTCATTAAAGAGATGGAGTCACAGAACCCATTCTCATGCCAACCCTACAACCATTTCAAGACCTGTCTTTTAATATTAGAAGACAACTTGACCACTTTGTTAATTGGGTAATTAAGAATTCTGTAAATTACCACAAAGAAAAGAAAGAGGGAGAGATCCAGGCAAAGATTACTCTGTCGCATGGTTGTAAAATGTCTATTTAAAATAATAATGTTAATTCTAACACCAACTAGAGCTTTGTCCAATCTAAAACAGTTAGGTGGGGTATTTTCATCCTAAAGCCCTATTCTTGATTTGAATGTGGGTGAGTGCTGAAAGGTCTTTCTGACACCCCACAGATTCTCATACAGGTAGGTCTTTTTTCTTAAAAAAAGAATAATAAAAATCCATGAGCAGAACAAGTAACGAATAAAATCCATGAGCAACTATCAGTCAAAGCAGCCATGAGGTGAGAGGGATGTGTCTGTGTGTGGTGTGCGAGAGACAGACAGACACACACAGACACACACACACACACACACAGACACACACACACACACACACACACACACACACAGACACACACTGAGATTCCGGAGTTGATTTAGAATAACAGACCTAACCAGGGTGTGTGTATGGTGTGGATGTGTGTGACAGACAGAGGCAGACAGACAAGCAGACTACGCCAGGGTGTGTAGTGTGAAGTGTGTGTGTGCGTGTGTGTCTGAGAGAGAACACAGAGAGAGGACAGAGACACAGACAGACAGACACTGAGATTCCAGAGTTAATTGAGAATAACAGACAGCACCGCACAGCTGTTTGCTTCCTCCTGGTCCCACAGTCTATCCAGGACAAGTGCCCCAGCTCCAGCACCTTAAGCCAAAGACACAGGCACCACTCCCTCCCCCCCCACTCCCATCCCCACCCCCACCCCTAGGCGAGACAGCGCCAGAAGCCACCCAGCAAGCAGGCCCACCGAGCCCGCTACCCGGCAAACCCCGGGGCCTTTTTAGCCCCACTAGGGACCCGTCCCCACTTACCGGTAATTCACTTTAATGCCCCGAAACTCTGGTCTGGTTTAAGGAATTGCAGCCAATCCATGAAAATCAAGTCTCCTTGATCCACTCTCCTTCTCCTCCTCCTCCGTAGGACGGACATTCACACACACTCACACTCTTCCTTCCCAACCCCAAAGGCGCGCTGGGCCATCCCAAGAGGCTCTTTGGGGGGCCCACCAGCGACCTATCCTGCTCCCACGTGCCTCCATGAAACCCTCGTCCAAACCTGCACAAGGCGCCAAGTGCATGCACACAGTCAGCCTTCGGAGAGAAGTTCGGCAAACCCGCTCTCCCACCCCCGTCCCCCCATCCACACACCCCCACCTCCACCTCTGGCCCTGAAAGGGCTAGGGAGCGCGCGGGCTCAGGCACCCGCCCCGGCAGACAATACTCGAGCAACTCCTGCCTTCCCCGCACACGCCCCGCCTGGTCCTGCCACCACTCTCTTCTCCCAAGGTTCCTACAGTCAGTCCCGCGGGCCCCGAGCAGGGGCGTCCTGATGGATGCTGGGTGTGGATTGGGAAGAGGGGGGCGAACTGCACGCACCACCGAGACTGCGGGCAGGGGAAGGGGGTCGCAGTCCTCCGAAGCCGCTCGGGGGGTCAGCTCGTCAGGAGGGGGTGGGGTGGGGACCGCGAACCCCGAGGGAGTGACTCCCGAGGGACGCAGCTTTTCCGCGCCTCTTCCCCACCTAGCACAGCGCGCGCGCACAAGCGTGCACCCCGAGGGGCCGTGCACCTTCCTCCGGCCCCCGGACTTGTCCAGCCCTCGTCCCTGAGCTCAGCGGCCGGGAAGGGAGGGCATCCGGCCCGTGGCGGCCCAGGAGGGGACAGAGCGCAGCGGGGTTGCCCACCTGCGCGCAGGGTGGCCGTTGCGGCCGGTGCGCCCGCCGGCTGCGCCGTCTCTGCCGTGTCCACTGCTGGAGGAGGTGGCGGCGGCCTGACCCTCGGCCTCCAAACGTCTCCTCGCTCCTCGGCAGCGGCGGTCCTCGCTCCCCTTCCTCCCTGACGTTGAGCCTCCCACCTAGCCCGCAGGTTCTGCCACCGTCCTTCAGCCCGCCCGAGCCGGAGCTGTCCTCCCCGCCCCTTTCCCGCCGCCCCGCGCAGCGCAGCGCAGCGCTCCGCCCCCCGCCCGCCCATCCTCGTCCGGGCCCAGCCGGGGGCTGCGGGCCCCGCGCCTCCTGCGGCAGATCCCCAGTCCCGGGCGAAGGAGGGTGGAGGGGTTCCGCCTCCACCCCACGTTCCTACCCCGCTCCCCTCTTCCCCGGCCCACGGCGGCCGCCCGCACTCAGCCAGCGGCCAAGGGCGTGGGCACCGCGCGCTCTGCCCTCGCTCTTCCGGTGTCTCTTCACTCCCCGCGAGGCACCTTCCACGGCCCAGAGGGTACCTCGTGTCTTGTGGGGAAGGGGGTGGGTGAAGCGGGGTGGAGTGTGCGAGAGAGAGGAGGCGAAGAAATTAGCATGTCAACTGCCGCGGGATACAAGTTGCTGCCTGTGCCTTGTTTCTGATACATTAAATACCTGGATGTGCTGCTTTCCTTGTTACCACCGCAGCAACATTCAGAAGCATGAATATGAGATTTCCAAGCTAATTGGTTGTAGGGGCTTTTTTCAGATTTAATGATGTAGAAGACAACAGAGTCACTGTTTTTTTTAAAAAGTTACTTTATATATATATATGGCCACATCTCTAATTTTTAAAAATAGCCAAATATAAATAACAGAACAGCTGTGTTTTCCAGAAGCAGATCCAGTGTGTATGCGTTATTTAAGCCCTCTGTAATTATTAATTGGGTTCTTTTTAAAGTGTATCGTAGGTATTTCTTAAGAAAACGAGCTCGGGATTTAGGGATTAGGAACCCAAAAGTTTTAATTTGGCTTTTTGCCATAGTTCTAAAATGTCAGTTTCATGGAAATTATTAAATGTGGTTATGTAGAAAAAATGGATCCTTTTTCTTCCAGGTTGGCAACATTGTTAGATTTGGCAAAGAACAGATTTTTTTTTAAAGCCAAGAAATAATACAATTCTTATTCATTTTCTAGTGATGGATAGCAGCTTTTTCTTTAGTGCTTTTCTCTTTGCGGCAAACTTTGTTTCCTCTTACACTTGTTTTCTTCAAAAATTTCTCCTTAAATGTAAATAAAGCTGTGGATACCATGGTTCTTGAGCCTTTGTTTTCTTAAAGGGATAGGAAATTAATTATAATTGATGATCAAAATCAACCTTAGGCTCACGACACTAAATTTCATACTAATTAACCCTGTTTTTGAATTCTGCTTTTAGTCATTTAACCTAACACTTGAGAACCAAGAGTTTTTTTCAGTTTTATCCTTATAACAATGAAATGCACACTTTTTAATTAACATTTTGAACCAAAATTAAATTCATTAAATTGACTAATGAAAAGCATATTCGTCGTGCATTTGTTGCTAGGTAAATGAGGACAACATGGATGATAAACAGCATGCTGGAGAAGAGGCTCTGAAGCAAAGAAAACAGTCTTTAGAAAACCTGATGATCCCCTTTTCAAGGCAAGGATGACAAATACCAGTAATTATGCAAAGAATGACTGCTGCCTCTCTTCCCTCTGCTTTGGTTTTGTGGCCAGGCCTGCATTTATCTCTTTTGAACATCATAATAAAAGTAAAGTAATTCAGCATTCCAGTGGCATTGCTTAGTAAATTAGCAATTTGAAAATGCTTTTATTACCTAATTAATCCAAGTAAATACCTCCGATAAATCCGATTTTACTCTTACATTTTTTTGTGCCTCCGGAGAAACACTTGCGTGAAATAAAAACAGCTAAGGCAAGCTCAAGAACAATTGCCAGCCAGATTTTTCTGTGCTTGTGTGTTGCAATAGAGTTGATATTAAGTAACCTTTGGGTCTTAAATTATATATCAGATATTGGTTATGAATTGCTCATTGGCTGCTTCTTTAATGAGTTCCTGTGTGTTTGCTTTGCCTTGCTTATTCCCCAAAGCATTTTTGTCTGCCTTATTGAATCTACCTTTGCCTAAACTATTTTCATTGAACTTCTACCAAAGAATCAGACCCTAATCCATAGCTCACTTGACAGTCATCTTTAATCCCTCAAGTCTCCCTTGAGGTTTCTGGTAGGAATCCAGCATGATCAAACATCCAAAACTGGAAAGAGTATTTCATCAGGCCTGGTTCTAACTAAGAGATAACGATCAGATTTCTCAAAACCAGGAGGGTGTGTACCATTTGAATAAAAAGGAGAAACAAAACCAGCAAATCCGTTTTGTTCAGGTCAAAACTAAGCCAACAAAATCACAATTGAGGTCCTTTCTAAGCCCGAATTATGCTAAGAGATGTATAAAAAGCATAATCCAAATAACTTTATCTGTATTTTCTTTCACGGCTACAAATCTCTTGCTCCACTGACCAAACACCATTACACCATTACATTTCACGTTCCCCTTTTAGTTCCTGGGCTACTGAGAATTTTTCACTGATCTTTTAATAAGAAAGTGCATCTGGACACTCATGATGTCTCCAGGGAATCCTGTGTCACCCTCCGCTTGTTTTCAAAAGTATTTTTGTGACATTGATAAGAACAGATCTGAACATCCCGTGTAGAGCCAAGGAGAAGGAGTTCCAATGACCAGTCCAAATTCAAAACAGTGAGGTTAAAACAAAAAATAAGTTCGTTGTAACAGCTTAATCCTATTGGCATCTCCCATTCTGATCCTCACCCGTATAAAGAGTTTTATAACACATTAGCTTTCCTCTCTTGAGAAAGTTTCTCCTGATGATTATTTTAATCATTTTTGTTCACTTACTCTTTGGGCTGTGTTATCATTTATCGTGAGCCTGAGCCTAGTGCATGGCTTTCTCTCCTTTCTTTCCTATGATAACTGAGAATTGCAGACCTGGAGATGATTTACAGGAGAAGGGAAGATGATGGGACAGCTCTTTTTGCCAAAATTTCCTATTCTGGCTCTAAGAAAAGCATGAACTAAGTTTCTTCACTTTGGCTGATCGGGATTAGTGAGCAAGGCATTGGTTCAAATTTGCAGAATACCAATTACTTTAACTGGTCTCCTTGTGCTAGGGAAATATGTGACCAGTTATCTCACAAGACAATGGTGATAGAGACAATACCACCCATGGAATGCTCAGAATGAAATGTTGATGCTGTCAGCTAAGTTACTTAAAAATATGTGTGTGTGGATGTGTGTGGATGTGGATGTGTGTGTGTGTGTGTGTGTGTGTGTGTGTATAATTCAAAGCTAAATATAAACCTGAATACTTGTAACAGATCCTTCAGTTACAAAACCCTAGGTAAGCTCTCTCTTATGGTATGGGGGTATGTGATAAACTGATGAATACCTCAGTATTTCCTCAGTATTTACCTTACTCACAGCAGTAACTACTGAGCCCATGAGCCACAACTACCTTTTTCTGATCCAGATTTTCCCATAAATTTCACAGCACCAAATATTTAACCATATCATTCCATGATGAAAGAAAGAAAAGAAAGGAAGGAAGGAAGGAAGGAAAAAGGGAGGGAGGGAGGAAGGAAGGGAAAGAAAGGTGTTACAGCCGGTGTGATAGGGTAAATACATTTAGGACTGGTTAGCACAACTGATTAGCACATCAGACTAGTCAGATCATGGTTTCCTACCCCACGGACCATTTTGTTTTGGTCTGTTTCATGGCTGCCAATCAAAGCCTTATTCCTAGGCATGGACAAACATTGTTGGTCACCAGATGTTGTGGGTGGAATTGTGTCCACCCAAAAATATGTTGAAATCCTAACCCATGGTGCCTGTGAATGTGACCTTATTTGGAAATAGGGCTTTCCAGATGTAATTAAGATGTAAGTTAAGATGAAGTCATACTGGAGTAGGGTGGGTCGTTAGTCCAATACAACTGGTGTTTTTGCTGGAGGAGAAGAAAAGACACAGGCCCAGAGGGAAGTCGGCCATGTGAAGATGGAGGCAGAGTTATGCTCCCACAAGCCAAAGAAGCTGGCAGAGGCAAAAAAGTATCCTCCCATAGAGGCCCTGCCAACACCTTGATTTTGGACTTCTAGCCTCCAGAGCTGTGAAACAATAAACTTCTGTTGTTTTCAGCCATCTAGTTTGTGGTACTTTGTTACTGCAGCCCTAGGAAAGCAATACACCACGGAATCGTTAACTCCTGGTAATGCCAGCCCATCATCTTCCGTATCCAGCACAGGGGAAATGTTCAAGTGTAGAATGTTCAAGAGTGAAAGGCAGGGCTTCCCTGGTGGCGCAGTGGTTAAGAATCTGCCTGCCAATGCAGGGGACACAGGTTCGAGCCCTTGTCCGGGAAGATTCCACATGCCACGGAGCAACTAAGCCCGTGCACCACAACTACTGAGCCTGCGCTCTAGAGCCTGCAAGCCACAACTACTGAGCCCACGAGCCACAACTACTGAAGCCTGGGTGTCTAGAGCCTGTGCTCCGCAACAAGAGAAGCCCCAGCAATGAGAAGCCCGCTCACCGCAACAAAGAGTAGCCCCCTCTCGCCACAACTGGAGAAAGCCCACGCACAGCAACAAAGACCCAATACAGCCAAAAGTAAATAAAATAAATAATAATAATTTTAAAAAAAGAAGAATGAAAGGCAGAGTCATCTCAATACATGAAGGACGACAGCAGGGTAGAATCATGAGGAACTGAAAGGAATCTTGAGAATGTACCTAATCTAATTGCTCCTCCAAGATGGGACTTGGCTACAGCTGAGAATCATGGAGTCACAGAATCTTAACCTGTTCAAAGAATCTTGGAGATTTTTCTCTTCTTTTGAGATTACATGATACATAGGTGGTATGACTTTAAAAGGTGCAGGATAGGGTCCTCTGCACACATGGTGCCCCCCCCAACACCCAATGCACCCCACTGAATCAATTCCACCTCCAGCTGTTGGGTTTAAATAACTTCCACCCTTTATCTTAAAACTATTGGTCTTCAGTAATCCCAAATTAAGATGTAAATAAGTCTGGAAGAGTTCCCGGCCTAAACTCTTGTCAGTTCCCAACGTGTATGCTTATTAGTTCATCATTATATTCCCCCCATTGTCTAGTCGAATGCTGAGCTCATAGAGTATCCTCCATAAATATTTGCCAAGTTGAACTGAGAAGCAGAGATTAGCTGGAACTAGATGAAGGATTAGGTAGGGTGGGTAGAAGAGAGATGGAGAAGAGGAAGAAAAGGAGAGTCCAAGACAAACTTAATTTCAGAGCTCTATGTAGAAGTCCCAGACCTGACTCTGATGGTGACATGGGACATAGGAGTGAAAGGTCAGCTAGGAGCTTTTTCTCTTTATTCATCCCAGTCTGGTAAGCATTTGTGGTGAGAAGGTGAGGCAGGGAGTTTTCATCCTCTCTAATAACCACCAGCTCTCACCCCCTCTCCAGCCAGCCCCCTAAAATACCTAAGCTGAATAAAAATAATGTATTTGATATGAGAATGCAACATCAAGCAAGCCGCAGCGCAAATCCCATTGCCTGCCCACACCTCCAAATTCCACTTAGATGCAGCTTCCGTGTCCTTCCCGAATAGAAACGCCGGAGCTGCCACTGCTAGTGAGGAACTCATTTTGAAATGTATGCCTCGGACAGATATCAATATAAAGCCACAGTCAGTATCAGAAATCCTCCCCCTTCGTATATTATCCATAAAAGAGAACCCAATACTTTTGAGAGAAGTGTGCACCACTTGAAGATGAATGGAGTGGTTCTTTAGTCAGAAGTGCCTGGGAGAAATAGGAAAGTGTCAATTTTCTGAAGAAAGGAAAGCTGGAATAATTCTCTGTGTGTCTGTTATTGGATCTTGATACCTAGGCTCTAACACCTTTTGAAAATGTTTGAAACAGTCAGGAGCTGCTTAAGGCCCCACGGATTTATTTCTTCATGAAAATGTGCAGGTGTAATTCTACTATAGCCCACCCATTGAATCACAGTGTTACAATAGAATGAAAACAAATTTTATATTAGCTTTTGTAAAAAGTGGCTCATGAAGAAAAGTCTAAAATGTTGGTAGTCTACTCATGGTATTTTTGTTATGATATCCTCAGTAAAGGTCGCTCATCTTTACAATGCACGAGAATTCCATCAACCGCTAAACCTACTTGATGGTATAAATAGGATGGCTGACTCCATCTCTGGAAGTGCAACCCAGCAGCTGGGTCCCGGAGAAGAAACCTTCTCTGGCTCCCTAGGGTAGTGGTAGCCAATCCCAGCCAGTAGTGAGGATGAAACTTCCCCAGTGCCCAAGACCAAGGTGATCATTTAGATATTACCTGAACCCCCAACCCCTATGGACCTAAACCTCCAGCAGCTCCATTTCCTGCTTTATATTTCTCTGTAGCATCTGTTTCCATCAAACATCCTATATATCTTACTCATTTTTATTGTCTGCATCTCCCCACTAGAGTATGCATTCCTTAAGGGCAGGGATTTTTGTCAGTCTTATTTACCGCTGGAGCCCCTGCACCTACAACAGTGTCTGGCACAGTGTAAGTGCTCGATGAATATTTTTTGAAAGAGTGATTGATGCAAACATTATAGCTTCATATATTTCACTGAATAGAACTGAAGAATGTTCAAAGCATTCTCCCATTTCTTGATAGGAAAGCCAGTTCATTTTTTGACTACTTTTATTTTATCAAAACAGAGACTTAATAATGAAAGATAGTGTACAATGTGAAGAAGAACATTTATGATGAGCACTGTGTTCTCTTTCTCTTCATCAGCTCAATTTTCATTTCTGAATATATTAACAAAGATAAACCTGATCAGTTTTGAATCATAGGACTTGTCCACCCAAGACCTTTCTTTTGCATCATTTGGTTTTCCCCTGGTTTCTGTGAAGTAGCTCAAGTGTTCCAATGATAAAGATGCGAAAGGGAGTCTGTGACTCAAAGAACACAAGATTCAGCAAGGGCCACTCTGGAGAGTGAGGACAATAAGGGAAAGCACTTAGGACTTTGGGATTTCTGCCTACTTTTCTCTCTAGCCTCTGGGTCACTCCTTTTGGTGTCTAGGGCTCAGAGACTTCTACTAGTGGATGACTCGCTAGGGGTCTCACATGGTTTCAAGACCTCACTGGGTACCTGGCTGAAAGGAGAAACTAATGGTGGTTCTCCTACCTCACTGACGCAAAGGGCACAAAGTAAGCCAACTTCTCAGCCTGTTGATTTGAAGAGCAGTGGACCAAGAAAAAGGCACTGCCCGTCCCTATTTGCTTAAGCCTGGGTCCTAAGGCTGTATGTAGGAGATGTGATGATAGATGCTTCCTTCAAGGTTCATATGGCTTGACTGCTTGCAACTGTCCATTGAGACAGGACAAGTGAGTGAGGTCAGGCCCTTGTAAGTTCAAGGCCCCATGGAACTGCATATGTCATGGACCCATGAAGCCCGCCTGCTCAGACTCCACTCTCAGAAATTCAGATTTCACTAGTCTTGAGTGGGGTCCAGATATTGGAATTATTTTAAAGCTCCTTAAATATTTTTCACATGCAGTTAGAATTAAGAACCATCATTCTAGGGCTTCCCTGGTGGCGCAGTGGTTGAGAGCCCGCCTGCCGTTGCAGGGGACGCGGGTTCGTGCCCCGGTCCGGGAAGATCCCACATGCCGCAGAGCGGCTGGGCCCGTGAGCCATGGCCACTGAGCCTGCGCGTCCGGAGCCTGTGCTCCGCAATGGGAGAGGCCACAACAGTGAGCAGCCTGCGTACGGGGAAAAAAAAAAAAAAAAGAACCATCATTCTAGCTCTGGGAATCATTAAATTCAGAAGATTCTTACAGTTACAATTGACACCTGCATACAAACTGATCTCTAATTCAATAACTCACAACCCTCACTCTGAAACCCTTTCAGCTTACCCAGGGTGAAATCATCACGACAACATTCTTTAGAAAAACGTTCAACCCATACATAAGTTAAAAGCTGTAGTCATGAATCACCTTTTGATTCCCTTTTAGAAAAACAAAAATGTCACGAACATGGCATAATTTCTCATATAGAAAATTGATGTAATTTGAAGTGTTATTACTCATCATCATTCACATTCGACTTGAAATAAAGCTAAACAAGAACATTGCTAAATGGAAATTTATTAACACATCAATAGAATTCACAGTAACACTTTAAGAAAATTCAAACTCATGTCAAACATCTTTTCCTTTGCCTCCTCCCTGAAGAATAAGGAGCATGAAAGCACTAGTCTGGAAATTTTATCTGGGAGAAACCTCTCAGGAGAGGTCAATGGAGAGTCCTGAGCCTGAGCTAGTCCCACTGCTATGAGACTCTAGAGAATCTTAGCACCCTCTCCTATCCTAGGGAACCAAGGTCTTCGTCAGAAGTGCATCTTGAGAAGGGCCCTTCTTCTTTTTTTTTTTTTTTTTTTTTTTTTGCGGTACACGGGCCTCTCACTGCTGTGGCCTCTCCCGTTGCGGAGCGCTCCAGTCATGCAGGCCCAGCGGCCATGGCTCACGGGCCCAGCCGCTCCGCGGCATGTGGGATCCTCCCAGACCGGGGCACGAACCTGCGTCCCCTGCATCGGCAGGCAGACTCTCAACCACTGCGCCACCAGGGAAGTCCGAGAAGGGCCCTTCTTGCTGCTTTGTGTTGTAAAAGCCATTGCCATACCTGGATTATACCAACCATAATCCAGAGTTGAAGCCCTCTCCCTCCTCTTCTGCAGTCTCCACATCCCTTATTGAGACTCAGTTTCTTCCCAGATTTCCAGACTCTGTGCAGCTCTAGAAACCACTGAGTGCTACATCAGGGGAGGTTTGCAACCTTCCTATAGTTAACTGGCTCTGCTTGGGTTACGTCTTCGGTGAGATAACCTGAGAGTTCTTCACTGAGTGGCATTTCAGGTAGAGTCACAGGTAGAGTGACCAACTGTCCCAGGTTACACAGGACCATCTGGGCTTTAGCACAGAAAATCTGGTATCCTGGGATCCCATTGGTTACCTTAGAGACAAAGCATCACTCCAGATCTGTTCCAAAGCCTCCAGAACCTAAAAATGTACATATGAAGAAAGTTGTACTTATTTGTTCTGCCCCAGGATTTTGCCTAAGTGTGTGTTAAATAGCTGCAGATGTGCTTCTGGAAGGGCATGTAGTAGATCATGCTGGTGCTCTGGTCAGATTCCCTAGACTCACCTCTCTGGGTTCTATGTAACCATTCCTTAGCATCCACTTGCTTGTCTCCTAACTACTCTCACCTGCCACTGTCTTCAGAGACCTACCCTTGGGCTACTGGATCCACTTCGCTGGATCTATTGGGAGGCTTACATTGCTCTCCAACCCACCCTCCCACCCTGGGCAGCTCATAAGCAATAACTAACTGGTACGGAAATGCGAAGGCTCTCCCTTCCCTTGTCACAAGGGAAACAACTCTGAGATGCAATTTATACTTCTGAGCTCCCTTTGGGATTAAGCTGAGGCTGGGATATCACCAGATTTCAAACCCTTGGCTTCTTCCCCTTTCTTGTCTTGTTTGCCCCACTCCCTTACTGGTTTCTCCTAGGAGGACCTCCTTCATAAATAGCTTCTACCTGAATTCTCATCTCAGTCTGTGCTCTGGGGAACCTGACCAAAGATAAGGTTGATTCAGGAAGGGCTTACATGATAAAGATATCTTTGCTTAGATGTCTGCTGGGGAGAAAAGGATATCTTTGTCTTTACAGAGTTAAGGGAAGACAATCGGTCATCAGTCCGGAAGTGATTCCTTCTTCATGTTGCCAATAGAGAATTTTCCTGAAAACCCCAAGTGAACTTGGGTAATTTTTCCATTCTCCCATTACATTTCCCAGCACTATAGCGATTCCTTCACAGTGTTATGCTATTTCGTGTGCTCAGTCTTGTAATCTTGACAGACCATAAGCCACTAAAAGGCAGGAACAAAGCATTTTCTTCCTGAATCACAAGTCACATGAAAGGGTGACTTACAGCACAGAATACAAACTTACATAACTGATAGCAACACCACTCAGAAACGTTTAGAATTTTTGCCAACTCTAGTAAATATCCATTTCACTGACTATCAGTTGGGGTTTCAGCAACAGGAAACAGAAGGCACACCCAAATGGAATTTTGAAGAAGGGAATATTTACAGAGGTGACGGCAGGGAAATAAGAACCAGCAATGGATGGTGAAGCACCTTGGAGCTAGTAAGGGTGGGAAGCTACTATTGTACTTAGGCCTGAGGGGGCAAGTGGGAAAGCAAAGTTGTAGGAACCCAGTGATACCTGCAGCTGTTGGAAAGAGCCACTAAGCAGGAGCCAAGGCTCCAGTAGAACTCAACCGCTGCCCATCTGCAACTCAGTAGGTGGGTGTCGGCACGAATAAATACTCTGATCTCTCTCTCCTCCTGCTCTCAGATCTCTTCCTGGAACCTTCCGTTGGCCAAACCCAACTGGAAGACATATAGTAAGAGAACTTGGATGATGGAATCTAAAGGGGTTCAAATCAGGGCAAAGAAAGCTAGAGAATGGATATGGAAGGGCAAATGGGGAATAAAATGAACACTGAACAACTCTCCAAACTCCACCCCATGCATGGCTCTTGACAGCATGTAAAAGTGAACTATGGATAGTAGCTCCTGTTCTAAGTCTTTGCTCCAGAATACTCTCCATTTACTCTTTTCCACCCATTTCCATTTCTTCCCATCTCTCTCTTTCTTAGGTTCCTGGCTCTGTACTTATACCTGCTTCTAGCTTTGACATTCAGGACACCCTTTGGATTCTTCCAGTTTCTTAGACTTTAGCTTTCTAGCAGGTTCTTGGCTCTCTGTTAAAGACTCCCATTTTTGCATCTCCTGAAATTTCCAGTGAGAAACTTCCCACTGTTGTTCAGCCCCATGGAACTTCACCAGGCATGGCCAGTTGCCTGACCTGTTGGAAATCCAGTATTCAAGGAAAAGTAGCTTTCATAGCCACTCAGAGACCAACATAAGATGGCGACTTTGAAATGGGGCAAGTGCATAAAAATTATGAGGGTTGCTAGCTTTGAGAGGGTCATTTATCAGAAAGAACTCAGCCTAAAAGTTATTTGTTTGTTTTTGCTAAACATTAAGTTGATGTATGAAACCCTTCTGTGCAGGCAGAGAATGGGCATACTTTTTCCAAAGGGAAAATTAATGGGGAGCCTTCTATTTCTGTTTCCGTTTTTGCACGTATCTCCCCATTAGCAAGTGGAAATAGCTATAGAACCATCACTGATGTAGACATTGTGATGTGAATTTATAACTGAGTACTGGTAGTTAGAAAACAAAAATTTCCTGCAATTCACCTATCAGTTCTCATACGAAAAGGTGAATACTGCAACATGACTCAGCACAGGTTGAGACAGGAATTGTTCAATCAATGGCACCCTGTTCAATCAACGGCAAGAAAATGAAGATACAAAATCAGAATAGGATCATTTACTTTAGCCAGACCTGGCCAAGGGTTTTAGTGAAGAGAAACTGAAGGTGAATATCAGAACTCTACTGTAGTTAGCTGAGATATTTATACCTCCTTTCCTTTAATAAACACACTATTGGGAAAAGTCCTTTGATATGTGGTGAGTTTTATCATTTGTGATAGAGAAGTATAAAAATTCCTAGTTCAGAAGGAGGTAAGTGTCAGATCGCTGCCAGTTGTCTAGAAATCTCTTTTGTCTTAACATGAGCCAGCATAACAAACACCATCCAACAACTTCACTAACCAAATGATTGTGCTCAGAGAGCAAACCCTCTGGAAAGAAAACACTTTATTATTAATGGATTATTATTTGCAACTTAAAGGTGCCACCTGATGAAGGGAATTCATACCCAATATTTTCATCAACAATACAGAGATTCAATTTATTCGACACACATTATTTGAAAATTTACTCTGTGTCAGGTACTGGGCTAAAGCCTGGGAAGGATAATTGTCATAGAATTTTGCTGTGAAGAATTAGAAAATCAGATCAGGACTCTTTCACAAAAGCCTGACAATTAGAAGTTGTACCAAGCTAGCTAAAGGCAAGATTAAGCTGACAGTCATGGGATGAATAATAACATCCAACTTTTAATAACAATCTCAGAAGCTATAAGAAACGGATATTGCATCTGGTTTGTTTAAGAGTTTCTCTTTGGCCAACAAATCATAAAATCTACATTACAAAGCAGTACATGATAATCACAGGGTTATAAAGACAAGTGATCCATTGCTTCACAAAACACAGCGGTGGTAGGCAGGGTAACAATTCTCCAAAGATGTTCACATTCCAATCCCCAGAACCGGTGAATGTATTACTTTACATGGCAAAAGGGACTTTGTAGATGCAAATAAATTAAGGATCTTGAGATGGGGAGATTATCCTGGATTATCCAGGTGGGTTCAACATAATCACAAGGGTTCTTATAAGAGGGAAGCAGACTTCTGATCCCTAGAATTATAAAAGGAGAAATTTGTATTGTTTTAAGCCAATAAGTTTGAAACTAATACAATGGCTGACTGAGGAATGTCCATTGGAAATGACAATGAACTCGCCTGTGTAGAAATCTGTGTGGATGGAGACTGCAGACACAGCAGGCCTGAAGGAAGCACTGAGGCACAAGTGTCCATCATGCAGTATGGCCATTGTAAAAAATGGTCACAATTTTTTAATAGATTTCCCCTGAAGAGGTAGGGCCTATGTGCCCTACCCTTGAATCTGGATTCCCTTTGGGACTGCTTCAACCAATACAGTGTGGAAATGCTGACATACAACACTTGAGGCCCAGTCAGTTTCCAGTGAGAAACCGGACAATTCTTAAGTTCTTTTATACTCTGCGGAACTACAATTTGATAAATGTTCACATCTTTTAGGGAGAATACCAGCAAGAGTAAATGCATTTCATGAAAGAAAGAAATGGAACTGCACTGAGTTTAAGATTCCAATTCAAACAAATTATGGGCAATTTTCTTCCACTTTTTTTTTTTTGAAAGGCATTGGGCCAATCTTTGTGCTCATTTTCTCACCAGGTTTGGACATATTCCTTCTTTCACCCTATGTTTTGCCATTTTTATGTAACAAGAATTATTTTGAATGCTACTTCCTTCATTTGTTACACTAAAGGGGGAAAAACAGTTCCTCCTCTCCAATCTGGAATATAAGACTCAGGGATGGCTCCAACAATGATGACATTATTATTGTTATCGATTATTATTAATTATTATTATTTCCATATGTTTTTATCTTCCAGCCATTACTCTGATCCTTCTTAGACCTCCCTCTTCTACCTTATCAGCTTTCAAATATTTATAAAATTAAAAATTCATCCTCTAACAACACATTTAAACAAGATTACTCGTCTCCGTCATTCTTCTCATTCCTTTCTAGTTTAGAGATGCCATTATTTTCCTGGGGATAGTTGGCCATAACGACAGGCAACTCCAAAATTATTTCTGATAAAATGTTTGTTCAACTTTGCTTAATTAAAGAGATGAACTTTGCTTGAAGCTTCAGTGAGTATAATGAGTTCTTTGTGAAGTCGTAATAGGTGGTGGCTCTATATTAGGAAAGTCACTTGAAACCTCATATATAGAGCTCCAGTTAAAGTTAAAAAAAAAAACCCACTAAAATGTGATTTTTACAGGTAGCTTACATCAGTGACTATGAAAGTTATGTGATTTAGACAGACATTTTGGGGAAACTTTTTAGTTTGATATACTTTCAAATTTAAGGATCTCTCATATACCCTTTACCCACAGTTTATACTTTGCCCCATTTGCTTTATCATCATCTCTGTGTGTGTGCATGTGCATGTATAATTTTTTTCGGAACCATTATAGAGTAAGTTGAGGATATTTTGTCCCTTTATCCCTAAATTCTTCAGAGTGCATTTCCAAAAAGGACATTCTCTTACATAACTATATGGCTGTCAGTGATTTAGACAGACCTTTTTTTTTTTTCTATTTATTTATTTTTTTGGCTGTGTTGGGTCTTCATTGCTATACGTGGGCTTTCTTTAGTTGCAGCGAGCAGGGGCTACTCTTCGTTGCGGTGAGCAGGCTTCTCATTGCAGTGGCTTCTCTTGTGGAGCACAGGCTCTAGGCTCACAGGCTTCAGTAGTTGCAGCACGTGGGCTCAGTAGTTGTGGCTTGCGGGCTCTAGAGCACAGGCTCAGTAGTTGTGGTGCACGGGCTTAGTTGCTCCACGGCATGTGGGATCTTCCCGGACCAGGGCACGAACCCGTGTCCCCTGCATTGGCATGCGGATTCTTAACCACTGCACCACCAGGGAAGCCCTAGACAGACTTCTATCACCCATTTCCTCTTAAAAGTCTGAGTGTCTTTCAAAGGAAGTCTCAGTTAGAACACATTGCTATAATCAGGTCAAACTTATAGGAGTCGTGTTCTTCTTATACCGGTAGCTCCTGAGGGTAGAAAAGTCCTCTCTCCCCTACTACAGAGGTGCAGATTTTGTCCTAAATTCCTTTTGTCCCTGTAAGTCCTAGGTCAGGGGTGAGGGGAGAAGAGAGAGCTTCTGAATTCAAGACTGAAAGGAAGCCAAAAATTTAACTTATGTATCCACTCTGTGCCTGATCTCCACATTCTGGTCTGATTAGGCTCACGAAGTCTTTCTAGATGTTTCTGAAAGTATGATCATAATGGTCTTAAACTGGACTTAGATCTCTGTTGTAGCCACACAAAAATTAGGAGACTGTCACTTTTATTTAGTGATGCAATTTTTACTTTAGGCAGATCTCTTTAAGACTTATTTTTCTGAAAAAATGATACAAATGAACTTATTTACAAAACAGAAACAGACTTACAGGTCTCGAAATCAAACTTATGGTTACCAAAGGGGAAACGTCGGGGGAGGCGATAAATTAGGAGATTGGGATTAACATATACACACTACTATATATAAAATAGATAACAAGGACCTACTGTATAGCACAGGGAATATTTAATATTCTGTAATAACCTTATATGGGAAAAGAATCTGAAAAAGAATGGGTATATATATATATATATATATATATATATACATACATATATATGATTCACTTTGCTGTACACCTGAAACTAACACAACATTGTAAATCAACTATACTTCAATAAAAATTTTGTAAAAAAAGACTTTTTTTTTCTGGACTCTGGAAAAGTCCACTTCATGCTACATCATGCTTGTCCAAGCTTTTGAGAAGCACATCTTACTATCACCTTCCAGGAAAACAAGGTCTCATTTCTAATTTCCTACAGCGTTCCTACTTTCAGCTCAACTCCCTAATATTATTATTTCATTTATTTCTATATTTATCTGGACATATAAAATTCATTTTAATATCATTTATCTATTCTTTAGCTTCACTTGAGTAACTTAGCCATCAAAACTAGTAGAAGTAACTGTTTCTAGTGTCCATGTTTTGGCTATTTGATGATTTCATAAACTTTGTTTCCCCAAATGCCACAATTTTTAAATAATTATTTTAAATGCCAAAATATAGTTTTAAAATGTACAATAAAGTAAAATACGTTATTAGTGGATATATTTCATTCTACTTTGTATGAGAAAGATGCAAATTGTGTGACTAATTGAAGGCATTTGATAGATAGCAAAAGTGCAATTGGAAGCACGGAGTAGATAGGAAATCACTGGGTTGGAGGATCTATTTTATTAGTGAAATTGTTGAAGTTCATAGAATACTAAATTGGGAGGTACTACAATCATCCATAGACTTAGATTTATTCCTAAGTGTATAATGGTATCTGAGGTTATTATAGTGATTTGATTTGATTTTCCAATTGTCTATTGTAGTATAGAGAAGTACAATTTATTTTTCTATATTGACCTTATACCATACAATCTTGTTAAACTCACTCATTCTACTAGTTTTTTGGTAGATTCCTTAGTGTTTTCTATGTAGACAGTTCTATCATCTGTAAATAATGATAGTTTTATCTTTCTTTCCAATTTGTACACCTTTTTTCCTTGCCTAATTTCACTGGCTAGTACTATTTAAACAGTGCCAAGTCAAAGTAATGAGAGCAGATCTCTTTCCCTTGTTCCTGAACTTAGGAGGAAAGTGCTTTGTATTTTACCATTAAACATGATTGTCACCATAGATATTTCATACATGTTCTTTATAAGGTTGCAGAAGTTTCCTTCTATTCTTAGTTTGTGTAAAAACCATCTAACACAAGGCTAAACAATTAGCCAAAAATATAAATCAAGACTGCCTTGGAAAAATTTGGAGTATGTGAGGTTTCTATATCTTTTTCTTTTACCTTTGAATCTCACACAAACCCTTCCTACCCTCTGAACCTTGTCCTAGTAGCCTCAGCCCTTTGGAACCAAAGACAACTCGTAAGCAGAAGGTAATTAATCTCCAATCCTAAATTGGGCCTCCATGCAAAAAGATCCCACACACTCTTAAAACCCCAGAAAAATACCACATAAGACCAAAAGCCCTTCCAGTTCTTACAGTCCATTTAATCTTCCTACCAAAGCCCTACCCTCAATCTAGTGAAGGAAAGGAAAATGGGAAAAGCAAAAAGAGAGAGGTCTCTCAGCTTTTCTGCTCCCAGATGCCTCTCTGGATAGGGCTCTTTTAAGTAAGTGCGAAGGGCAATGCATGGGTCTAGGAAGAGGTGGTGAGGATCCAGGTGGTGTGGTGAAAAGAGCCTGGATTGGCAGTAAAGAGACCTGGGTTCTGTTCTGTACTCCATTCCTTCTTAGCCATTTGACCTTGGAGAAGGTTCCCTAGTGACCTCCCTGGCCTCAGTGCCCTCACCTATAAAATACATGGATTGAACCAAAACATGAACTCCAAGTGCCCTCTGACATTCTGGACCACTTGATTCCAGATTAGGACAACTAAACATACAGAAAGACTGATGGTTACAAATGGTGACGAATCTACTAGATAATAAATGCAAATACTCTGTGCAACTGTTTACTAGATAACTGGAGCCCCATTAACTGCGAGGTTATCAACCTGGGTTGTGACCTTAGGTATTGATTATCCTGCTCCACATTTATCTCCTCAAAGGATCACAGCTTCCTAGCCAATAAGAAATTTGTAAGGTAAGGCTTACTAATGTATCACACAGGACACAGAAACTGTTCCAGCCTTGACAGGGAAGAAGTGCGTAGAAAATCTCAAGTTACAACACTGCCCAGGAAGGGGTGAGGAAGCAGGGAAGGGGAAGCTGGCGGCTGAAATGTCCCCTTACTCTAATGGGGGAAAAGCAAAGGCAATTCACCTGCATTAATGGGAGTGCTTCATTGGGGGAAGTCCCTGTAGATCTGAGATGTCCGAAGAGTATAGAATAAAATTAGTTGGGCATCAGAGTATTATAGTTGACAACACCTATTCAACAGTTTCAAGTTCCACCCTTGCTTTATTGAAACTGACATGGTCTTGGCTTTCTTGGAACAGTGCAGATTTTATGTAATAAAGGTCATTAGTGAATGCATAACTGTGGTGATTTTAAAACATGGCTACACATTCTTTGATACTTCTATTGACAGGTGAGGATCTAGGTCCCCTTCCTTTGAATCTTGGCAGGCTTGTGACTGCTTTAACCAATAGAGTCTAGTAAAAGTGGCACTATGTGATTTCTGAGGCTAGATCAAAAAAGGTGATGTAGTTTTTACCTTGTTTGGTAGAACATTCTCTCTTGGAGCCCTGAGCCACTATATGAGATGTCAGATTATTTTGAGACACCAGGCTGAGAGGAAGCCCAAGTCACATGGAAGGGCAATGAATAGGCACTCCAGTCATCATTCCCGGTCTTCAAGTCATCCCAGACCCAATGCCAGACATGTGAGTGAAGAAGCCTCTAGATGATTCCAGTCCTTAGCCATTCAAGCCACTTCCAGCTGTCTGAATCTTCACAGCTGAGGCCTCAGACTTTTTGGAAGAGTGATAAGCCCCACTTGCTGTCCCCTGCCTGAATTCTTGACACACAGAATCTGACAGGATAAGAAGGTGATCGTGGCTTTCTGCTACTAAGTTTGGGTGATTTGTTACACAACAATAGGTAATGAGAATAATAAGGAACAAATGTGATTTAATCACTGTACCAGATACTTTTTATATTCAAAACTGTAAAAGCTAACTCTTTGCTCAGAGAATATCTCCTAATTTTTCACTTGGGAAGTAGTGTCACTGTTATCCATCAGGTGGTCCGTCCCCCCAAATGAAAACCTATTGGAGGATTCAATGAATATATTGATATGTGTGAGTTAGCTGATACTCAGCACCCACTAAATACAGAACTCAGAGTAAGTTTAAAAACAATAATATGGAATACAAGACACATTTTGTTCTTTAGGAATCTGCATCCGAATTGAATGGCCGGGTCTAAAGACAGGGCAAGGGCAAATTTGCTTATAAAAGGTACATTAGCCTAACTAGGCAGTAGGGCATAGTATTTACAAGGTCATGGATCCCAACCACCTGGGATTTGAATCCTCAGATTTAAATTCAGATTCAGACCCCTCCCTTCCAGCTGTGTGAGCTTGCAAGCAAGCTACTTAACTCCTTCATGCCTCAGTTTCCTCATCTGTAACATGGAGTTATTGGTAGTATCTTCTCACAGGGTGTTTATAAGGATTCAATGAGATAATGCATGGAAAGCATTAGAATGGTGCCTGGCACATAGTAAGTTCTCAATAAATGTTAGGTGTCAACATTATAAGAGTATTGAGAGGATACTTAAGACACACCTCACACGGGAAAGTGCAGACTAAAGCAAAGTTTCATTAAAACGTCACTTAGGGAATTCCCTGGCAGTCCAGTGGTTAGGACTCTGAGCTTTCACTGTCAGGGGCCCGGGTTCGATCCCTGCAAGGGAAACTAAGATCCCGCAAGCCGAGTGGTGCGACCAAAAAAATAAAGAAATTTTAAAAAATAAAATAAAATGTCACTTAAATAGTCCGGGGACTGAAGGCTCAGGTGTGCCCCCAGGAGCCTAGAGTTGCTGGCTAGAATCTCAGTGAATCTTACATCAGTCTTTCTTCTCTCCCCAGTCACAGACTTCCTCTGGCCCACCTTTCTCACCTGGCTGTGGGTGTGATAAAAGGGCTTGAATTTCAGAGTTAGACAGATCCTAAATCTTAACCCTGTCACTCACCTTTGTGACCATGGGCAAATTAGCTAGCATTCCTCAATTTCTCCATCTGTAAACTGGAGTAAACAATACCTACATTCATGGAGTGCGGTGAGGACAAAAGTGCTAAAGAACGTAGCAGTAACAGGCACTTGATAATTATTCCCTTCATAATGGGGAAGGGGGAGGGAGGTTAGGGAAGATGCCTCAACTACATTTTACATTTTATGTTTGTTTATACACAATTCTGATTAGCCTGTCCTCAGAACAGCCTTAAAAAGCAGTTACCTTACCACGGGTGAGATTTATTATGCCCTAAACACACAGTGCCTTTGGATATGCATTACCGTCTCAGTCCAAACAGAATCTAGACATTCAAGCTTTGAGACATCAAAGCTTCTTATAGGTCAGAAAAAGAAAAAAGTTTTCTGTTTTTGTTTTTTTTTAACTTTAGTGTATATAAAAGTTACTCTCTGTCAGACAGAGAAAGACAAATATCATATGATACCACTTATTTGTGGAATCTAAAAAAACAATACAAATGAATTTATTTACAAAACGGAAGCAGACTCACAGACAGAGAAAGCAAACTTATGGTTACCAAAGGGGAAAGCTGAGGGAAGGATAAATTAGGAATTTATACACAGTACTATATATAAAATAGATCAACAACAAGGACCTACTGTATAGCACAGGGAACTCTACTCAGTGTTCTGTAATAACCTAAATGGGAAAAGAATTTGAAAAAGAATAGATACATGTATATGTATACCTGAATCACTTTGCTGTACACCTGAAACTAACACAACATTGTTAGTCAACTATACTTCAATAAAAAATTAAAAAATTTTAAAAATCACTATTACATGGAAAAACATTAAAAACAAAAATAATAATAATAAAGCCAGAATTCAACTTCCTCTGTCGCCATTAATATTAAACTCATTTAAATTGAAAAAAAGAGTTTCTCTGAAGCAGCAATGGAAAAGAGTGGCACACAACAACGTAGATGAAACTCACATACATAGTGATGATGAGAAAAAAACAGGCACAAAAAGAGTACACACTGTCTGACTCCATTTATATAACGTTTAGGAAAAGGCAAGACAACTCAATGGGATTGAGGGCAGAACTGTGATTACTTTTGTTGGGTTCCTGCCTGGGAGAGAGAATGAAGAAGGCTTTAGTGGTTTTGGAAATGTTCTCAACCTTGATCTGGGGCATAACGTGGATGAGTACATCTCGAAAAATTGTATCAAGCTGTACGCTTAAGATTCATGCACTTTTCTGCATGTGTGTTAGACCTCATTAAAAAATGTCCCGGGAAGGTGCTGCCATTACTACTTCCCTTTAATTTACAGGTGGTGGGAATGAGGAAGAGGAGGGTATTGTGGGGGGGCATTAACGTGTGTCTTTGGTTGTAGACCAAAGCCTTCATTTTGATAATTACTTTTAATTTAGCAGAAAAGGCCTGATGCAGCCACAACGGTGTGATTCTGCTCCCAGCTTTCCCACGGCATTCTGCAAAATGAAGGCACGGCAGGGGAGATATATGTATTTCTTTTCTTCATATATAAAGGGCTTATAAATAGTAATACCAACCTCAGTGCCAGGCATTTCCTGGGGAATTAATAGCTAGCTGGGGTTAATGGTCCTTGGTTTGACTTTGGGCCATCAACTCCTCTTGCTGCTCATTAATTCCCAGAAAGTACCCTGTGCCTTGATGGTTATTGCTTAAATATATTAAAATCAAGTTAAGGGTCTGACTTAATGTTTAGCTGTGATAATGGAAAACACAAGGAAGTACTCTCAGCAGACACATCCACTGTTGTGTGTTTTTATTTAACTCATTTTCTTCTATATTTTTGAGTAGCACCATGGAATGATACACATGGAGATTTTTGCAGATGTTGTTGCTGGTGCGTGTGTTCATGTTTAAGGCTCAGAACTCATAAAACTAGACCTGCACAGGAATCTCACTAAAAAATTTTGCAATGGGTTCATCATTTCAATGAAAATGTTCTATTTGGATCTAAGCGTTCTATGAGAAAATAGTTGAACATAATATGAGTTAAGTAAAGTATCAGTTCTGCATAAATTTAGCATAAAAGTAAGAGTTTGGAACATGGCGAGCAGCCCTTTATAACAATAATTTCCCTGTGCCTTTTGGAGGATGGACGGAACCCTTCCTAGGGTTTTCTGCTCAGTAGAGGAGAAGCATTTCAAGGCAATTGCAAGCAGTTCTTGGAGTAGGAAAGCATACACATTTCAAGTTTTAAAAATCCTGTCCATTTAATTCAATAAAATGAGCATTTGTTGCAAACCCTGCTATGTGCAAGGCAGAGAAAGGAAGAGATTGTTAACTGTGAATTCCTTACCTTTGGTAGCTCACCATCAAGTGACAAAGATGGACAGACCCAGACCAGAAAACAGGGCAGAATATGTTCATCTCTATCTTTAAGAAAACAGGAACTTCCTTGTGAACAGAGACAGACTCATGAAGATCACTCACATTGTGCGAACTTGAAGCATTTGGACTAATTCTCAATTTCTTCTATGAATCAGGTTCCAAAGAAAGGGTATGACTGGATGCGCAAGGCTCCCAAACAAAAGATATTTTGTTGGAAAACATTTAGAGAGATATCTGAATCTCTCAAACTAATTTGTTTGCATGCCTGGGTTTGGGGGTCAGGGATGAGGGATTGTTTAAAATTCAAATTCACGGCCCGACTTGAGAAATTAAATCAGAATACTGTATATGGGGGTGGAACCCAGACATCTCATTTAAACAAAGTTCCCTGGTGATGTTTTAGTGTGCTGAAGTTTGAAATCACTGAATTAGGGTCTCTCAAATCTACGAAAACTGTTTTGCCTTAACCACTACTGCCATCAAGTAAACATCTTGTCTTGGGAAGAGCTAAATTCTTAGCATCCAAACTTCCCCCAAGTACTTCCCAGCTAGTTTGATGGTTTGAGATTTGTGTTTAGCTTCTTTCAGGCCAGGACCACTTCTGATTCACTCTTAACCTCCTGGTCCAGGTAGTGCTGGGCACACCAATGATCCGCTCAATACGTATTTGCTAAGTGGAGGAATGGATGAATGAATGCAGATAAGTTCATATTTGAATGGCTAGCAGCCTCCTTTCAAAATGTTCCCAAGATCAAAACATTCATCCAAAACAGACATTAACCTGGAAATGGTCTGAATTCTGTAATTATTGGGAGATATATGCCTGTGCAAAGTCCCTGGTTTGGATGCCATACCTGGTGTAGGTAGAACCTGGTAGCTTCAGACATAGGATGCAAAAGAATAATGTGCAACACCTCTACCAGCAAAATTGAGAAAATTTGTCTGTGATGATTAGGAGGGATACAAATGGGGTTTGCGTTAAACTGAAATTTAAGTGTCTACATGGACCATTAAAAATATTGATAAAATCCTATTATTGTTTCTCTCTGTCTCTTTCCATGCTTCCATCTATAACCCATGGGTAATAATCATATATACCTTTTCTACCTCCGAAGGTTGGGGAACGTATATGTGAAATTTATAAATTGTACTGTGCTATACAAACCCCAACTGTTATTATCACTTCTACTCTCTTTGGGTAAATATTTCTGTGGTAAATATTTCACTTGATGAGGGTCTTCCCCATGACAGCACACTCCAAGGAGCCTGTACCCCTCACCACCAGACTGAGGTGTGTCCCTTAGGCAAAGTAAAATGATTTTAATTGTTGTTTAAGAAAAACACAGGAGGAAGGTAAATGGTAAGTGAAACAGAATTTTTAAAATATGATCTTGTTTGGGATCCTTTATGCACTTCATATTTAAAGATAATCAAGAGTTAACTGCCAAACTGAACGCCATGTTCAGTTTATTGTGATAACTTGGACGATCTTTACCAAAAAAGAAGTGCCACTTATTTTATTTATTTATTTTTTTAGAAATGCTGTTTAGCTGATACACTTGACTCTTCCCCATTTCCTAAGTGGAGATTTCTTTTTCCAGCTAGCCAAGTTATTTGCATCATATTTCTTTTTATCTTAAGTTCACATAACCCCTAAAAGTGAATCTAGGGCAAAAGAGGACAGAGCAGACCTAATGTTATCGATTCATTGATGCGGCACCGTTGGTTTTGATTTTAGAAGGTCAATGCCCTATGGGCCAAATTTGTTCAAAGGACAAATACACGATAATGGTATAGTGCTTCCTCCCTTCAAAACTCCAACCACCACTGTTTAAATACAGCTAAGCATTAGTGGGAAAATGTAATGTATACTTTTAAAAGTAAGTCTCTGTGTGGTTTAGAGTCATTCTATAATTATGTTTTAAATAAATGATCACCTTTTAAAACATATAATAATAATATTGCTGGTACTTCAGATAAATAGTTCCTGTTTCATTTTTAATATGTCATTAACTTACCATTACTAAAAATTTAAGCATGCTTTAAAGAATTCCCAGATGGAAATGAGATTATATTAGTAATTTACAATAGAGCAATACATTTCTGTTACGCTTATTTATTAGTGCATTTATATCACGCAAATTCCTTTGAACATAAAATTGTCATCTGGTTCTACTGGGTAGTAAGTAGGAAATGAAAAAAAATCCAAATAGGAGATATGGGGAAAGATGACAAATATGCAAAGCAGAGTTCTTTTTTCCTGTAGACAGGACACTACCTTGAGGAAGAGGTTTTAAATTATATTTAGGAAAGAAGAGGGACTAAAGGAAGTTTGTGCGTGTCTGTTCGTGCACATGTGTGCGAAAGTGTGTGTTTAAAATAAAAATAACTCCTAAGAGCCTAAAATTATTCTTCAATGTTCAGAATATTCACTTATAAAAATAATCACTCAGGGCTATTACATTTATTGACCAGCTAAATTCACTTTAATGACACTCCGTACAAGTATATAATGCTTTGGGGTTTTATAGCATACAGAAGATGTCACCTACAGATACAACTAATGACCGTTGTAGATATAGCTGTAGATACCATCAGATAGATGACGCCATGTCTCTATTTTCAGCATTGGCTAAAAAGCAACTTTATGAGTCTGTGGACATCTGAAATCTGCCTGGGTCTCATATGCTTTCCAAAGCAACCTGCCTGCTATACCATCTAATGTAATCTTTTTTTTTTTTTTTTTTTTGGGGGGAGGGGGGCCCTCTCATTGTTGTGGCCTCTCCCGTTGCGGAGCACAGGCTCCGGACACGCAGGCTCAGCAGCCATGGCTCATGGGCCTAGCCGCTCCGTGGCATGTGGGATCTTCCCGGACCGGGGCACGAACCCGTGTCCCCTGCATCGGCAGGTGGACTCTCAACCACTGTGCCACCAGGGAAGCCCTAGTGTAATCTTTTAACATTCATACTAATTACCTACTTGCCAAATTTATTTGAAGTTGTTTTTGTTTCCTTAACGTGATTCTTTGAAACCGTTTTATCATTTGATTTATGACAAGAAGTGGACCATAAGTCCATTTATCCCAGGAGTTCTTAACCTGGAAAGCTTCAGGCATCATCAACTCCCAGAAGTTGTACGTTCAATTTGCACATCAGTGCTATATTCCAGGGAGAGGATTCCTACCTTTTGTCAGAGTCTAAGAGATTAGAAAAGGGAGAGGTTTTCATATCCATTGCAAGATGGAGCCAATGATAGGGCCAAAGGCAGAGCGAGGAAAGAGGACAAATTGTGAGGGGCAAAAGGAGTAGGAGGGACAAGAGAAACATGAGAAAGGAAAGGTAGAAGAGAGAAGAAGGAAAGGAAGAGGAAGGAGAAGAGGGAACAAAGGTTAAGAGCAAAGGAAAATAAAAGCAAGTCACAGGAAGGGGCAAATTAGGGGTATGGGATTAACAGACGCAAACTACTATGTATAAAATAGGTAAGCAACAGGAATGTACTATAAAGCACAGGGAATTAGCCATTATCTTCTAATTACCTGTAATGGAGTATAATCTGCAAAAATATTGAATCACTATGCTGTATACCTGAACCTAACATAATACTGTCAATCAACTATACTTCAAGAAAGAAAGAAAGAGAGAGAGAAAGACAGAAAGACAGAAATAGGAAGGAAGGAAGGAAGGAAAGAAGGAAGGAAGGAAGGGGGGAAGGAAATAAAAGATAAGCTAAAAAAAAGCAAGTCACAGGGGAGAAGGGAAGAGGGAGAGAAAGAAAAGGATAAGAAAGCTCATCCCACAGCCTTCTCTGGGACTCAGGACACTAAGAAATTCCCCCTTCCCTCAGCCAGCTGCCCCCCAGCAGGTCCAGCTTCTATCCAGCTATGGCACATAGCCCTTTTTTTTTTTTTTTTTCCTATTTTACACTATGCCTGTTGATTCAAGCACAGGCTTTTACTTGGGCAGAGGTTCCATAACAATGAATTGAAGGATGGTTCCAAAAGTGCATCAGAGGATGATGATTGTGTTGCCTCACATTTGGGCGCAATCAAATAGGCTAAGCTAAACAAGAAGTCTTGAGCAGCAACTTGGACTCTAATGGACACTGGACAATCCTACTGACACAGACCCAGTGAAAAACGAAATCTGCAGTCTAGGGTGAACAACACATAGGTAAATGCAGGTTCTTCACATGGATGAAAGCCTTCAAATTTTCAAGGAAAAATAAACTTTTATTTTAAAAATAAAGTTTGAAGGAAAGATGTCCTGAGTTTACATTAAAATAATGCTAAAAAATTTGGGGTTCCAGGAATAGACTTCTGGAGTAGACCTAGACTTTTTGAGAGATCTAGAGATTAGATGATTCAGGATCGAGTACACAGAAATTCCCAGTAGCCCTTGAAGTGGCATACTGGACACCAGGCCCCAAAGGACCTCCTTTTCAAATGTTTAGCTTGGCACCCAGAAACACCTCTGCTGGAGTTCGAATCTGGTCTCAGAAAAGCACAGAGGAATACGGTTTAACATTGACCCATGAGACTAACCTTAATCTGTTCCAAATGATCATTATTTATAGGGTGAACATATGATTTATCATCGATACTAGGATGCTTTGGGGAGTGAAAAAAGGGGTCATTAACAAATTAAGTCAAGGCAATAGTCATAAATGGAGACTGTCCCTGGCAAACTGGGATATATGATCACCCCATCTCTACAGAACTCCTCACTGCTTGTCAGTGAGGTAGAGCACAGGGGGATCAGCTCGGTGCTTTGTGATGACGTAGAGGGGTGAGATAGGGAGGGTGGGAGGGAGGCAAGCTCAAGAGGGAGTGGATATGAGGACATATGTATGCATATGGCTGATTCACTTTGTTGTACAACAGAAACTAACACAGTATTGTGAAGCAATTATACTCCAATAAAGATGTATTAAAAAAACAAACATACAAACCCAAAATAACAACCAGTAATGATTAATAAAACTGTAATGAAATCTGGTTCCAAATGGAACCCCAAAGCTTTCAGCAATTTTAATTACCAAAATTCATCACGTTTGTGGCTATTGGTTAGCCTTGTGTTTGTGTAAAAGAGGTATAAAATAAGACATAAGGCATCTGGATACTGTCTCTCCTTGCATAAATGGAAGATCCTGACCAACATATAATTTAAGTTTTGACAGGAAGGAACCACCTGGTGACTGACAGGTGTCACTTTCTAGATCGAGGAAGAAAAGTTGGAAGCTAGGACCAACTGGCGGTATATCAAAGAAATAAGTCCCAATTTTGGGAAAAACTTTTATTAAAAAGTTACAGTGTTTCCTAATACACAGGAATTAGTCATATTATATTAGATGACTCTCTCTCATCTTTTTCTAAGTCTGTCTGTTTTTCACTCCTCTGATGAGTCTAAAAAGTCATGGGTCCTGTCTGGTCCTTTCCAGAGACTAGAAGAGACAGGAGCAGAAATAAAAACTTTTCATTGGTCTTTTGGACCATTGCAACATTACTGTTAAAAAGACATGCATGCATACATACATACATACATAAAAAATAACCTCTCATTACTCTCACTGGTTCCTGAACTGACAAGAGGGTGGGATAGACATCTTGGTTGGCGAGTGCGGCTGGAAAGCCCTTCCGGAATATCTCCTAGAAAGTGGGTACCACTTACTCTAGGGATAATCTAATTGATATGGTTAATTTATGGCAACTTGATTCCACCACAGGGTGTCCAGACATTTGGTCAGATATTGTTCTGGGTATGTCTGTGAGGGTGTTTCTGGATGAGGTTAACATTTGAATCTGTAGACTAAAGCAGATTGCCCTCCCCAGTGTGTGTGGCCCTCATCCAATCAATTGAAGGCCTGAATAGAACACAAAGGCTGAGTGAGAGGGAACTTTGCCTGACTACTTGAGCTGGGACACTGATCTTCGGCCCTCGGAGTGAAATTTACACCATCAGCTCTCCCGGTTCTCAGGCCTTCAGATTTGGACTGGAGCTGCACCATCAGATCTCCTGGGTCTCTAGCTTGCTGACTGCAGATATTGGGACTTCTCAACTTCCATAATTATACGAGCCAATGAAGATTGGTTCTGTGTCTCTGGAGAACCCTGACTAATACACCCACTTTTGAGCAATCTAGGTTCAGCAGTGCCTTAAGATACAGCAAAGAATAGGTGTGTGATCCACTGGAAGTTATGAAAATGTCTCACAGCGTGTAGCCCATGGAGGACAACTATAAGGGGCATTGACCTGGTCTGGCCCCAATCCCAGCTATAACCATGAACAGGCTGGGCCCAAACCAGTGGGCCCCATGGCTATCAAGTCCCTGCTCTGCCTTGGAAGTCGGAATGCCCCTGGTACTCATGTACCCCCAAACATCCTGTTAGTTATTTGATACTTTTCATGCTTGGAGTCCAACCCTCAGGAACAAATCCAGAACCATGGATAGACTCTGAGGCTGTCTCTTTGGCAGAGGTCACAGGAATGGTCAAGGGGCCAAGTGGAAAAGTTCACCAGATACCCTAAGCAAACACTTCAGAGAAAAAGCAACAAGCCATGAAACAAAGAAGAAATATGGTTGAGAGCTAACCTGGTCAAAAGAGCAAGGCTCCACATGGAAAAGAAAAATGGAGGGAAGACAACATCCTCAAGTACTGTCCCTCCTGTCTCTGTTATCCTTGGGTCCAGTTATTTTTGTTTCTGTTGGGACCAGGTGGGTTGTTCCTCAAGGTACCTGGGCCTTGCTGGATGCCTCAGAGGCATTAGACATTAATTCTCAACTCTACTTTATAGGTATTCTATCCCCGTGATCTTGTCTCATTCTCGCCCTTAGGTGCATCAGTGAGATTTTATATCACTTGGATAAATCCTCCCTGTAGCCAGACAATCAGGGCCCATAATTATTGGCTGTTTATTTTAAGGACGAAAGCATTTCTTTCCATCTCTAACCCTGTTCATTCCTGAGGTTAAAAAGGCATCTGTAAATTTTGTCTGATAAATTTTCCATTCATTCTCCTCCTCTCCTTCAGTATGCCAATCAAGCTGTCAGCTTGCTTTCTCTGCAGATTCATAACACTTCACCTTCAGTCTCATTAACTGATTTGCCTTTTGTTTCACATGAAGAAAACTCATCTCAACACTTAAAACCCTAGGAGTTACAATTCAGGACTTCTTCAGCTGTCTTTCGGATTTTTAGCTCCCACTGCTGGTTCTTTATTTTCTGCCTTTGAGATAGAAAAATTTCCTTTTTCTTTCAACCACCTTTCATTGACCCTCTCTTCAAATAGGAAGTAAGATTTACGCTCATATTTTAGCTTTTCTATGTGCCAACTTTTATACATTTCAAAATACAGTCCAAATTCACTCATTCGGACTCTATTTGGACATTGTGAAAATTAGGATAAAATCTGGGCTATACAATTTGCTTAGGTATACCCTTTCCCATTAGGGTAATAAGTAGTACCTTAATAATACTTTATACACAAACAATCACAGATGTAATCTGTGTCTTGGAGTACTGTTAAGCCCAGATTGCCCTAAAGTAAAACTGGGCTTAGATGTAAGTAGAGTGAGTGCAAATAATACCCTTCACTGGTGGTACTTGGTGAGCTCAGTTTAAGTTAATGCAGCCACCTGACTGTTGAAAAAAAAACAATGTTTATAAAACTTAAAAGTTTAGGTGATGGTTAAGGATGCAGCTGTAGAGTCAGACTGTCAAGTTTGGAATCTTGGCTTCACCATTAACTCACTGTATGATTTAGGGCCAGTTACTTCTCAGGGCCTCAATTTCTTCTCCATAAGACATGGAAAAATAAAATAAATGCCTCCTAAAGTTGTCTCAAAGATTAATTGAGTTGAAGCATGTCAAATGCTTAGCATCTTGCCAGGAAGACGGTACTCTCTTAGTCAGCTGACTGAGTTTGTGTTCTCCCTAAAGCAGATCTTGGGATAAGGATGCGAGTGCAAGTAGTTTATCTGGAAGAGGAGCCCAGGAAACATGTGCAGAAGAGTGTGGAAGTGAGACAGGGAAGGGAAGGCATCCAATAAAGGGTGTGGTACCAAGTAGGTTATTACTATGGACAACTGGGGCTCAGTTCCACTGGGGCCTCTGGAAGACTGTCCAGCACGCAACTCAGAGCTATACCTGGCCCCCTGCCGAGGGGGTAGGGAGCTGGGGTGTTTATGGATGAATTCCTGAGGACCATGCCAAGAGTATTGCTTGAGATGAGGGAGACACTGGCTCTGCCTTTGTGGACCTTACATTTTAGTGGGACTAGGGTAGAACATCTTGGAGTTCTTACTGTATGCATTTAACAAAATTATCTGGGTCCTATGAGAAAGGTTGTGGTCAGTCAAGGGGCAGCCATGTCTGTGGATGCAGAGTCAGGGTAGGAGCGCTGGACACTGGCATAGAGAATCAGCGCTGCTCAGAAGAACCCAGTTTGTAGCCAAGCTACAAACCGTATATGTCAAATTTGTGGGGCAAGGCAAGTTCAGAGTAAGGAAAATGGGGAGGACAGGGTGAGAGTCAGAGTATGGGCCATGACAGGTAGATCAGGGCAGATCCTTGCACAAAGAGGAGTGCCAGGTAACCATAAATTTGTCCAAAGCAGGCCAAACTGTCGTAAAACTTGTGTTTTGGAAAAATGATGTAAATCTGTAAAATTTAGAGGAGTTTTCTTTTATTCTGGAAAAGAATCATTTTCTATGTAAATGTCATAAATCTTCCAACTATGAGGGACATGCCAGGCCTCTGGGAATCCCAACCTACATGCCATTCAAAGTTCAGCTCCAATGTCACTCCCTCAAGAAAGCTTTCCCCAAATAGCCCTCCCCACGTACACATTGTCATGCCACCCTGTGAATCTCTTTTGTGGCACTTACCTTGATGTCTTGCTTATAATTAGATGATCAGCTGTGTCATTAGCCATTGGATGGCTGCCTTCCTGACAGGTCAGTCACTTTCACCACCTTATCTCAGGACCTTGCATAGTGCAGGCTAGAGTCGGTACACAGTAATTATTTGTTGAAGAAAGAGTAAATTTTTCCATGTGAGGTTTATAAAATATCATGTAGATTAGTAAATAGTAGGCAAAGAAACCCCAAAATAACCCCTCCTGGGTGATTTTTCCACTGTTTCTCTCAGCAGTGTCTCTGTAACTTGGAATAGTCCCAGATCCTTCTGTCACCCGGCAGTGTATAGATCCTTCCTCAGCAGCGTCCTTAGTGGGCAGCTGCTCAGGAAGACTCCTTAGTGAATATGATGCTATGAAGCTCTTTCAAGACAAGATTGAAATTTGAGACAGTAGCTGAGTCCTACCTGTCTTCTCAGGGGTCTTCTGCAGATACCACCAGATACTTGCCTCATGTGAGCAGGCTTTGAGCCTGGAATTTTTCTCTGCCTTACAAGTGTTCAGTCCCAGGTAGCTAAAGACCTTGGTCATAACCCCAAGCCATCTGCCTTCCCCCATAAGGTAGAGGGGCACTTGTATAAGAGTTCTAGAGACATCTTGGATCACCCCATGATTGCCAAGTTACCTGTGCAAATTCAACCCTGATACTAATCCTGGAGAAACACTCATTTACTCAGAGTTGTAAGACAGCGGGTATTGGAATCTCATGGTTTTCTATACAGGCAGTCCTTGCTTTGTATGGTTTTGACATGCAAAAATTTCAGATACCACAGTTTAGTTAATAACACCAGTCCGCCAACAACATGACTCAAATTTCAGTTACCATGTTATATGAACACTGAGTAATTGTATAAAGTACAAATTTGCTGCTAACTCTTTGGTCCACAAATCACTACATAAATAACAGAGGCACATCACAATCAGTGACCAATCATATCACTTCTTTCAAAGTCTATGGGTGATTGGTATCTGAGAATCTCTTATTCAATTCACACAGGGACAGCAAAGCCTGTATTTGCATTGTTACTTGTTACCCAGTGATAAAACCATGTGACATTTTACAGAAATGGATAATTGAAAGAAGAAATTGGCCAGCCAAGAAATGAAAAGTAGTAATACTGGAAGTTAAATGAGGAAGATGGTTGTGATGAAGATGTCCCAGAGGAAGTGACACCAGAAAAAACTTCACATTAAAGGAACTCTCAGAGATATTTTACAACATTGAAAGTGCAAAGGACGAAATGTTGGAAGCTGATTCATACTTAGAAAGGAGTATGACAATTTGCCAAGGCATAGAAAATGTGCTTGCTCTGTATCCAAGGTTATATGATGAGAAGAAGGCGGCAAGTACTGCTCAGACTACTCTTGATAAGATTTTTACAAAGAAAACCACTTTAATTCTCAATGTGTCTAATGTTTTAAATTGCAGTGTACTAAATAAATATTAATTTGGCTATTTTTCATTTTCCTATACATCTATAGTCAACAGTAAGAGAAATTTTAATGTCTTTGACAACAATTTTTAAAAGTCACAGAACACCTGTAATTTTTCCCATTGGTTAATATTGCTTTGCCCGGTTTGCAAAACAAAAACTACCTATAATTTGTTGCAGTGGAATATGTCCAGCTATTTTGACAAGCTCATTGTTATTATGACTGCATTAGCAAACTAAAGATTATATGAAGGCAAGTATTCACATTCTGATAGTGGGACAGAATACTTAAATTTGAGGGTCTCTGGAAAAATAAAGTTACTAAAAAATGATAGTAGAATATCAGCAATCTGGAGCAAGAGATTGTAACTGCATTGTCTCTTGTTTATTTTTAATTGAGATATAGTTGCTGTACAATTTTATATAAGTTACAGGTGTACAATATAGAGATTCACAATTTTTAAAGGTTATACTCCAATTATTGTTATTATAAAATATTGGCTGTATTCCCCATGTTGTACAATATATCCTTGTAGCTTTTTTTTTTTTTTTTTTTTTTTGCGGTACGCGGGCCTCTCACTGTTGTGGCCTCTCCCGTTGCGGAGCACAGGCTCCGGACGCGCAGGCCCAGTGGCCATGGCCCATGGGCCCAGCTGCTCCGCGGCATGTGGGATCCTCCCAGACCGGGGCACGAACCCGCATCCCCTGCATTGGCAGGCGGACCCTCAACCACTGCGCCACCAGGGAAGCCCTAAAAGGGACTCTTGAACACGTTTCATTACTTTCCTATACTTCAAACCTTCCAATTGTGTGACTAAACATACTCCTAGGTATGTTGCAAGGACTGACAATGCCTTTAGATAACTTTGAATGGCATGTGATGCTAATAAACTGAATACTCAAATATATTTTATGGGTAATTCTTGCAGATCTTATGGTCAGGAGCATTCTCCCTATTGCATTAGTTCCCTCTACCTTGCAACAATCCTCTCTCATAAAGTCTCTCTTTACCAAGTCTGCGAAAAATATGTTTTATGAATACTTATTACTTAACGATCCTTATGTATACATACACATTGAGAGTTGAAATTCCTAGCTCTAAGTTGAATTGGCCAATTCCTGCCAAACATAGGAACCTCTTGCTAATACGAGCTGAGTCTGGTCTGCAAAGTGACTGGAATTTCTTTTTCTCTCCAATGCAACATTTCCAGCATCCCACAGGGCAATGTGCGGTCTTCTCACAGCAGTGGCTTGGGGTCTTCCCCCTTAGCTTGATTGGGAACCCAAGGAAGCAGGGACAATGCCCCCACCCCACCCCCTACCAAGATGTGAGCTTGCCTCAGGAAACACTATATTTTCCTGTTTTATGTGTAGTCACTGTTCAATAAATATTCATGGTTTGACCAGAGTATGATTTGATGCTTTGTAGGGACAGAGTTGTAGGGCTCTGAGGAGAGAGGGGACAGAGAAACCCATAACAATGGCCCTAAGCTCTTGGTCATGAGGAGACTACGTAAGCTGGATTGTTAAAATGGGTTTATATATTGCTTAAAATAATCACAACAACTTTCTTTTTTCTTGGATGCTGTAGACTCAGTGGTCATTAGGAAGCCAATGAACCCACCCAGATGGCTGGTTGTGAACAAAGTGATGTAGAAGGCACTGAAGAAGATGGGAAGCAAAGGGGGAGATGGTTCCAGAGATGAACACATTGGCGTGCCCCATGGGGTATTTCATACAGTATTCACCTTTAAATCGTGCTCCAAACTATTTTTTTATGTTTATTGTTGCAAATATGTAAACAGAGAAAAGTTCAGCAGATAAAATGTACTCTAAATATAACCACAGTTTCGGTAGTACCCCTCAGATATAACCACCACTTCCACTTTGTATTCTTCCACTGTATTCTTTGAGTCTTTTTTTTCATATTTATTTATTTTTTAAAATGTGCTAAAATACATGTAACATAAAATTGACCTTCTTAACAACTTTTAAATGCACAGTTTAGTAGTGTTAAGTACATTCACATTGTTGCTCAGCCAATCTCCAGAACTCTTTTCATCTTTCAAAACTGAACGTCTATATCCAGTAAACAACTCCCCATTCTCCCCTGCCCTCATCCCCTGGCAACCACCCTCCCAACTATTTTTTTCTCAACTGTAAAATAGGGACAGTATTCCGAAAGGATTGTTATGAGAATTAAATCAGATAATGTATGCAAATTGCTTGCTATAGTGCTTGATACACAGTTAAGTGTTCAACAAATGTTAGATATTATTATTCTGTATGATTCTGTCTTATGATTTGTTTTGAAAACACCATGAATCAACCTGGGTGAAACTGGGTTTACATAAACACAAATGCAGCCTATAATTAGAGAAAGATGAGCAAAAAGGATGAAGGCAACAAGAGACCTTATGTGGAAGATGAAAGAAGATGGATACCCTTACCTCGGAAATAGGGAGTTGGGAGGGGGGTTCTGATTTACCTTGATTTAATTGGCAGCTGTATATGAGCCTCAATTTCCTTTGGAACATGTTGGTTAACAGTTCATAGGACCTGGGCTATTTTCTATTTGTTCTAATGCAGAGGCGGCACATAGCAATGGGCTTTTATTTCGCTCTCTATATGAGGTATACTGGATTTCATTCATTCAGTAAGCAAATACTTATTGCACATTTACGATGATAAGAAATGTGCTGGCCTCGGAAATACAGACTTGAGAAAGATCCACTCTTTCTCTTCAAGGCACTGTGAGTCGGGCAGTAAATCACCAATTACAACACAGTGTAACAAGTGTCAATGTGGGCAAAGGAGGGGTAGTCAGCCTGTGGGCGTGGGGGGAGAGAGGGAGGGCTTCCAGGAGGAGGACTCACTTCAGCAGGACCCTGAAAGAGAAGTAGGAGTAAGAGAGAATGAGAAATGAGGAGGACCAGCCCAGGATCTCAGGCAGAGAAATGGAAAGTGAGAAAAATGAATGAAAAGGATAAGAGAGGAGGTCATGAATTACTGGACCATGATGAGAAAATTGGACATACTCAGCAGTGATGTGGGAACTACCTCAGAGGCCCAGAGACTGTTTAAGAGGCTTTTGTGAGAGTCTAGGCATGAGATGGTGCTGGCTTGTAATAAAGTGTCAGTTGAGATGGAGGAAGGAGGACACAGCTGAGTGATATTAAGGAGGTAGAATTGATCAGACTTGGTGATGAACATTGATGAGGCAGTGAGGGGACAGAGGAATCTAAGATTGTGTCCAGTTTTTGGCTTGGGAAACTGGGTGATTGGTGGTGGTATTGACTGAGACAGAGAACAGAGGAGGAGGAACAAGTTCTGGGTGAAAATAAAGAGTTCAGATTTGGACACTCTGAGTCCAAGGTACCCATAGTCCAAGTAGAGATATCCAGTTGGTAGGTAGATAGATATGCCATATAAATGCAAAATATTATTTTTCATTGCTAGTATTATATTAATGCTCTTTTAAAAAATATTTATTTATTTTGGCTGCACTGGGTCTTAGTTGTGGCACACGGGACCTTCATTGTAGCATGCTGAATCTTTAGTTGCAGCATGTGGACTCTTAGTTGTGGCATGTGGGATCTAGTTCCCTGACCAAGGATGGAACATGGGCCCCCTGCATTTGGGAGTGCAGAGTCTTAGCCACTGGACCACCAGGGAAATCCCTAGTGCTCTTTATAATTTAAAAGTTAATGATTTCAACATATTAAATCATATGAAAATCAATAATATCAGACAAATATTATATAATAGGAAGCATATAATGATTCATAAGTAATAGAGAAAAGCACAATTAAAAATATTGTGTGGAGAAGCAAGAAGAACTACAATCCCGTGGCCTGCAGAACAAAAACCACATTCACAGAAAGATGGACAAGATGAAAAGGCAGAGGGCTATGTACCAGATGAAGGAACAAGATAAAACCCCAGAAAAACAACTAAATGAAGTGGAGATAGGCAACCTTCCAGAAAAAGAATTCAGAATACTGATAGTGAAGATGATCTAGGACCTCGGGAAAAGAATGGAGTCAAAGATCAAGAAGAGGCAAGAAATGTTTAACAAAGACCTAGAAGAATTAAAGGACAAACACACAGAGATGAACAATACAATAACTGAAATGAAAACTACACTGGAAAGAATCAATAGCAGAATAACTGAGGCAGAAGAACAGAGAAGTGACATGGAAGACAGAATGGTGGAATTCACTGCTGCGGAACAGAATAAAGAAAAAAGAATGAAAAGAAATGAAGACAGCCTAAGAGACCTCTGGGGCAATATTAAATGCAACAACATTCACATTATAGGGGTCCCAGAAGGAGAAGAGAGAGAGAAAGGCCCCGAGAAAATATTTGAAGAAATTATAGTCGAAAATTTCCCTAACATGGGAAAGGAAATTGCCACCAAAGTCCAGGAAGGCCAGCAAGTCCCATACAGGATAAACCCAAGGAGAAACACTCCAAGACACATAGTTATCAAATTGGCAAAAATTAAAGACAAAGAAAAATTATTGAAAGCAGCAACAGAAAAATGACAAATAACATACAAGGGAATCCCCATAAGGTTAACAGCTGATTTCTCAGCAGAAACTCTACAAGCCAGAAGGGAGTGGCATGATATACTTAAAGTGATGAAAGAGAAGAACCTACAACCAAGATTACTCTACCCAGCAAGGATCTCATTCAGATTCGATGGAGAAATCAAAAGCTTTATAGACAAGCAAAAGCTAAAAGAATTCATCACCACCAAACCAGCTCTACAACAAATGCTAAAGGAACTTCTCTAAGTGGGAAAAACAAGAGAAATAAAGGACCTACAAAAAAACCCCAAAACAATTAAGAAAATGGTCATAGGAACATATATATTGATAATTACCTTAAACATGAATGTATTAAATGCTCCAACCAAAAGACACAGGATCGCTGAATGTATACAAAAACAAGACCCATATATATGCTGTCTAAAAGAGACCCACTTCAGACCTAGGGACACATACAGACTAAAAGTGAGGAGACGGAAAAAGATATTCAATGCAAATGGAGATCAAAATAAAGTTGGAGTAGCAATACTCATATCACATAAAATAGACTTTAAAATAAAGAATGTTACAAGAGACAAGGAAGGATATTACATAGCGATCAAGGGATCAATCCAAGAAGAAGATATAACAATTATAAATATATATGCACCCAACAAGGGAGCACCTCAATACATAAGGCAACTGCTACCAGCTATAAAAGAGGAAATAGACAGTAACACAATAATAGTGGGGGACTTTTAACACCTCACTTACAGGAAAGGAGAGATCATCCAAAATGAAAATAAGGAAACAGAAGCTTTAAATGACACAATAGACCAGGTAGATTTAATTGATATTTATAGGACATTCCATCCAAAACCAACAGATTACATTTTCTTCTCAAGGGCACACAGAACATTCTCCAGGATAGATCACATCTTGGGTCACAAATCAAGCCTTAGTAAATATAAGAAAATTGAAATCATATCATACATCTTTTCTAACCACAACGCTATGAGATTCGAAATGAATTACAAGGAAAAAAACGTAAAAAACACAAACACATGGAGGCCAAACAATACGTTACTAAATAACCAAGAGATCACTGAAGAAATCAAAGAGGAAATCAAAAAATACCTAGAGACAAATGAAAACACGACGATCCAAAACCTATGGATGCAGCAAAAGCAGTTCTAAGAGGGAAGTTTATAGCTATACAAGCCTACCTCAAGAAACAAGAAAAATCTCAAATAAACAATCTAACCTTACACCTAAAGGAACTAGAGAAAGAAGGACAAACAAAACCCAAAGTTAGCAGAAGGAAAGAAATCATAAAGATCAGAGCAGAAATAAATGAAATAGAAACAAAGAAAACAATAGCAAAGATCAATAAAACTAAAAGCTAGTTCTTTGAGATATAAACAAAATTGATGAACTGTTAGCCAGACTCATCAAGAAAAAGAGGGAGAGGACTCAAATCAATAAAATTAGAAATGAAAAAGGAGAAGTTACAACAGACACCGCAGAAATACAAAGCATCCTAAGAGACTACTACAAGCAGCTCTATGTCAATAAAATGGACAACCTGGAAGAAATGGACAAATTCTTAGAAAGGTATAACCTTCCAAGACTGAACCAGGGAGAAACAGAAAATATGAACAGACCAATCACAAGTAATGAAATTGAAACTGAGATTAAAAATCTTCCAACAAACAAAAGTCCAGGACCAGATGGCTTCACAGGTTAATTCTATCAAACATTTAGAGAAGAGCTAAGACCCATCCTTCTCAAACTCTTCCAAAAAATTGTAGAGGAAGGAACACTCTCAAACTCATTCTATGAGGCCACCATCAACCTGATACCAAAACCAGACAAAGATACGACAAAAAAAGAAAATTACTGACCAATATCACTGATGAATATAGATGAAAAAATCCTCAACAAAATACTAGCAAACAGAATCCAACAACACATTAAAAGGATCATACACCATGATCAAGTGGGATTTATCACAGGGATGCAAGGATTCTTCAATATACGCAAATCAATCAATGTGATACACCATATTAACAAATTGAAGAAGAAAAACCGTATGATCCTCTCAATAGATGCAGAGAAAGCTAATGACAAAATTCAACACCATTTATGATAAAAACCCTCCAGAAACTGGGTATAGAGGGAACATACCTCAACATAATAAAGGCCATATACAACAAACCCACAGCAAACATCATTCTCAATGGTGAAAAACTGAAAGCATTTCCTCTAAGATCAGGAAGAAGACAAGGATGCCCACTCTCACTATTATTATTCAACATAGTTTTCAAAGTCCTAGCCACAGCAATCAGAGAAGAAAAAGAAATAAAAGGAATACAAATTGGAAAAGAAGAAGTAAAACTGTCACTGTTTGCAGATGACATGATACTATACATAGACAATCCTAAAAATGCCACCAGAAAACTACTAGAGCTAATCAATGAATTTGGTAAAGTTGCAGGATACAAAATTAATGCACAGAAATCTCTTGCATTCCTATACACTAATGATGAAAAATCTGAAAGAGAAATTAAGGAAACACTTCCATTTACCATTGCAACAAAAAGAATAAAATACCTAGGAATAAACCTACCTAGGGAGACAAAAGACCTGTATGCAGAAAACTATAAGACACTGATGAAAGTAATTAAAGATGATACCAACACATGGAGAGATATACCATGTTCTTGGATTAGAAGAATCAATATGTGAAAATGAGTATACTACCCAAAGCAATCTACAGATTCAATGCAATCCCCATCAAATTACCAATGGCATTTTTTACGGAACTAGAACAAAAAAATCTTAAAATTTGTATGGAGACACAAAAGACCCTGAATAGCCAAAGCAGTCTTGAGGGAAAAAAACTGAGCAGGAGGAATCAGACTCCCTGACTTCAGACTATACTACAAAGCTACAGTAATCAAGATAATATGGTACTGTCACAAAAACAGAAACATAGACCAATGGAACAAGATAGATACCCCAGAGATAAACCAATGCACATATGGTCAACTAATCTATGACAAAGGAGGCAAGGATATACAATGAAGAAAAGACAGTCTCTTCAATAAGTGGTGCTGGGAAAACTGGACAGCTACATGTAAAAGAATGAAATTAGAACACTCCCTAACACCATTCACAAAAATAAACTCAAAATGGATTCGAGACCTAAATCTAAGACCGGTCACTATAAAACTCTTAGAGGAAAACATAGGAAGAACACACTTTGACATAAATCACAGAAAGATCTTTTTTGATCCACCTGCTAGAATAATGGAAATAAAAACAAAAATAAACAAATGGGACCTAATGAAACTTGAAATCTTTTGCACAGCAAAGGAAACCATAAACAAGATGAAAAGACAACCCTGAGAATGGGGGGAAATATTTGCAAATGAATCAACGGACAAAGGATTAATCTCCAAAATATATAAACAGCTCATACAGCTCAATATTAAAGAAACAAACAACCCAATCCAAAAATGGGCAGAAGACCTAAATAGACATTTCTCCAAAGAAGACATACAGATGGCCAAGAGGCACATGAAAAGCTGCCCAACATCACTCATTATTAGAGAAATGCAAATCGAAACTACAATGAGGTGTCACCCCACACCAGCTAGAATGGGCATCATCAGAAAATCTACAAACAACAAATGCTGGAGAAGGTGTGGAGAAAAGGGAACCCTCTTGCACTGTTGGTGGGAACGTAAATTGATACAGCCACTATGGAGAACAGTATGGAGGTTCCTTAAAAAACTGAAAGTAGAATTACCATATGATCCAGCAATCCCACTACTGGGCATATACCCAGAGAAAACCATAATTCAAAAAGACACATGCACCCCAATGTTCATTGCAGCACTATTTACAATAGCCAGGTCATGGAAGCAATCTAAATACCCATTGACAGATGAATGGATAAAGAAGTTGTGGTCCATATACACAATAGAATATTACTCAGCCATAAAAAGGAATGAAATTGGGTCATTTGTTGAGACGTGGATGGATCTAGAGACTTTCATACGGAGTGAAGTAAGTCAGAAAGAGAAAAACAAATATCGTATATTAACACATGTATGTGGAACCTAGAAAAATGGTACAGATGAACCCATTTTCAGGGCAGAGATTGAGACACAGATGTAGAGAACAAACGTATGGACACTGAGGGGGGAAACCTGTGGGGGTGTGGGGATGGTGGTGTGATGAATTGGGCGATTGGGATTGACATGTATACACTGATGTGTATGAAATTGATTACTAATAAAAACCTGCTGTATAAAAAAATAAATAAAATAAAATTCAAAAATTAAATAAAAACAGCTAATACTAAACTTTCTTTGGGTTATTTGTATGGAAATATGTTAATATAAATGTTTCAGACATTACATGAAATTCCTAAAAATCTTATATGTTCTGGTATAATGTTATAAGTCATAATTCTAGTTATTATTTTAAAACATATATCTGAGAAATAACTAAAAAAAAAAAAATACTGTGTGGACATACATTAAGCAGGCAACTCACAGGCCGGAATATAAACCCAGGGTACTTAACAGTGTGCTCTCTACACATTGAAATAAATCTTTTAAGGAAAGGAAATAGCACCTCATTTTAAGTCAAGGTGTCATTTTTCACTGTAATTGCAAATGATATATTGCTAATGCACCATTTGACAATTTGTGATTTTAAAAAAAAAACAGTAGTTCACTATATCACAGTTCATGATTACTAGAGCTTTGTTTGTGCACATAGTACACTTTTTATTTATTTATTTAAGTTTTTAATTTATTTTTTATTTATTTACTTTTGGCTGCGTTGTGCCGAGCTTTCTCTAGTTGTGCCGAGCGTGGGCTACTCTTCTTTGACGTGTGTGGGTTTCTCATTGCAGTGGCTCCTCTTGTTGCAGAGCATGGGCTCTAGGTGCACGGGCTTCAGTAGTTGTGGCATATGGGCTCAGTAGTTATGGCTCATGGGCGCTAGAGGGCAGGCTCAGTAGTTGTGGTGCATGGGCGTAGTTGCTCTGCAGCATGTGGGATCTTCCCGGACCGGGGCTCAAACCCATGTCTCCTGCATTGGCGCGTGGATTCTTAACCGCTGGGCCACCAAGGAAGTCCCATAGTACACTTTTTAAAAGCTTACATTTACCATCAAAAACCATGATGAAATAGCTAATTTTGCCTGTGATGTTGTCATTACATGATCGTCAGAATAAAATAAAATTCCAGATTGTTAATGAACTGAATGCATTTTAATTTCTACAGGGATCTTGTAACAATGAAACATTCCCCTTTAAATATTGCATATTTATCTAATGATCTAAACAAATGAAATGTTTTCCACCAAATCCTACCATATTTATTTGTCACAATCAGTGAAAACAGAAATGAATAGGACTAGGCATAACTGAATGCCAATTGTCCCTTCATCCATCACTAATGCTTCCAGTCTGTTAAAGTCATATTTGCCTTTTTCTGGGTCATGCTGGTTCATGTTTCCCACAGACTCATCGTGGAAGAGGTTAACCAATAGTGAACTACTCGCCACCTCTCTGTCCTACCTTAGTTACAGGGGAAAGGAACACTGTATAATCTTGCCGAGATAGCAAGACAAATAATTCAAATTTGTCAAAAACAAGTTGAGTTCAGCCAGGCAACCAGTGTCTCAGACTTTTACTTCTTATTTATATGGCTTTTCTTTCGTCCATATTTCAGCTCTAGTAGGACAGGTCTGCATTATTTCCACCTCTAGATTTTTTAAAGTCACCACTATAGGAATATTTTGGAATGCTAAATGTTTGTTTCCAGGTTAACATTATAGATGGCAGATTTTCTCCTCCTGAAGAATATGTTTCAGACAATTGTTTACCTGTTAGCTGTATTTCTTTAAATTCTTTTCTCTCCATTTTCCCAGGAAACATAAAAAACAAGTTGAACTAGTAAATGAGAACATGGTCCTTGGAATGCTCTATGATTAAAGAAAAGGGAAGGGAAATGGTCAATTTTCTTGTGCGTGTTACTGGGTAATAAAGGATCATTGGTTGAACTGCTTTTCATTTCAGAACCAACCAACCATTGCATTCTTTGATTTTTCTACATCTCCTCACTGAAGTTGAACGATTCCATGAAGGTGAGCATTTGGATACCTGATCTATTGTTTCAATCAGAGCCAGCAATAATTCTGGTGATCATTCCATACAGAGCCTGCCAGAGTCAGAGTAAATCTTCCACATCAAAACCATTGTTGTCACTTTTATGCTTGGAGAAATTGGCTTCTGACAGGCCCCCAGATTCCAGAGGCTTAGCTGTGATTATTGTTCCGGTTTCATTTGAGAGCAGCTTAAGTCTGGGGTGCCCCAGGATCTTCATGTCTTGAGTTTAATAGGTATGGGTTATTAGAACAGATTCCAACAACACAGTGTAAAAACAGAATAAAATTGGGAACAGCAGAGCCAAATTTAGAAGTAACATCATCATGGGGTCTTGAGGTTCAATGCAGAGTGCTAAAGTGTATTTCTAAGAGAGAGAATAAGTCAGGTATAGTTTAAGGTATTATATTTTCTTCCTCTGGCGGGATGATATATATGTGTGGGGATGGGGGAGGGGATTGGCAATTTCAGGTTTTTCTCCCTTCTCTACCTACCCATTGCTGGGGATCCACACCCCTGTGGTACCTTCATCTCCATGAGGGGTGCTTCTCCCTCACTTTGTTTCTGTCTCCTGGCACCAATAGGATGTAGCAGAGAGCCTCTGCTCCATGTTAGGTGACCCATACAGAAGGTCAATGATGTGGAAATTCAGAGGGTGATGATTGCCGAGGAGAGTGAGGTTGATCTAGAAATGCTGGAAGCTTGGAAATCAATACTAGCTGGACTCTGAAGCCAGACTCCCTGGGTTTGAATCTCGACTTTGCCGCTTCCTGACTAGGACACGTAGAGCAAGTTATTGATCTCTTTACACCTCAGTTTCCTCATCTGTGAAATGGGGATGATAAGAGTACCTACCTAATAGAATTGTTATGAAAATTAAACGGGTACATATTGATCAAGCATTTATTGCTGGGCACATAGTAAGTGCTATCCTAGTGTTAGTTAAATAATAAATCTCTTTAAATACAACTTTGTTGAGTTCTCAGGATGAAGCTTTTGACATGTAATGCAGTTGAACACAGAATGGATACATTATTATGCTAGTTTTGAGTCTCGTATCAGGAGATGTGATCATTTTAGGGTGTTAGGGGAATGTGAGGAAGCCCACAGAGAAAGTGGCACAAAAGTGTAACCAGAAAAAAATAGTCATGATAGAGGTAAATAAATAAAGCCACTACATGCTCCAGAATCTACACTGATTGTCATGGTAGCCACTAGCCACATGTGGCTATATAAATTTAAATTAATTAAATTAAGATAAAATAAAAATTTGGTTTCTGAGTTACCCTGGCCACATTTCAAGTGCTCGATAATCACATGTGACTAGTGGCTACCACATTGGACAACACAGATCTAGAAATTTCCATCATAATAGAAAGTTCTGTGGGACAGTACTGATTTAGATTTTTTATGATAGACCCGTTTCATGTAATTCAACTTTTATTTCAACCAAGGCAACTTCTAAACGTGTGATTTGTCAGACATAAGGAGGCTCACAAACTTAAAAACATTCTTGTATAAGGCTGCACGCCCTGGCTTGGAGTTCTGTAAATGACAGACCCGTGAAACCCAAAGCTGAGGAGAAAACTGAGTCCTGCCAACAGAGCAGGCACACAACATCAGCCACTCATTCTGAGCCGGCAGGGGGCATGCAGTGATTGTGCCTTTGTAAGGGTGACTGTCTGGGGGATGGCTAGAGGTGCCCCTGGGAAAGTCTCCAGATGTACGTTTGGCCTGATCCCTCTGGGCCAATGAACAAAGACCTTTTCTGTTGGGAGAAGGAGGCAAAAGTAGAGGTGTCACTCAACTTTCCTTCAATATTTGTCTAGCTCTTGATTATTACAATGGACGTAGATATAATTAAGAACTATAAATGGAATCAAATATCAACTGGACAGTTTGTTACCTGAGTTGGTTTTGTTTTGCCAACAATTTCCTGATCTGCAGACACCGTATTTACCAACCCCTCTGTAATGCATTTTCGTATAGACTCAGATACTTCTTTCTAAACTAACTCTTTTGTTGACTTCAGAGAGTTCAGAGCTAGGGAATTCCCTGGTGGTCCAGTAGTTAGGACTCAGCACTTTCACTACCGTGGGACTGGATTCCATCCTTGGTCAGGGAATTAAGATCCCACAAGCTGTGCAGCACAACCAAAAAAAAAAAAAAGGAGGAGAGAAAGTTCAGAGCTAAAGAAACCCTCCAGGAAATGTTAGAGACACTTACCTGGAGTGAGCTGATCCCATTATACTCTTGTAGTCATGATTTTGGTGCTCACACCTGGAAAAATCCAATCAACAGCTTCCTCTACCCATTGCATGTTACCTTAGTAAGATTGATTTCTGCCTAGAACATGTTATAATATTGTATAAAGGGAGTAGCACTAAGAAGGCCACAACCAATCCCATTATTGATTAAGTGTTTGAGTTATACAATCCCTCATATTTGCATAAAGTCCATGTATTGCCCAGCATTTTCACCTGCATCATTTCACTTAATCTTCACAACAGTCTTATGATTAAGATAATTATCTACATTTTTACAAATGAGGAATCTGAGGTTTGGCAAGAGAGAGAGAGTATAACTCACTTGCTTAAAGTCATCGATGAGGGCAGTAGATCTGAGACCAGGACTTTATCATTGCAAGACTCTCTATCACCCAAAGACATCTCCTGGCTTCATTTTAATTAAGTAATTTTTAAAAATTGAAGTATAGTTGATTTAGAATTTTGTGCTAGTTTCAGGTGTACAGCAAAGTGATTCATATATATATATGTATATATATATGTATATATATATACATATATATATTCTTTTTCAGATTCTTTTCCCTTATAGGTTATTACAAAATACTGAGTGTAGTTCCCTGTGCTATACAGTAGGTCCTTGTCAGTTATCTATTTTATATATAGTAGTGTGTATATGTTAATCTAGTATCCACTTTGAAAAGTGCGAATATCCTTAGGAGGGCTAACACATCTAACTTTCATAAGCCATTCACACCATAATATAAATTGGAGAATCACATTGATTTTCTCAGTTGCTCAAAGTTTAGAAAGAAAAAAATCTCAGGGTGGAATTTTAAAAGTCATTTCTGCCAATGCAAGGCCCTCAAGGAATGGGCATGTTGTTGATGAGCCGAAGAGAGAGTCATCTGAAGCTCGAGGGAAGAGCCCGAGTGCAAGGCTACCTGTGACTGGAGGCTTCAGAGAGTCAGGGCAGCAGGAGGTGGCGGGGACACCCACAGAGAGAGGGGGAAGACAAGAGGGAAAGGAAAGAAGAGCCTATCGAATACGTTTGCCCGCTTGGCAATATTTCTCTGCTTCAACTTATAGCTGCTGGAATATTTTGTTGTAAATATTGAGTGACCAGCCTGTGGGCTGTGAGTAGAGCTTTACCAGGCAATAGGGTGTGTTTATTTTTTCTCATGATGTCCTACATTTCTCCCACATTTCATTTTCTCCAGTTGCTCCAAAGTTGCTCTGGGCTCTGTATCCGAGCTTTCTGTCACTTAAGAAGACAAGCTAAGCTATGCCGTACAGCTATGCCACTCAGAGTTGGACTGAACTCTCAGACCCACACAGATGCTAAGTACTCAAATGGGCCCGAGTGAAATTATAAGGAACATTCTCTGGCATTTCCTCAGACATTACCAGATTCACTCTAGTCTAGAACATTAAGCAATCCATTTCAGCCGTGCCTTCCTCCTGAGACAAAGTATGTGTCTATAAAAGGCCCTGCTGCTGAGTGGGGGGAGGGCAACCTCGCAGTGTGCAGAAACCAATAAAGCACTTTGAGTCTGGCAAAACCCCAGCCCATCATGGTTCCACAGATGTTAGTTTTAGTAAAAACAAATTCAGATGCATTTGCCCAGGAAACAGCAATGGAGGGTCACCGTATCCTGTGTTTACTTTGATGTACACTGGTTGCTTAGTCCTAGTGTCCGTCCAGCCAGCTCTTCTCACAGCTGTGCCCCCTTCTACCCCCGTGTTGTCACCCCCTGTCTGTGCCTCCTCTCCCAGCTAGCTGGAGCTCACCCTCCCACCTCTCCCTTGCTTTCTCTCTGCTTCTTCTACCTGAAGAACTGTTAATCTAACAGAAGATTTCCGGGGAAAAGGCAGTGAATATTCTTTCTGCAGAGGCAAAACCAGTCTTCACTAGTGGTGCTAGAGGGATGCAGGCAATCTGGGTCTAGTCCCAGCTCTATCCCCAACTGGCAGGGAGGCTTGGGACAAGCCGTTTCCCTGAGGGGCTCAGGTTGCTTTGTCTGTAAAACAAAGAAGTTCTCTATTTGTGGAAACTCAGGAATATTGTTTAGAATCAAGAAATGATGCTGGGGGTAGGGGGAATAAATCATCTTTTTATAAACCTGAAAATAAAATAGTGCAATTTTTAGAATTATAAAACTATTGGCTCATTGAAAAAAAATGGAATCAATACACACACACACACACACACACACACACACACGAGAAAAGGGAGTTTGGGATTGACATGTACACACTGCTTTATTTAAAATAGATAACCAACAAGGACTTACTATATAGCGCAGGGAACTCTGCTCAATATTCTGTAATAACCTAAATGGGAAAAGAATGTGAAAAAGAATAGATACATGTATATGTAAAACGGAATCACTTTGCTGTACACCTGAAACTAACACAACATGGTTAATCAATGATACTTTAATATAAAATAAAAATGTAAAAACCCCCAAAAATACACAAGAAATAAATAAAATAGAGCAATTTTTAAAATTATAAAACTGCTCATTGAAAAAAATGAAATGAATACACTCACACACACACACACACACACACACACACACACACACGAGAAAAGTCAGAATTAGCTAAAATCTCCTTGATCAGAATGAAATTATTCTTAGAAGATCTATCAGATGAACCTTCCTTCTGAAGGCACCACGTCCAGAGAGGGCTTTAGCATCCCAAAGCCACAGGTAAAAGCTTGACTTGCCTAAATATGGACCCCATTCTATGCAATAAAAATAATCAGAAGCAAAGTAAAGATTGATGTGTCCTATTTATCTCGTGGCTAATCCACCTGGTGAAATGGAAAAAACTTGAGACCAGAAATTAGAACAACAGGGTGCTAGTCCTCATTCAACATTTTATGGCTATATGAGTCAGAGTCAAACTGGTTGCTCTCCATTTGTTTTCTCCTCCCCCAGCGTGCGCGCGCACACACACACACACACACACACACACACCTTCCTTCTCTCCTTTGCCCTGACTGTGCCCCTGGAGACTGACCCCTATGGATCACATAACCCATTGTCCATCATCACTGGCTTTTAGTTAGGTTTGGTTAGTGGGAGGCACGAGCAGGAGACAGGAGGATGAAAGGAGAGAAAGGTGTACTTATTCTCCTCCCTCCCTCCTCATTAGAATGTGATTTGGGCAGTTCTTGCGTTCCTATACCTATAGCCACAGCTCATGTCAGAAGGCCTCTCTTCCAAGTCGGTAGCTCTTACCTGATTCTGGTAATGCAACTGCCTACCTTTGCCCTTGCTGGTCCAGGGAAGGTGAGTCCCTAGCAGTTCCCCACCATGCCCTGTCAGTTCCCTTCAACCTGCCTGTATCAGTGTAAACAGCCTCTTCATTCAACACTTTTCGGTTCTCCTGTTGAGTGCACCATCTGTTTCCTGCCAGGACCTGCCTGATACAGAGTCTCACCGGTAAACAGAACCCTCTTGAGTGTTCAACACGGAGCACTTTAATGCAGGGAGCTGGTTACTCAGGTAAAGGAATTGCCGAGAAGCCAAACAAGCCACTTGGCAACTCAGAGATGAGCAACAGCAGGAACACACAAAAACAGAGGGAGAAAGGGACCAGGCCATGGCACAGGCACTGAGGGACAGGAGGCAACCAGCCAAAGCTGGCACCAAGACGGATCTGACCAACAAGGGAAAAGACATAATCCCTGTAGGAGAAGCCACCGGAGGCGGGGGTGGAGGAGGTAGCTTCTTCCTCCCTCCAGCCTGTCTCCCACCCATTCCTTACACTGGCTGCCAGCTGATGCAAGGAGCCTCCTCAGAAGTTCCGCCTGTGGGGGTTGACTTCTCTTCCCTGCAAAGCAGAACAGGGGAAGGACACGGAAAATAGATCAAGAACAAATAGGTCGAGAACCAGCACAATGGCCGTGACACCTTGGACCAGTTACTAAGCCACTTAGAACATTGCGTCCTTATGTATAAAAGGAGATGGTTAATGCTTTACCTGCCTCATGGGGATGCTCTGAACGAAACCTAAAAAAGCCTGTTGGAGTGTTTGGGAAACTGTAAGGTGCTGTGTAAGCTAAGGTATCTGTCTGAGTGCCCTGGAGTTCACAGGCCTGTCAGTTTCTAATGCTATCACTTTTGTTCTCAGGCGACTGCTTTTAGTGTAATACCTTAACCAAAGAAATGCCTTCACCAGATCGATCCTCTTCAGCTGCCTAGGAGGCTGTTTTGCAAGGAAAGGTAATTAAAGTGCAGGTTCGGAAGTACAGTCATTTGTGTGTGATTCAGGTCTATTGGTTACCCAATCGGGGCTCTGCAGGGGGTGTGTGTGTGCCAGCTCCTGTCTTTAGCAGCCCTGCTGCATCCTTGAGCACATGTGCCAAGCTCAGTGTGGCACACTGAGAAAGTGTGCCCGCTTAGCAGTCCCCATGCCAGGCAGTGTTTAGGAAGGGATGGCAGAGAGCCAGATGGAAAACAGACACATCTCTGCCCAGGATTAGCTTTCACATCCCCTGGGCTCTCATGAAGCCAGAAGCCAAGCTGGGAGTCAGCTGCCTGCACGGAATCGCTGCCGCACCAGCAGGATGTGCTTGTTCAGCACCTGTTTCTGAAGACGGTGGAGATTGTCCTCAGTACCTGCCTAGTCCTTCCTCCTTCAGCTATTCATTTCTCCTCTGGTCCTCTTCCCAGGTGATTTCTTTCTTTCTTCCTCCTTTCTTTTACTATCCATCTTCAAGAGGGATCTGAGGCCAACCTTTTGAATCATGGTACGACATCGCCTACCCAGTGGTCCTGGAATCTGGCTGCATTTGGAACCATCTGGGGATCTTTTGAAAATCCCAATGCGTTGGCCATACTCAGGTCAATACCAGAATCTCTGGGGGTAGGACCTAGATATTGTTATTTTTAGAAGTTCCCCAGGTGATGTGAAGGTGCAGCCAAGGTTGAGAACCCACTGTGTTAGAAGAAGAATTTGACCTCATCACATAGTGAAATTAGAGCCGTGCCCTTCCTGCTGAAGGAAAGTCAATGGGAAAGCCCTGCCCTAGGGCAAAGAATCTTCCCAAGTCACAAGTGGGCTGCCTGAGAGGGGGCTTATATGGTAATGAATGGTGAGGTTCTTCCAGAGAAGGAGGCAACCCCATACCACTGTGCTTCTGGAGCAATGGCACCATCAATTCCAGTGCCTTACAGTTGACCAAGTCTTGCAATAGGGCAAGGAGAAGGGATCCAATTCTCTCTGTATCATAGAAGCTTTGAGCCATGGAGATTCACTGGACTTTAGACATTATCTAAAATGAGAAGAGGAGACTATATGGGCCTGAGAGGTTAAGTGACTTTTACAAGGTGCCACAGTGGACTTTCTGGCAGAGCTGGATGGACGCCAGCTCTGCTTCCTTGCAATCCTGCCAGAGTTCCATTTCATTCTCCCCTCAACACTTCCAGCACATTCTTCACACTTCTGCTGGAATCTGAGCCTCTTCAGTGAAATTTTGGAAGGCTTTTAAAAATGATGATTTTTGTACTAGGAGCCAGACAAATAAGGGGAGACAGTGGTAATGATTAGGAAATATTTATGTCTTTCACACATGGGGCCTTCACATGCTGATTTGTTTACTTGGCAAATAAACTGGAGCCTGTGATGTCACTACACATAGATGATGAAAAGTTTAAACATTCATCTATGCAAACAAGGGAGAGAAAACTTGTATTTGTGAGAAACAAATAGGATTACATTAATTTGAATAAGGCTGCCTATTAAACTGTAGCATGTTACTTTGGATTCTTTTTCAACACTGGGGGAAATAAGATAACTTTCACTCACTTGGTTGAAAATGAGTATAGAAATGTTATCATCAAGATTTTATATATATATATACATACATATATATATATATATATATATATAGTGCTTTGGTGTTTTTGACAAGTAACATGAGATGATATCATAAAGATGCCTTACAGCTTCCAAGTTTTAAGAAGGGTTCAGGGAATTCCCTGGTGGTCCAGTGGTTAGAACTCCACCCTCTCACTGCTGAGGGCCTGGGTTCAGTCCCCGATCCGGGAACTAAGATCCCACAAGTCACGTGGTGCGGCCAAAGAAAGAAGGGTTCCGTTTGAGAAGACTACTTTGATTTGTGAGAGAGAAATGATCAGATAAAGGCATAAAGGTATTGGAAATTTTGGCACAGACCTAGAGTTTTCAAAATTGATTTCTACTCAGCGCTGTGCCCCTTAGCTCCAATAAGACCAGTGGCTCCTGTGGACCTGGGACCAGGACTGGGTGGCAGCAAGGGGGACCTGGGACACAAAATGTAAGGATACGTCACTCTCAAGGCTGTGCCTGCACTTGTGTAATCCTGAGATAGAGACGATGAGTTTTGCTTTCAAAGAGTGAAACTGATAGCTTAGGAGGGTGACTTTAAAGGCCAGAAAATGATGCTAGTACTACACAGATAGCTTCATGAAAGAAGGTGTTGGTGCCCTCAAACTGTGCAGGAATAAAAGGGGACAGGAGAATGAAGAGAGAGCCTAGGAGCTCAAGTAAGAAAAGGGTGTCATCCATAGAGAACAGACTGGTGGTTGCCAAGGGGGAGGGAGTTGGGAGAGGGATGGAGCGGGAGGTTGGGATTAGCAGATGTAAGCTATTATATATAGGATGGATAAGCAACAAGGCGCTACTGTATAGCACAGGGAACTATATTCAACATCCTATGATAAACCATAATGGAAAAGAAAATTTAAAAAAGAATGTATATATATGTTAACTGAATCGCTTTGCTGTACAGCAGAAATTAACACATTATAAATCAACTTTACTTCAATTTAAAAAATATTAAAACTGAAAAAAAAGAGAAAAGGGTGTCATCTACTAACAAGTAAACTCTCACACAAGATTGTCATGAGCATCTAGAGAGTGGGGTTTCTCTAACTGGAAGGTATATCAGAACACCCCGGACCCAACTCCCAGAGTTTCTGATGCAGGAGTCTTGAGAGTTTGCATCTCTAACAAGTTGCAAGGTGAGCTGCTGATCCAGAGAGATCACATTGAGAACTGCTGTTCTAGAGCCCTGTCTCTCCAACTGGGATTCCTGACCGTCTGAGAATCTAAGAATGTCTTGAAAGTTACCCCAGATTTGTTTTAATCCGTATGGTAAGGTGACAGACTCGGAGACAACTGCTTTTGAAAGAAGGGTATATTACTCATGGTTCCCAAGTGGAGGGGACATAGCACATCATTCCTGGCCAAACAGGGAAGTACTAGGGTCAATCAGGAAGCAGAAGGAGTGAGGGGAGACCATCGGCAAAAGCCTTTATTGTGGTTTTCACAAGAAGGAATGGACACGCCTTAGGATTGGCTAGTTTAAATAATTTTACTGGGCTCTGGGCTATAGGAGTGGTCCTCAGTTGTCTGGTACCTGGCCTTGGGGTGATTTAGGGCAGGGAGAACGTTGGCTTTGCGAGTGAGAGTTTGAGAAAGCATTTGGTTGGGAGTAGGGGCTATGGATTGGTTGGTTTGCATATGAAGGGTGTGCTTGAAGACAAGTTGTTTACTATCTCCAGGAATTAGCCAGCTCCAGAAGGGGCACTCTGGCCAGGATTAGCAAGGCCCCAAGATGTCAAAGCATCATAAAATACAGATAATTAATTAATTAATACAAGGAAGAATTTTCTGTTCTCTCTTTATTGTAATAATAATCTTCATTGGGGGATGGGTGTGTACTTGTAAAACCGAATCCTTTCCTGGTGATAATTCCTGATGTAAAGATAGTTTCATAAAATGAGACTTGAGTTTATGAAGTCATTGTCTCTAAAACAGGGGACAAAGGACCCTCGGAAATCCAAAAATATCTTCTTATGGGCCAAAGAGAACTTTTTCTTAACCATTAAAAGGGCTCCAGACTTAACTCTACCCCAACACCCCTCTTCAGCTGATGAACAGCAATTGTTACTTTTTAAAATTGTTTTTTATTTTATTTTTCTGGAAAAATAGAAAAAAAATATATTTTTAATAAAACCATGCCATACTCACAAGTTTTAAAATGGATTAAAAAGAAACTGGCATGGAATGCAGAAAAACATGCTCTAAGTGTAAAATTAAATATTCCAATCTAATTTGGTGTGCTCTCTTAAGAAAAGTTACAACATGCTAAATATATCATCAAGACACTTGAAATTACGCTAATTGATACTGTTCGAATCATAAGAACTTAACCCACAAACAGTAGCAAGTAGCACGTGTCATTTCAAACATTTAAATTGTTTTTCAAAAGCTAATCTCTTAAAGACAATATATAGGGAATCAACAATGTAAAAAAGTCATCAACTCATTCTCCCTACCAAGTCGTTCCTTTCTTTTATCTACTCACAAAACTTTTTTTCTCTTCTTTTTTTATTTCAAGATTTTTTTCTTTTGTTTTGCATAAAAGGAAAAAATAGTGTGATTTAATTGATACAGACTTAAGTAGTGCCAGCATATTGTCTTACTGAGACAAAACTTTTTATATACCGACCAGACTGTGTGCGTGTGTGTGCACGCGCGCCGCGCGCGCGCATGCTTACACAAAGGGTTTGCCTAAGATACTCTGAAATATTACTTTCAGGAATGCTTATGTAGGTCACTCAACTGATTCAAGAATCAAGTAATTTCGTCTGTGTGGTGGGGGTAGAGGTATCTTTCATCGTATCTCTGTGCCAAGACAAATAGGAGAAGAGAAGTCCACTCTCCTTGGAGGAGAATCTGGTGTACTATGAGGTTAAAAGCACCATCGTTTTCATCAGTTTGCTACACACTGTTACTGCTCAATGAGCAGGTGGCTATTTATAAAGTGGCGTTCTGCCTCAGCTGCACAGCATTTGAAGAGTTTTCTGGAAAAATCACATTTCCTCCCAAACTTTATTCGGGTCATTGAAGCTGAGGTTTCAGTGATACTTGAAATCTTTTCTGGGATGAAAAGTATAGAGAACTCCCCTAAAAGAACCATAATAAAATCTGGAAATGACTTCTGGCTGGGGTAGAGTTTTCATGAGGGACTTAAAAAGCCTTAAGTGTGTTCTTAGCTGGCTATAAGGGAAGCCATGTGCACCCCAGCAAAACAGAGTGGTACACAATGAAACATTTCATGGCCCACAAACTGTCCAGTACTAATTTGGATAACAGGGGCACAGAGTTTATTTTTCCTTATTTTATGTATTTTTGTCTTGCTAAAACTCAACGGCCTGCTGGGGCACCTCTACCCCCACCTTCAGCAGCATCCTTTCACCAGGTTTTCTCACATACCTTCCTCCTCAAACCCTTTATTTCTCTGACCCCTTGCCCACGTTCTTGCCATTTCTTTCTTCTCTTATTATCAGTCAATCAGTAATTAGATAAATATTTAACTCTATTGACTAAGTATTTACTAATATTTACTAGCTTACGTAAGTAAGAAACAAAGAAACCTGACATACAGTCCCTGACCTAAAGGAATATATAAATTTGAATCTTCTACTATTAGGGATAGACTCTCCTTTTTTCAATACCCATGAAGACTGCCTTTCTGAAGATTGGAGTTATTAGCAAAAGCATCAGCCAGTAGCTTGCCTGGGGTAACTCTGCAAGGTAGAAAAGCTACAAGGATTGCCTCTGGTGACAGAAAGTAAAGAAGGACACAGAGGGTCACAAAGGCCAGAGGGTTGCATTCCCAGAAGGCAGTTGTGGGAACAGGAGCAGAAACACAGAGAGTCATTCAGAAACGAAGGAAATATTTTCCCTTGCCCACAGCTGAATGTAGAATCGAAAATTAGAGAGAATTTGCAGAGATAGAGTCAGATATTCTATAAGTAGTACAGAGGAAAGGAGTTTCAATTTATTGAAACCATATAGTGTACCAGGCACTTACTATGTGCTTTACATACATAATCTCATTTAATCCTTTTAACAATCCTGTGGGCTAACTATTACTAGTGCCATTCACCATATTGAAGAAATCGCCCAAGAAATGGCGAAAATGGTAGACTCAGGATTTGCATCAAGGTATTTCTGAGCGCAGAGTCTGTGCACTTTCCATCATGTCTTGCTGATGACCCAGTTTGAGATTGATAGTGATGTGCTGCAGGTATTTATGTCTGCCTTTCAAGCCAGAGACTGTGCAGTTACATCAACTTGCATATCATCTTTCAGAGAAGTTTTGTGTGCACATGAATGTTTTATTGTTATTATTATTATTGTTATGTTTCTAGAGGAAAATACCTATAGAATTTCAAATCACTCATGACATTTCTTGACATACACTGTCAGAATGATTTCTTTTATGAAAATATTGAATGCAGGCTCTGGAAATAAGAAAGGTTTTGCTACACATGCACTGTAGAATAATGCTCAAGCCAAAAAAAGAAAAATGGTGACCTTATTAACACAGTTCCTTCCACATAAAATTCTCACAAACTGTCAGCATCCCACAGGATTCTACCCACATAGCAAAACCTAATGCAATACTTTGAATAAAGACATCTATCTCGGTAAACTTCCATGTGGCTGTTGAAACCACCTTCAGGATAGAGAACTTTCTTTACAGGCTCTGTAATTAGATGTAAAGCTGTACAAGTCTTCTAGTGCATATGAGGAGAATCTTGAATTTAGTGTTTCAGGACCACACATGAGTAACGTGGGCATGATTCCACTCAGTAGGCAAAGCCATCTTTGGAAATCAGATGTAGTGATTTACAAAAAATGGCTCCTGCATGCTGCCACCCACTCAAACTGCACCTATGGCAGATACCTGGGAAGGATACCAACACTTTCCTTCCAGCTCAGAAGTCTTAGCCCTTCTTCATGCTGGGCACCCGTTGGTTGGAGTGGTCATTAAGTGAATGGATGAAAATGAAATCCATTTGCCATTGCTGATCTAAAAATAACTTTTCTGGAAACAAATCACATGGACATGATTCAAATGTATGCTGCCGTTGTCTTTTAGAACCATGCCAAGCCCATCTAGTTGATGAAACCTTCCTTTGGACCTCAACTGCTCCTGACCTCCTGCAGCGTATACTGTTTGAAACTTAGATTGGCATTTTACCAGAGAATGCTTGGGTTTTTATTAATTTTCTTAGACATACATGATTGACTGTACGCCTCTCACCAGTGGGGGCCACATCATGTCATACATCTCTGTTATGCTGTCATGTAGTGTTGTGCTTTGCTTTTGGAAGGTGCTCAGAACAGTGCATGATGATGTTAAGCTAATGCTTGATGGTGAGCATTTGGAAGTAGGAGTCGTGGAAGGACTAGGATGGCGTTGATGGCCCAGCATCAATTCAGTTCACCATTTACTGGAGGACGAGTCAGTGTCCACTCTTACTGCTCATGGATGAGCACAGGAAAGGAAAAGTGTTTTTGCATAATGTGTAGTTTTAGTCTAAGCAAACCACAGCCTTATCCAGAGGAAGAGGGATAGAGATAGTCCCAGAATCTCTCTTTTGGTTGATTTGTGTTGGAGAATAAGATCACCCATGTGTGACAGGACCTCTCCCAGACAGCTAAGCTCATGGGGATCCTCCGTGGGTCTCTGAGGTGGAAAGAGATTTGTGAAGCTCCTCCTTCTTTGCGGCTTGCTCCAAGCTTTCCTTTGCTCTGTCAGGTGCAGCCAGAAGCCTGAACTAGAGATCTTAGCTGTTGGACCCTCTGCCCAGGGGGTGGCGTCGTATCCTCTCCATCTTTCCACGAGTCTTCCTAATCATCCTCTGTTGTCTTGGCTTTCTGCATATGGACCCCCACATAGTAGTACAGAAAGTTTTCCTTTGGGTACTTTCTTAGTTCTTAGCCTGTGATTAGCAGTTTTAGTTCTGCCAGTATCTTGGGCAATAAAAAGAGGCATAATTATCATATATATCCTATATCATATATATGTGTATCTGTGTGTATTTATTCAAATAGCATTCTATTGTATAATCTTTATGCACAGCAATCTTTACTCAAACATCCCCACAGCAATTCGACACCAGATGTAGGGTCATTTCAAACTTCTGTGAGGGAGAAGAAGGGTCTCCAATGAGTAAGTATGAATAAATGTGGTTCTCCAAACCCTTGTCCACCTTATGTAATATGCTTATTGTATTACTGGAACAAATTTTGAAGCACAGGCAAAGTACAGAGAATAATATAACAAACAAACAAGTATGCAGAACACATAATTGAATTTTGCCATTTGCTTCAGATTTTTTTAAAAATACAAGAACAAAATTACAGAGTTGAAAGTGTGTTTATATTCTTTCTCCAGTGCCATTTACCTTTCTCCTTTCACTATTCTGAATTTTGTATCCTACTATCTTTCCAGTCTGTGTGCTTATAATCCCATCACATATATATTCCTGGTGTATTTCGCATATATTCGTATGTACGTTTACATAAATGGTATCATACCATTCATATAATTGTACAATTTGCTCTTTTATTTCAACATATCTCAGTATGTTTTTGGAGGAGAGGCAGTTCATTTATAGCAGCCACGTAGTGCTTCATTATATGAATATATCCCAATTTGATGAACATTAAGTTGTTACTAGTTTTTGCTATTATATTGGGTGGGACAAAAAGTTCGTTCGGGAACTTTTTGGCCAACCCAATAGTAATCCTACAAGACACAACACATTTTCTCCTGGAACATAAGTGAAAGTTGCTCTGGGATACATACCTTCAAGTAGGATGCTAAGTTTGTATCTTTTCAACTTTAATATTAGTGTCAAATGCATTTGCTCCAATTTATACGCTCAATCTCCTAGCTTGCCAGAGATCCATCAACCCTTGATATTTTCTGACTTTTTATTTTTTTGGTTCTGATGGTGTGAAATAGAATCTAATCTTTGTCTTTATTTGCATTTTCTTGATTACTTAGGAGGTTGAACCTCTTTTTATATGTTTATTAACCATTTGTGTGCTCTCTTCCATGAGAATTGGCCTGGGCCATTTTTCTCATCTAAGGACTAACTCCTTGCCCATTTCACACTGCCTTCACACCAGACTTCTGGTTTCCCCTATTCCTCTTTTAGCTGTGCAGACTTGACATAGACTGTTATTTTACTGATTTCCATATTGTTCTGAAGTCTTTTTGTTTAACAGCTTTACTGAGGTATAATCTCCGTACATAAAATCCACCCAATATTAGTATATGATTTTATGATTTATAGTAAAATTACTCAGTGGTACAAGCATTGTTATATAATCCAATCTTAGAACAATTCCATTATCCCCAGAAATTCTCCAGTGCACATTTTCAGTCCATCACCACACAAACCTCCAGCCCCAGGAAATACTCATCTGCTTTCTGTCTCTATGGTTGTATCTTTTCTAGAAATTTCATATAGATAGAATCATGAAATATGTACTCTTTTGTGTCTGGCTTCTATTACTTAGCATAATGTTTTTGCGGTTCATCCACATTTTTATATTTATCAACAGCTCATTTAGTTTATTCCCTTTTATTGCTGAGTAGTATACCACTAGATATACCACATTTCGTTTATCCATTCACCATTTGATGGACATTTGAGTTGTTTCTGCTTTGGGGCTATTATGAATAATTCTCTATAGACATTCACATATAAGTCTTTTTGTGGACATGTGTTTTCATTTCTCCTGGGTGGATACCTGGGAATGAAATTGCTGGGTTATATAGAAATTGTATGTATAAGTTTTTAATACGCTGTCAAACTGTTTTCCAAAGTAGTTCTATCATTTTTTGTTCCCATCAATAATGTATGAGCATGAGTTCCTCTACACTCTTGTCAGCAGTTTGTTTTGTCACTCTTTTTTTTATTGAAGTATAGTTTATTTGCAATGTTGTGTTAATTTCTGCTGTACAGCAAAGTGATTCAGTTATACATATATATACATCTTTTTAATATTCTTTTCCATTATGATTTATCACAGGATATTGAATATAGTTCCCTGTGCTATACAGTAGGACCTTGTTGTTTACCCATTCTATACATAATAGTTTGCATCTACTAACCCCAAACTCCCATTCCATCTGTCCCCCAACCCTCTCTCCCCTTGGCAACCACAAGTCTGTTCTCTATGTCTATGAGTCTGTTTCTGTTTTGTAGATAGGTTCATTTGTGTCATAGTTTAGATTCCACATATGTGATATCATATGGTATATGTCTTTCTCCTTCTGACTTACTTCACTTAGTATGATAATCTCTAGTTGCATCCATGTTGCTGCAAATGGCATTTTTTCATTCTATTTCACAACTGAGTAATATTCCATTGTATATATGTACTATATCTTCTTCATCCATTCATCTGTCGATGGACATTTATGTTGTTTCCATGTCTTGGCTATTATGAATAGTGCTTCTGTGAACATAGGGGTGAATGTATCATTTTGAATTATAGTTTTGTCCATATATATGCCCAGTAGTGAGATTGCTGGATCATATGGCAACTCTATTTTTAGTTTTTTGAGGAACCTCCATACTGTTTTCCGTAGTGGCTGCACCAACTTACATTCCCACCAACAGTGTAGGAGGGTTCCTTTTTCACCACATCCTCTCCAGCATTTGTTATTTGTAGACTTTTTAATGATGGCCCTTCTGACCAGTTTGAGGTGATACCTCATTGTAGGTTTTATTTGCATTTTTCTAATAATTAGCGATGCTGAGCATCCTTTCATGTGACTGTTGGCCATCTGTATGTCTTCTTTGGAGAAATGTCTATTTAGGTCTCCTGCCCATTTTCTGATTGGGTTGTTTGTTTTTTTGTTGTTGAGTTGTATGAGATGTTTGTATATTTTGCAGATTAGGCCCTTGTTCATCACATCATTAGCAAATATTTTCTCCTAGTATGTAGGTTGTCTTTTCGTTTTGTTTATGATTTCCTTTGCTTTACAAAAGCTTGTAAGTTTGATTAGGTTTATTTTTGCTTTTATTTCTATTGCCTTGGGAGACTATGTTTTGTCAATCATTTTGATCATAGCCATTCCAGTGGGTGTGAAGTGATATTGTGATTTTAGTTTGTGTTTTAATTGGTATTGCCCCAAAGACTAATAATGTTGATCTTTTCATATGCTTATTAGACATCTGTATATAATCTTTGGTGAAGTGTCTGTTCAAATATTTTTCTCACTTTTATTGGGTTGTTTGTCTTTTATTATGGAGATATAAGAGTTCTTTATATATCCTGGATGCAAGTTATTTATCAGACATGTGATCTGACAATTTTTTCCTCAAGTCTGTGGCTTTATTTTTATTTGAAGAGCAAAAGTTTTTAATTTTGATGAAGTCTAATTTATCATTTTTTAAAAATTTTTCATGATTTTTCTGTTATAGCTAAGAAATCTTTACCTTAGTCAGGGTCACTAAGACTTCTAGAAGTTTTACAGTTTTAGCTCTGACATTTTAATTTCTGATCTGTTTTTTTTTGTTGTTTTTTTTTTTGTGGTACGCAGCCTCTCACTGTTGTGGCCTCTCCCGTTGTGGAGCACAGGCTCCAGACACTCAGGCTCAGCGGCCGTGGCTCACGGGGCCCAGCCGCTCCGTGGCATGTGGGATCTTCCCGGACCGGGGCATGAACCCGTGTCCCCTGCATCAGCAGGCAGCAGGTGGCAGGTGGACTCTCAACCACTGCGCCACCAGGGAAGCCCTCTGATCTGTTTTGAGTTGATTCTTGTATATTGTGGGGGCAAGGATTTAAGTTCTTTTTTTAATTGGCATATGTATATCCAATACTACAGTAATATTTGTTGAAAGGCTATCCTTTCCTGTTGGATTGCTTTGGCATCTTAGTTGAAAATCAATTTTTCATAAGTGTTTGGATCTATTTCTAGACCCTCTATTTTTTATCAATCTATATGTCTATCCCCATACCAGTACCATATATATAATAAGGTTTGAAAGCAGATTAAAGTCTTTCAACTTGATTATTTCATTTCAAAACTGTTTTGGCTATTCCAGATTGCTTGCATTTGCATACACATTTTATGATCAGCTTGTCAATTTCTACTAAAATCAAAAACCTGCTGGAATTTTGATGTTAATTTTGTTGAATCAGTAGATCAATTTGGGGATACTTGCCGTCTCAAGAACATTGAGTTTTATAATCAATGAATATGGTACATCTCTCCATTTACTTAGGCCTTCCTTAATTTTTTCGTCTTATTGAGATGTTATTGACATATATTTAAGTTTAAGGTATACAATGTGATGATTTGAATCAAGTATATATTGCACAATGATTACCACAGTAAGATTAGTTAACACCTCTGTCTCCTCACATAATTGCCTTTGTGTGTGTGTGTGTGTGTGTGTGTGTGTGTGTGTGTGTGTCTAGTAATAACATTTAAGATCTACTATCTTAACAACCTTCAAGTATAAAATATAGTATTTTTAATTATAGTCACCATGCTGTGCATTAAATCCCCAGAACTTATTCATCTTATAACTGGGAGTTTATACCCTTTGACCCACATCTTCCCATTTTCCGCATCCCCCAACCCCTGGCAACCACAATTCTACTCTCTGTTTTCTATGAGTTCAGCTTTTTTAGATTCTGCTTATTAGTGAGAACATACAGTATTTGTTTTACTCTGTCTGACTTACTTCATTTAGCATAATGCCCTCAAGGTCCATCCATGTTATTGCAAAAGGCAAAATTTCCTTCTTTTAATGGCTGAATAATATTCCATTGTGTATATACAACATCTTCTTTATCCATTCATCTGTTGTCAGATACTTAAGTTGTTTCCATGTCTTGCCTATTGTGAATAATGCTCCAGCGAACATGGAGGTTCAGATATCTATTTACAACACTGATTTCATTTCTCCCATATATATACCCAGAAGTAAGATTTCTGGATCATATGGTAGTTCTATTTTTTAAGTTTTTGAGGAACCTCCATACTGTTTTCTATAGTGGCTGTAACAATTTACATTACCAACAATGGTGTACAAGGGTTCCCTTTCCTCCATGGCCTCACCAACACTTGATTTCTCTTGTCTTTTGATAATAGGCACTCTAGCAGGTGTGAGGTGATATCTCATTGTGGTTTTGATTTATATTTCTCTAATGATTAAGATGTCAAACATCTTTTCATGTACCTGTTTAGGCCTTCTTTAATTAATCCCAGCAATGTTTTGTAGTTTTTAGTGTACAGGTGTTTTACTTTGCTATAGGTTGAATGCTTATGTCCCCCTCAAGATTCATATGCTGAAATTTTAACCCCCAAGGTACATTTAAGAGGTGATTAAGTCTTAAGGGAGAGCACTCATGAATGAGATTAGTGCCCTTATAAAAGAGGCAGAGAGATCACTTGCCCCTTCTGCCATGTGAGGACGCAGCAAAAAGATGGCACTCTGTGAATCACGAAGTGGACGGTCACCAGACACTAAATCTGCCAGTGTCTTGATCTTGGACTTCCCAGCCTCCAGAACTGTGAGAAATAAATTTCTGTTGTTTATAAGCCACCAATATATGGTATTTTGTTAGAGCAGCCAAAACAAAGATATACTTCTTTCATTAAAATTATTCCTGAATATTTATTTTTTAATACTATTGCAAATGGAACTCTTTTTAAATTTTATCTTTTAATTCTTCTTTGCTAGAATATGGAAATGCAATTGATTTAATCCTGTATCCTGTGACCTTGCTAAACTTTCTTACTAGTTCTAGTAGTTTTTTATGTTCCTTAGGATTTTCTACATACATAATTATTTCATCTGTGAATAAAAATAATTTTCCTTCCTTTCTTCTTCCCTACGTGCTTTTATTATCTATTCTCATGCCTTACTGCACTGGCTAGAATCTCCAGTGTAATGTAGAAGTAGGGACATATTTATCTTTGCCTTATCTCTGATCTTAAGGGGAAAGCGTTAAATCTTTCACCATTAGTATGATTTTAGTGCTAAGTGTTTCATAGATGCCCTTTTATCAGGATGAGGAAATTTCCTTTTACTCCTAGTTTGTTGAGTGTTTTTATCATGATGGGTGTTAGGGTCTATCAAATGTTTTTTCTTCATTTCTTGAGATGATCATTTTTTTGTTTCTTTATTCTGTTAAGATGGTGTCTTATATTAATTGATTTTTCAGATGTTGTATCAACCTTGCATTCCATAAACTCCACTCAATTTTAATATGTAATGCTTTAATATGCTGCTGAATTCAGTTTCCTAATATTTTGCTAAGGATTTTTTGTATCTATATTTATGAGAAATATTTGTCTGTAGTTTTCTTTTTTTGTGATATGTGTTACTGGACTTATGAGTTGGAAAGTATTTCCCTCTCCTCTGTTTTCTGAAAGAGTTTGTGTAGAATTGGAATTATTTTTTTTCCTTAAATATTTGATAAAATTTACCAGTGAAGCCTTCTGTGCTTGGGAAAAATTTAAATTATTAACTTAATTTCTTTACTTTTTGTTCCAGAAATTTGTCCATTTCAATAAGTTGTCTAGGGCTTCCCTAGTGGCGCAGTGGTTGAGAGTCCGCCTGCTGATGCTGGCGGGGGGGACACAGGTTCGTGCCCCGGTCCAGGAAGATCCCACATGCCACAGAGCGGCTAGGCCTGTGAGCCATGGCCACTCAGCCTGCACGTCCGCTCTGCAATGGGAGAGGCCACAACAGTGAGAGGTCTGCGTACAGCAAAGAAAAAAAGAAAACAAAAAAAAAACCAAGTTGTCTAATTTGTTGGCATAAAGTTGATCATAGTACTACCTTTTAATCTTTTAAATTTATGTACTTCTGTAGTGAATTCCTCTCTTTCATTTCTGATTTTGATAATTTTTATCTTTTCTGGTTTTTTTCTTGGTTAGTGTAGCTATATTTTTTGTCTTTTCAAAGAACAAACTTTTGGTTCTGTTGACTTTCTGTATTGTTTTTCTGGGTTTTTTTGGGGTTTTTTGTTTCTTTTGTTTTTTTTTTTGCAGTACGCGGGCCTCTCACTGTTGTGGCCTCTCCCATTGCGGAGCACAAGCTCTGGAAGCGCAGGCTCAGCAGCCATGGCTCACGGGCCCAGCCGCTCCGCGGCACGTGGGATCTTCCCAGACCGGGGCACGAACCCATGTCCCCTGCATTGGCAGGCGGACTCTCAACCACTGCGCCACCAGGGAAGCCCCTGTTTTGTATTTTATTGATTTCTCCTCTTACTTTTATTACCTTCTATCTTCTTACTTTGGATTTCAGCTCTAGGTGTTTATTCCTGTTTCTCTGTAGCTTAGTGTCTAGCCACTGATTTCGGCAAAGTTATGCTGAAACATCTCAAACCTATAAGATTTTCACCTTCTACTGATTGATTTCTGTGTGGGTTGGGGGATACATTCAAATTTGCTACTAATTTTCAATTCTCCCTTGGTTTTTACCCTTTGCTCAATTTTCTTGGGTTTCCTCTGTGCCTGTGTGTAGTTTCTTAGATATCCAGATATGTGGAGATCTTACCTCAACCCTTTTATAGCTCTGTCATTTCCAGGATCTCACTGTTAAATTTTTGGCTTGTTACTCAACCGACCCAGGACTTCGTCCTCAAGCTGAGAATGCTGTGGATTCTCATTTGTTTTCTATCAAATTTGTTAGTTGTAGCTGATGGAACCATGATTAAACCACACCCATCCCCAATTGAATCTTCATCCTCTAGTAGCAGAGCTGTTGGTTTTCACGGCCAGCTGCATGCTGGTAAAATTAAGTTCTTACCAATGAAGCTGGGAACAGTGTATGTAAGCAGACCCAGGAATGAAAGCCATAGACTCCTGCTGTTCTTACCTGAAGCTCAAGCAATTTCTCAAGAATAAATGCTTCTCAAATTGTTTTCTACCTTTGGCCAGTTCCAAAGCTCTAAAATGGTTGTTTTCGACACTTCGGTTCAGTTTTACTCTTGTTCTTTGCTGAGAGGATTCAGCAATGTCTTAATGCCTTCACACCATAACCTGAAGTGTTTCCCCTGTTTTCTTTCTAGTGAAATTCTTAAGGTTTCTCATAGTCTCTCTTTTGCCTTCTGGTGCCAGAAATATCAGAAAACTCTGGATCTCATCTCCTGGCTTGACCATATTCCAGGATGCTCTTGGTCGGGCAATTCATTCCCTTGAACAGAACTTCCATCTGACTATCCTCATCCTCATCATGGAACCTGGAAGCTTAGTTCTAACATAGTGAAATTTTCCGTGCATAGAGTAAGTTTTCACATGCCAAATCTTCTGCATGATAATGAGATTATTTGTATATCCAATTAGTAAAAAATTTTATTTTACTGGAAACAACCTAAAATTTGGAACAATTGCATTAAGACTGGAAATCTGGCAATCCTAGGTATGAACAGGAGACAGTTTACTTGGATTATGAAAGAGGACATAAAATTTGGGGTTGAGCAATTTACAAAAACTTTTAAATGTTGAGTGCTAGTTAAGTGTAGGTTGTAAGGTCTTTTATTACAAACCTCAATTCACAAGGCAAGAAGGTATCCACTGTGTCTAGCAAGGGTGTGGCATGAGTCCCAAGCAGTCTAGGCGGATAATATTTACTGTTGTCCTTAAGCAAATTAGAAAAGAACTGAGACCAGAAAAGTTATCTTGAAGGTGGTTGCTGTAGAATAGGAGGGGGCTTTGAAACCATTTGTAAATTGTTGTGTCATGGTGGGTTTTACCAGTGAACGATAATCCCAATTTAAGAGAGGCAATATTGTATGGTAGTTTTACAGCATATTCTTTGGAGTCAAACACATTTAACTATAGTAGGGAACCAGAAAGATCCCCTGCCTAGATTTTCCTGCTCAAACCATCTTTAGAAAACTGATATTTTTGTGCAGGGCATCTGGTAACCCCGTTCACAGAGATCTATTTTTACCTGCAATTCACAACTAAGGGGAACTTTAGGTCTGACAAATTTTAAAATTCCAAGGACCACAAAATGCTAAGGATTCCCTTTTTTGAGGGTGTGGGAGTAGTATCCTGGCAGTAACAAGACTGTGGGTAACCCCCTCTCAATTCCCACAGTCTTGTGGATCCCACCAGGCTGCTACTAAAATCAGAAGCAAGGTTTGTCTGGGCTAGCTTGGGGTTCTAGGCCAGGTCAGAGGTAATTAGGGTCCATCGTAGGATCAGTGATATGGGAGTGGAGAGATGGTGAAGCTTCCAAGACTGGGGAGGAGGGCTATTTTTAAAATGTTTCTTAAAGGCATTCTTTAAAAACAAACAAAAATAAAAGGGGAAGAGGAATGAATTGGGAGTTTGGGATTGACATATACACTCTACTATATTTAAAATAGATAACCAACAAGGACCTACTGTATAGCACAGGGAACTCTACTCAGTATTGTTTAATAACCTAAAGGGGAAAAAAATTTGAAAAAGAATAGGTATATGTATATGTATAACTGAATCACTTTGCTGTACAACTGATACTAACACAACATTGTAAATCAGCTATACTCCAATATTATATAAAACTTTAGAAAAAAAACCCTCTATGTTATAACTATAAAACCTTATTAAAAATTATCTTGACAAATTTTCAGGTCAGTTTGAACCCTTTGAGATAGGTCATGTGGCTGGTGCTACCTGTTCACAGGAGCACAAGAGGCCTATAATTCAAAAGAGTATGCACTGAATACCTAGAATTTTTGAATCTTTTCAGCACTTTGCTAAATGCCATTAATACTATACTGCAGAAGTTCTCTTTGTCTTTTTGACATCAGCATTCAAAGGAAACTGTATTGCAAATATAATGTACCTCATTTTCTTACTACTTGAGATACCCATTTTTACATTCTGAAATTGAGATACATTTTTCAATCAACCTATTCATTTAATGTGGTAGTATTCCTTATTTCTTTGAAAAACTCTTATTAAATCCAAGGTATATCTTACAATCTATGAGGTTTTAGAATAGAAGAGACAGTGAAAGTGTTAGGAGCATGCACTCTGGTTAGGCAAGAACAACATTTGAATTCTTCCTTCATAAACTACTGGTTCTGTGACCTTGGACAAGATACTTAATTTTTCTAAGCCTGAGCTTTCTTGTTTGCAAAATGGGGATAATAATACCTATTTTGAGAATAAAATGAGATAATATACATCAACTAGGAGTGAATGGTCAATTAATATAAGCTATCATCATGATATATTCATTTTTCCTTCCTGTTTTATCCTTGGATGGCAAGTATTATCTGGTTTATACTCCAGAAATCAGGCTGAGGGAAAATTTATCAAACCACTAGTATGTATGGAGGATCTCTTATGTATTCAGAACCATACGAGGCACTTTGCAGAAAGTTATAGAATCATGGTATGGTCTCTGCCCTCAGGGTTCTTATAACCTTGTTGAGGACAAAAGATAAACTCAGATCAGAGAATATATTTTTTAATAATTGGTACTTATATAATTTAACATCTAGTTATGTAAATCAGAACAAAAGTGACTCAGCACTGCTTAAAGGAAGGGACTTCAATTCATGGGAATAACATGGATCCTAGAGTCAGTTCATGGTTCAAATCCTGATTCTATCATTTACTAGCTATGTAACCTTGGGAAAGTTATCTAACTTCCTTGAGCCTCCATTTTCTTGTTGATAAAATGAGGGCAACCATATCTATGTTACAGGGTTGCTATGGGAAGTAAATATAAAGTCCATGGCCTCTATCTGGCACTTAATAGGTAGTAGTGATTATTTGATACATGTTTGTTTCCTCTACAGCACAGCACCTAACTCAGCGATCTATACAGAAATATGTAATCAGCAAATGTTTACTGAACTGAAAAATTAGCATTTGTTCGGTATTTTCTTCTTCAGGCTGTTTTATTCACTGCTGTAATACATAGGCTCATGGTGATCATCCAGGTGAAGTAAATTGGTGGACAATTTTTGGGCTGTTATATTTTCAGAACCCATCTATGATCTGGAAAAGATTCATGAATTCAAATTAAGTAAAAGGTCATTGTCTTCACCATCTCACTGATGAATATTCTAGCAGTCAATTCTAGCAGGAAATGGTATAAATTTCCTCCTTGAGATTTACCGTACTGTATGTGTGTTATCTTATCCAGAATACTCTATACAGGCAAATGGATAGCTTTCCATATTAGATGTTCTTGAGAAAAATAGCAAATTACAAAGTTACTCAGTCAGTTTTCCCATTAAGGAGATTGCTTTCTGGTTAGCTTGTCAAGGGAACATTTGCTTAACAACAACAACAACAAAAAGCCTCCCTATGAACTGAAAAATATCCTAGGCTTAATCTTGCACTAATTACAGCTGGATTTTCTTAATTCATTTCACAAATATGTGTAAACTCCCACAATGTGCAAGGAGTTGTAGTAGGGGATATGGGGGGAAAACATATATGGGAGGTATTCTCTACTTTCAAAGGGTTTTGTAGCAGAGAGAGGTACAAAAACAACTATAACATGAGGCAAAATATTATTACGTGGCTTAAGAGAGGCGCAACATGCATTAGGAACATGAAAGATGGGGAGATTGATTTAGGAACTATGAAAACTCCAGGAGGATATGGGACCTAACTTCAATTCCTGAAACAAGCTGAGACCTTCTTAAGCTCTGTTGGCTACTGAAGCCAGTAAGTTTTATCGAAATCTTACATCCACTTTGGGCAGAACAATTCGTACTTTTGTGACTTTGCAAACACGGCTGATCCCCAGCTTTGACATACAACGTCAACAAACACCTACTTTCTTTCTTAAGCTTTCCCCTTTCCTCCCTTCCACAGGTTGGCACTCTTTAGGTGACCAACCCTAAATATCCCAGCTTTCTTGGCTCCTGATTGAAGTCAAAATCTATTATGTGGAGTTTGTATTTTCTAAGGGTATCGAGTTACAAATTGGCTCTCTATTCTTCACAACCTATTTTGCCTCATAAAAATATCAAATTTATCAATAAAACAAATTTCAAAAAGAAAACGCAAATACATGTTAATTTGAAATATAAATATTTATAAGATATGTAAAATGAAGCACTTATAAAAGCTGTATTTTAAATACTCTTTTGGAGGATTTTTTCTGGGAAATAGGTAAGTTAAGCCTTCTTAAAATAAATAGTTAATGAAGTTTGGATTAAAGACCACTTCTTTTTTATTTCTTGGTAAATCTCCTTCCAGTAAGCATAAGCATTCATAATTAGGGTCATCTGTCTCAAATTTTTTTCTCTGCTGATTTGTTGTGGATAAATGCTTCTAAAAATCTCTGAAAGGCAAATGCTAGTGGGAGGCAGTTTCCATGGTGACTTCAGAGTTTGCATTGTTGTTTTTAGACATCATAAATACGGGGGTTGTTTTTGCTTGTTACTGTGCAGATCTTACTCATGATAAGAAAGGGTACAAGGTGAGGAGGGTGTGGCCAGTCCAGTGGTCTGGGCCTCCTGTGGTATATGTTTAGAATCTTTGTGTCTCTCATGTCTATGTGTCTGTTTCATTTGATGCTGAATCTGATCTGAGGTGGACAGGGAACTCAGATACCCAGATGAGCACACCAGAGAGCTATGCAGGCAGCATGCACAAAGGGGTTGGGGGAAGGGTTTCCATAACAAGTGAATGAAAGTTGATGAATGTATCTTAATAAAGCAGAAAATACAGTACTTTTTTCCCTGACAAACTCATTCTCTCTCTAAGAAAAACTATTTTAAAGTTTAAAGTAAGAAGCGAAAGAAGAGCCACGTCTTACTGCAAAGTCAAATTCATTTCCCTTTACCATCATAATGGACATATTTATAAAACATTAATATTAGGAGAATGAGAGTCTGTACGTTACACAACATTTGTAATAACTTCATTTACATTAAGACAGGTATTTCCAGATAATATACCCTTATGGAATTTGGAACTCTATTTTTTTCCTTCAAAAGTCACATTACAACTTATGTAGTAAAGAATTCAACCTTGCCCAAAGAGAGGTCTGCCCCTTGTCCTATGCTCCTGGGAAGTAATTTCTAAGCCCCTGGAATGTCTTGCCTTGATAAAACTGTCTTTGTTTATCTGGGGGCTATGAGGCTGCTTCAGATAGTCTAACAATGTGATTTAGGGCGGGGCCTTTGGGTCATGTAGTATCAGTTTGACCAATTGAAGGGTTGGAGACTGAGGTCAGTAGAAAACCAGATCTATGTGACTGAGCTCCAATAAAGACCCTGAACGTGAAGGCTCAGGTCATTGTTATCAGGAAAGTGAGCACTGGGAGAGGACAGGCAGAAGCTCTGCATGTAGAACTTTCCTGAACTCTGCCCCTTGCGTCTCTTCCCTTGGCTGGTTTTAATCTATATCCTTTCACTATAATAAACTGTGAGGATAACAGCTTTCAGTGAATTCTGTGAGTCCTATTAGCTAATTATCAAACCCAAGGGTGGCTTGGGGGGCCCTTGAACTAGCAATCAGTGTCAGAAGTAAGGGTGGTCTTGGGGACTGTTCCCTAAGTTGGCACAACTTTAAAAGAAGTTTTTTTAGAGAAGTTGGTAAGGTTCCCTCCTGTTACAAATTGGGTTCCCCAGGAAACAGATCTTGAGACTCTGAGATCTGTGTGCAGGAGATTTATTGGGGAATGTTCTAGGAACAACCCCTGTGAGAGAGCAAGGGAAGCAGGATTGGACAGAGGGAATGTCACAACAGGAGGTCTCAGCTGCTCCCTTGGGAAGCTCTGGAGCTGGGATGGGCTTTCAGAGTTGGCATGAACTGAAGCAAATGGACTGGGCCTTTATACGAACCCTCTTCACCTCCTCCACTCGCAACCCATTATTACATATAGGTTATACCCAGGGAGGGTGTGTAACCTTTGCTGAGACAGCAACCATGGGGAGAGACTCAGCTGTGAGTCATCATCAGCCAACACTCCTAGTGGCTGGAGAAATGAGTGCCTTAGGCATAAAGAGAAGATCTAGATGTGGCACCAGATTCTCCTCTATACCTCCCTTTTTAATTTTCTCTGGGTTCTACTGAGTGACTATCAGGGCCAGGGACAACTTAAGTGGCTCTCATTTTGTGAGATGAAGATCACAGAACAGGGTGTAGGTGAAAGTCTTCTTTGGAAAACCTCATGTAGAATTACATGTTCCTACAAAATAAAATACTTGGGGAGAGACTGTTTCAATTCACCTCTCTGCCATTACATGATAGAGAGGAAAGAGGTGATGGGGAGCAAAGACAAAGAAACAAAGAACATAAAGAAACAAATTCCAACTGAAGCGCAATCACAAATAAATACAAGACATCATTAAAATTACCATGTGTGTTTGTGGAGAAAATAGTTTGGGATTTTAGAAAAGTTAAAAAAAAAATGGTTCTGAAGAACCTAGGGGCAGGACAGGAATAAAGAGGCAGACATAGAGAATGGACTTGAGGACACGGGGAGGGGGAAGGGTAAGCTGGGACGAAGTGAGAGAGTGGCATGGACATATATACACTACCAAATGTAAAATAGATAGCTAGTGGGAAGCAGCCGCATAGCACAGGGAGATCAGCTCGGTGCTTTGTATCCACCTAGAGGGGTGGGATAGCGAGGGTGGGAGGGAGATGCAAGAGGGAGGAGGTAAAGGAATATATGTTTATGTATAGCTGATTCACTTTGTTATACAGCAGAAACTAACACACCATTGTAAAGCAATTATACTCCAATAAAGATGTTAAAAAAAAAAGTTCAAGTGTAGCAGATGCTGCCAGTGCCTTACCCATGTCCCTGTGTCTATCCTGGAGAGTTCCCTACATACAGTTTCCTGTGCCTCAACCGAGGGTGTTTGACTACTTTGACCAGAACCTGAGACAGTCCAGAAGTACCACAGTGTCAATGCCACAGGGGTGCCCCTCAATTGATGTGGGGTGGAAGTTAGTGGGTACATACCCCAGCTTCCTTGATCCTCAAAGGGATATTTCTGAAGCCTGTTCTAAACAGTGCTGTTCAATGCAGTAGCCACCAGCCACATGTGGCTCTTGAGCATTTTAAACTGCAGCTAGTCTGATTTGAGATGTGCTGTAAGTATAAAATACATGCTGGATATCAAAGTCTTAGTATGATAAAAGACTATCAAATATCTCATTGATATTTTTCTATTGATCACACATTGAAATGATAATATTTAGATATATTGTGATAAATGAACTGTATTATTATCATTCTTCTTACCTGTTCCTTTTTAGTTTTTTTAATGTGGCTATTAGAACATTTTAAATTACATATGTGGCTGGCATTTTATTTCTATTTTACAGCACTTTTCTAGTCTCAGAAAATCCCCAGAGAATTGAAGCCCAGTTGCCTATAGGTATAATCAGCTCATTAGCAAACCCTTTGTGGATTTCTCCCTTCCCTGTCTTACTCCCTCATTCTCTCATCATGCTTCCCGGGATCACCTCCCAAATAAACTACGGGTGCCCAAGCCCTTGTTTCAGGGTCTGCTTTGAGTAGGTGCATGGGTAGGGGTTGAGGGGCAAACTAGAGACATTAGATGAGCTATTCTTTTATGACCTGAACCCAGAAGGTTCCTGGTGCTACTAGAGTTATGATCCCCTCCTCCCATCAAAAATTTCTTTTGACCCTTTAATGCACCTAAGAAAAAGTTCATACTTTAGCATGGCATATGAGATCCCTCACCATCTGCCCAAGATATACCTCACCTTGAAACTCACAGACTTGTTACACTGCATGTTTGTTATATTTCCTTACTCATATATTCTTTTCTCCAAACCTGAAATTTGATTTCCCTTTCTTTCCTCTCTCTCTCTGGCAAATTCTCATCCATATTTGAGCTCAATTGTCAACAATTATGTTAGATATTCCCTAGAGTATCTAATCTCTTGGAATCTTACCTCTTGGTAATCCCACAATTTCCTTTTCCGTATATTGAAGTGTTACAAGCCATATTATAATTACCCCCTTTTGTCTATCTCCTACATTGTAATTACTATGTGCTAAGAGCACTCTGTTTCTCCAGTAGCAAGCATAAAAGCTGACTGTGAAATGTGGACTGAAGAGTCTTAGGGGCCTTAGAACAGGACTTCTCAAAGGTTTCCATTTAAGAAGCCATGACTGGAAGGGATGATAGGATGTGAGGGGAGAAGTGAATAGCAGGAGAGTATTCACTATGAGACAAACTCATGGCAGTAAGTAAGATTTCATAGCTAATCTAAAAAATCCATACGGAATTTGTATTTTACTCTATAATCTGTCTCTGTATTTTAGTATTAAAATGTGTTAAACTGACGCTAGGGAAACAAAACACACAAATTCTTTCCCACTTGTCTCATTAGTTAATAGGCAAGATGCTTTGGAGTTGAATTTATTAATTAAAAAATACTGTACTGAACTGAAGCAAGCAAAAATTACCTGGAAGATTCAGTATTAGGCAAATCCCTGCAATGTCTAGAAAACTACAATATATTGAAAGCCCAGATGCACGTAAAACCACGGATATAAATGGCAACAGCTTTTTTTCTTGTCTTTCCTTTCTCTTTTTGTTTTCATTTTCCTTTTCCTTTTCTCTTCTCTTCTTTCCAAGCTTCTATGCTTTCTTCAATGTGTGTTCTTGGTGCCTTTGTCAAAGATTAATTGACAGTATATGTGTGGGCTTATTTCTCGACTCTCAATTCTGTTCCACTGGTCTATGCGTCTGTCTTTATGCCAGTACCATACTGTTTTGATCACTATAGTTTTGAAATACAGTTTGATATCAGGAACTGTGATGCCTCCAGCTTTGTTCTTTCAGGGGGTTGTTGTGGCTATTTGGGATCCTTTGTGGATCCATACACATATTAAGCTGGCAGCATGCAGTTGCACAGATGCAGGGACTGGCTGTAGGCACACACAGAGGTGTAGGTCAGTGACAGGAGTCAGAACTGGATCCAAGCCTACAAACAGCTGTGCAGGCCTTGGCTGTTGGTGTGTACTTGTGTGGCTACAGAGGCTCCCCATGTGCATATGCCCAGTGGTGGAGGCTTGTGATGCAAGATGGTGCTGGTGGCATGCAGGTGCACAACTGCAGGGGCTAGCTGCACACACATACAGCAATGCAAGCCAATGACAGGATTCAGGGCTGGATCCAGGCCCACAAGCCTCTGTGGGGACCTTGGCTGTCTGCATGCACACGCAACTGCAGAGGCTGGGGCTGGCTGCCACTGTGGATCCCTGGCCCTGGTGGGGAGGGGGGGCAGAGGGAGTGGGAAGGAACCCAGGCAACAGGCATCTGCAACCACGATAACTTGTGGGGCAAAAACCTCAGCAGTAAATTCTGCAGGGGGTCTGTGGTGGCTTTACTTTTTTTTTTTTCCCATCTCTGCTCTAACACTCAGCACTTTCTACTCCATCTTCTTCCTTATCACTGCTTTTTGCACTATGTTGGTCAGTGCATTTCACACAGTGTGAACACTGTAAATATTTGTTCAATATGGTTACTTCATGAAAGTGCCTGTTTTAAAATGAGTGTGCTAATGTGGTAATGGAGAGAAGTGAGTTTTTAACTTTATTATGACTGAGTTATGGTATTTTTTTTAAATATGGAAAATAAAAAATGCAAAATGTCAAAATCCTTTTATAAAGTGGGGTGCTGGCCTTTCTCCCCCTTTTTTCCCTGTAACTGCCTAACAAAATTTGTTTCCAAATTAAGCCAGCAGTAGATTCTTCAGCATTATCACTCAGTGGTAATTTTCTGAGACTTTGGTTTTTCAACCTCATGTTATAAAATGCGGTGCTTTTCTGTTCAATTTAAGATACCAATTACTCTGGCTGCTTTGAAAGGCATCACAGCAGTATCTCCTCAGTTAGCTCAGTGCATTGAAGTGTGTATAACATCACTAGGCAGAAATAGTCTCTTGTTCCTTCTACTCCAGGCAAATCTGAAAAACGTCTGTGGGGAATTGGATAAACATAGCACAGGCACAAGGGAAAGGGTCTTCTTAATTGCATTTTTAAAAACTGGATTACCCTAATATTCAATCTGGGATCTGGTAAGTTCTCAGCTCCTTCATCACCACTACCCAGATCTAAGGTACTATCATCTCTTACTTGAAATCCTGCTGACTCCACCTCCCCCCCCCCCCCCCATAGTTTATTATCCACATAGAAGCCACCTGATCTGATAATGTCATTTGGCTCAAAATCCTCCAGTGGTTTTCCATCTCACTCAAAGTAAAATCCAAGTTCCCATTACATGATCTAATCCCCTGATAACTCTTTGACCTTATTTCCTACCTCTCCAGCTCTTCATTCCTGATGTATTGGTAGTTTTGCTATTTCTTGAACTCATCATACACACTCCTATCTTGGGGCCTTTGCAGCGTCAGTTCCCTCTTCCAGGAAAACTCTTCCCTCAAATACCCACTTGCTTCATTCTGCATTGTCTTTTGATGTCTGTTCAAATGTTACTTTATCTAATAGGACTCTCCTTTCTGATAACAAAAGAATATTCTCTATATCCTTACCCCACATTATTCTACATCTGCATTGCAGTATTTGTCATCACCTGGCTGTATATATTTATATTTATACTTAATCCTTGTTTATTTGCATATTGTCTTTCTCCCCTGACTAGAATGTCAGTTCCATGAGGGCAGGGACTTTGTCTGATTTGCTCTCTCCTATATCTTTTAGGACTACACCTGGTGTATAGGAAGGTCTTGGCAAACACTTGTTAAATGGTTGACTCCAGGTGCTATAACTACTCCTGACTAACAGAATTAGCCTCAGGCTCACATAAGCATACACTAGGCTCTATTTTCCTTTGTATTAATACCTAGTGATGTCTAATATGGTCCTTTCATTCCTCTCCAGGACTGAGTAAGCTTCTCATGGGCAGGAACTAGGTTCTGAGTCACTGGATGATGTTTAAAGGGCTAGGACCAGAGGGGAAGGATGATCTTGTAGGTGTTACTGTGATTAAAAAGGCAGAGTAGGGAATTCCCTGGTGGTCCAGTGGTTAGGATTACATGCTTTCACTGCTGAGGGCCTGGGTTCGATACCTCGGCAGGGGAATTAAGGTTCCCCCCAGGCTATACAGCCAAAAAAAAGGGGGGAGCAGAGTAGTAATGGACCTCTACAGCACTTTTCCATCCCACATGACCCACATTTCTGCCCAACATGATGGCAACTAAGAGGAATGCTGGTAACCTGTACTGTTTTTTGTTTTTTTTATTTTAAACTGCTGGATTTCTAAAGCCAGAGAATTCCAGTGGCAAATTCCTTATTGTGTGATTTACTAGCAAGTCCGTTTTGACAGCTATTTCTCCACAAAGAAGAGTAGGTAATGGAGAGTGGAAAGAAGACTGGTAAATTCTTTTTTTGAAAGCTAGATCAAAACTCTTTCAGGGATGTGAAAGGTAGTCAAGCATTCTTTAATCTGCTGGCAACAGTAAAAATCTTTGGAATCTTTAAACTGATCTGACCAAATCTTCAGGAGAGTTGGCACTATTAATACTAAGGATGGTATCATACGAAGGAAAGTTGAGGAGATTTTTTTTAAGTTATATGTTTCTTTCCCAAGATGTTTTAGTAGCTGCAAATCTATACATCAGCATACATGATAAGGGTCTTTTCTCCATTTTTTTACCAGACTAGGCCAATGGCAATAAGGTGTGGATATCCAGGAGGTTCACCCAATTTAAGGTTTTGTGTATTACTATTGAGTGACACAGTTGTAATGCTACAAGAGCAATCAATAGGTGTAGTGTTTCAATGTCTCTACTTAAAGGAAACACTGAAAACCATGGTGACTTGTACAATAAAAAAAAAAAAAAACTTTGTAAGCTTCCTCCCAAAATGCCTTGTTTGCACCAACATGGTTAATGGGAACAGAGAAACATTAAATAAGAACTCCAGGTGTTGTCTCATGGGATTGGTAATTAATTCATGCAATAAAGCACTAACTTAACTTTTCATGGGTAATTATGATACTGAAACACCAATGAAGTCTAGTAAAACTTCAAATCTTTTAAGTTACTACCAGATGTACAAGCTTTGGAATAATTCTCAGTTTCATACCAATAAATACATGCTGTATGTTTTCTTAATTTCAATTGAATATTTTTTAGTCTAAAATGAACTTGAGTGGCAATAAAATGGTATCCATAAAAATAAAACCACTGCTTATTTCACATTTGAAAGTTAGGGTTTGGTCATCATAAAGCCTGAGTTAACAGTGTCTCAGACTTATAACTTCTCTATTATACTGAACATCTGAAATTTAGCACTAAAAAGACCCTAGGAAGTGAATCCAGAGTTTTCCCTTAAGAAAACTGAAAAATAGAAAAAATAGCTTCTTAATGTGTTTCCCCACATTGATTCCCCTTTGATTCTGAGAATTCATATCTCCAAGTCTGACCACTCTTTCAATGAACATTTACATAGCCCTTGACCACCCAGGTTTCTCCCTCTCCCACCCATTGAAATTTTAGGTGTCTCCATCCTGTTAGGATGGAGTCATTTGACAGAGATAGACTTGAATATTTTGGATAAATCTTGTACAGTTGTTTCCAGATTAATCATTTTAAACTCTTTCCTGCATCTCAACACCAACATTAACCATTAAACCATAAATTAAAAGGTGGAATAAGGGACTTCTGATTTCCAGTTCCACACATAAGGAGCGAGGAAGTCACCACTCTCTCCTAATAATAAGCAAACACCTGAACAGACTGAAAAACAGACTGAAAAATCAACAGTTCTTCTTGAATCCAGAAGAGAGGAGACAGGGCAAACTGTTGCCCTCAAGTTTGGAGAGACAGACAAGTGAACACAAGGAGTTGCAGTCCACCTGAGGAGAGACTCACAAGTGGAAACCACTGTAGGCACCAGTGCCAGGATAGGAAAACGTGAATTGTAATTGGCAAATATAGGCTCAGGCTGGACAACTCTAAGAGTTATAAACTCCAGGGGGACCCAGTCATGGGGGACCCCACAATATTATGAGATTTACCTCTAGGAGTTCTACCAGATTCCCACAGTAAATATCAGAGAAAAATTACCTTGGGCAGGGGGAGGGGAAAATATCAGAGAAAAATTACCTGCAGGCAGGGGGAGGGGAAAAGTAACTGATCTGAAACATTACAGAGGACTCTGTTCTTAAGGCCTGCTCTGAGGGGACATGAGTTAATCAGTGCCTAACCAGCTGGGGTATTATCATAACCTAACTAATCTGGGGAAGGGAAATACCCAATTCCAGCCCACTCTAGCCATCTTGTCACATGGAAAGGGAGAGAAAAAACTGAAAAACACCTGTGAAGTTTACAGTGCAGAAGCACAGGCTTAATAAAGATTGATACCTAATTATAGGATTATAGAATGCTTCCCCTTATCTCACACCTCACCACTTATTACTAAAGGCTTATTTACAGCAGTTCTTTTACCCAGTATATGATGTCTAACTTTCAAGAAAAAAAAATACAAGGCATACCAAAAGGCAAAAAAACACAATTTGAAGAGACAGAGCAAGCATCAGAACCAGACTCAGGTATGGCTAGGACGTTATAATGATCACCCAGTAATTTAAAACAACTATGATTAATATGTTAAGCATTCTAATGGATAAAGTAGACAGCATGCAAGAACAGATGGACAGTGTAAGCAGAGGTATGGAAATCCTAAGAAAGAACCAAAAAGAAATGCTAGAGATCAAAAACACTGTAGCAGAAATGAAGAATGCCTTTGGTAGATTTATTAATAGATCAGACATGGCTAAGGAAAGAATCTTTGAATGAGAGGATATATTACTAGAAAACTCAAAACCGGAAAATCAAAGAGAACAAAGACTGGAAAAACAATTGAACAGAATGTCCAAGGACTGTTGGACAACTACAAAAAGTGTAACATACATGCAATGGGAATACCAGAAGAAGAAGGAAAGGAGAAGAAAATAGAAAAAATATTTAAAACAATAATGACTGAGAGTTTCCCCAAAATTAATATCAGACACCAAATCACAAATCCAGGAGGCTCAGAGAACACCAAGCAAGATCAATGCCAAACTTATATATATATATATATATATCTCCAAACTACAGAATTACAGATATATATATATACATATATATATATACACACATATATATATATATATATGTATATATATATATATATATATATGTATATATATATATACACACAGAGGGGAAAAACACCTTTCCTATAGAGGAAGAAAGATAAGAGTTACACCTGACATCTCCTCAGAAACCTGCAAGCAAGATGAGAGTGGAGTGAAATATTTAAAGTTTTGAGAGAAAAAAAAACCTAGAATTATGTACCCTGCAAAATTATCCTTCAACAGTGAAGGAGAAATGAAGACTTCCTCAGGCAAACAAAACTTGAGGAGAAAGACAAATGCAGTATGATATTACTTGTATCTAGAAAAGCCAATCTCATAGAAACAGAGAGTAGAATGGTGGTCACCTGAGGCTTGGGGGTGGGAGAATTGGAGAGATGTTGTTTGAGAGTACAAAACTGCACCTGGAAGATGAATAAGTTCTGGATATCTAATACACACCATAGTGATTATAGTCAACAATACTGTATTGTAAACTTCAAGGAAGATAGGAGACTTGATCTTAACTATTCCTACCACAAAAAAGAAATAATAATAATGTGATGTGATAGGGATCTTAGCTAACACCTCAATGATAATCATATTGCAATATATAAATATATCAAATCAACATGTTGTACACCTTAAAGTTACAATGTTATGTGTCAATTATATCTCAATAAAAAATTAAGGAAATTTGTTGTCAGTAGACCTACTTTGCAGGAAATGGTAAAAGAAGGTTTTTTAGAGAGAAGGGAAATAATATAGGTAGAAACTCAGATCTACATAAAGAAAAGAAGAGTTTAAAAGAAAGAATAAGTAAAGCTAAAATTAAAACTTTTTTTCTTGTTCTTAATTGGTCTAACAGATAACAGTTACTTCACAAATATAAGAACAATGTACTCAATTATATATGCTTAGGTATAATTATGTATAATTGAAATTAATGAAATGAATGACAGCAATTGTACAAAGACTGGGAGGAAGGAATTATTATAATCTGGTTATTATAAAGTACTCACACTACCTGTAAGTGGTATAGTGTTGGTTGAAAGTGGACTTGGATTACTTGTAAAATGTATATTGCAAACTCTAGTGCAATCACTAAAAATGTTTTTTTTTAAGTATAACCAATATGCTAAAAAGGAAAGAAAATGGACTCATATAAAATACTCAATTAAACAAAAAAATGAAGAAAAAGAGTAAAAGACAAAAACAGGAACAGAAACCAAGGGCAACAAATAGGAAACAGTAATGAGTATGGTAGATATTAATCCAAATATATCAGTAATCCCTTTGAGGGTCAAGCATCTAAATGTTCCAGTTAAAAGACAGATTGTTAGAATGGATCAAAAAATATGATCCAACTATATGCTGTCTACAAGAAACTCATCTTAAATATAAAGACACATATAGGTTAAAAGTAAATAGATGGAGGAAAATATACCATGCTAACACCTTTAAAGGAAAGAAGGAGTAGCTCTATTAATTTCGGACAGAGTAGACTTCAAAGTAAGAAATGTTATCAGGGATAAAGAGGGACATTACATAATGACAAAGGAGTCAATATCTCCAAGATGACATGAGAATTCTTAACATGTATGTGCCTAACAACAGAGCATCAAATTACACGAGGCAAAAACTGATAGAACTTCAAGGAGAAATAGATGAATCCACTATCATGGTTGAAGACATGAATACCCCTTTATCAGAAATACACAAATCCAGCAAGCAGAAAACAGTAAGGGCATAGGTGAACTCAACAACACCATTAATCTACTGAGTATAATAGATAGGCTACTTCATCCAGTAACAGCAGAATACACATTTTGGGGGGCTCACATGGAACATTTACCAAGATAGACTACATGCTGAGCCATAAAACATACCTTAACACATTTAAAAAAGAGAAATCATACAATGTCTCCATTCTGACCACAGTGGAATTAGACTAGAAATCAATAACATAAAGATAGCTGAAAAATCCCCAAATATATGGGGATTAAACAACACACTTCTAAATAGCACATGGGTCAAAGGAAAAAAATCTCAAGAGAAATTAAAGTATTTTGAAATAAATAAAAATGAAAATAGAATTTATCAGATTTGTGGGATGCAGTGAAAACAGTCATCAGAGGAAAATTCATAGCATTGAATGCATGTATTAGAAAATAAAAAAGACGTAAGATCAGTAATCTAAGCTTCTACCTTAGGAAATTAGAAAAAGAAGAGAATTAAATCCAAAGTAACCAGATTAAAGGAAATTCTAAGAATCACAGCAGAATCAATAAAATCGAAAATAGGATATCAATAGAGAAAATCAACAAAACCAAAAGCTGGCTCTTTGAAAAGATCAATAAAATCAACAAGCCTCTAGCCAGGCTAAGAGAAAAGAGAAAGAACACAAATACTAATATCAGAAATGAAAGAGGACACATCACTCAGGTGCCATGGAAATTTAAAGGGTAATAATAAAGGATAATAAAGTAATACTCTATGCCCACAAATTTGATAACCTGGGTGAAATGGATCAATTCTTTGAAAGACACAACTTGTGAAAACTAACAAACACAAGAAGAAATAGATGATCTGGATAGACCTGTATTGATTAAGGAAATTGAATTAATAATTAATAACCACTCAAAACAGAAAACACCAAGCCCAGAAGCATTCACTGGTGAATTCTACCAAACATTTAAGGAAGAAATTATACCAATTCTCACAATCTCTTTCAGAGACTAGAAGCAGGATGAATACTTTCCAAATCATTCTATGAGGCCAGTATTACCCAAATACCAAAATGGGACAAAGACATTACAAGGTAAGGAAACTACAGGCCAATATCTCTCATGAATAGAGATGCAAAAATCCTCAGCAAAATATTAGCAAATTTAATCCAAAAAAGTATGAAAAGAATTATACACCATAACCAAATAGTATTTACCCCAGGTATGCAAGGCTGGTTCAACATTCAAAAATCAATGTAATCTGTCATATCAACAGACTAAAAAAGAAAAATCACATGATCATATCAGTAGATGCAGAAGAAGCATTTGATGAAATCCAACCCTCTTTCATGATAAAAAAATTTTTAAAAACTCAGTAAGCTAGGAATAGAGGGGAATTGTCTCAATGTGATAAAGACTATCTACCAAAACCTACAGCTAACATCATATTTAATGGTGAGAAATCCAAAGCTTTCCCACTACCATCAGGTACAAGAAAGGAGGTTTGCTCTCACCACTCCTTTTTAACATCATACTGGAAGTCCTTGCTAGTGCAATAAGGCAAGAAAAGGAAATAAAAATTATACCAATTGGAAAGGAAGACATAAAACTGTCTATTTTCACAGATGTCATGACCGTGTATATAAAAATTCTGAAAGAACTGACCAAAAAACTCCTGGAACTAATAAGCAATTATAGCAAGATTGCAGGATGCATGGTAAATTTTAAAAAGTCAATCACTTTCTCATACATAGACAATGATTAAGTGGTATTTGAAATAAAAACACAATACCATTTACATTAGCACCTACCTCCAAAAATGTAGGTATAAATCTAACAAAATATGTACAAGGTCTATATGAGGAAAACTACAATAGTCTGATGAGTGAAATCAAAGGACTAAAAGAAATAGAAAGATATTCCATGTTCATGGATAAGGAGAATTAATGTTGTCAAAATATCAGTTCTTTCAACTTGATCTATAGTTTCAATACAATTTCAATCAATAATCCAGCAAGTTTTTTTTGTGGATATTGACAAACTAATTCAAACTTTTTTTGGAGAGGCAAAAAACCCAGAATAACCAACACAATACTGAAGAAGAATAAAGTTGGAGTACTGACACTACCCAACTTCGAGACTTACTATAAGGCTACGGTAATCAAGACAGTATGGTATTGGTGAAAGAATAGACAAATAGATCAATAGAACAGAATAGAGAGCCCAGAAATAGACACACATAAATATAGTCAACTGATGTTTGACAAAGGGGCAAAGGTAGTATTATGGAACAAAGATAGTCTTTTCAGAAAATGGTGCTAGAACAACTGGATATCCACATGCAAAAAAATGAATCTAGACACACACCTTACAACCGTCACAAAATTAACTCAAAAATGGATCATAGACCTAAATGTAAAATGAAAAACTATAAAACTTCTAGAAGATAACATAGGAGAAAACCTACATGAAGTTGGGTATTGTGATGCCTTTTTAGATCAACACCAAAGATATGATCCATGAAAGAATAATTGATAAGCTGGACTTCATTATAATTAAAAACATCTGCTCTGCAAAACACAATATCCAGAGAATTAGAAGACAAGCCACTGACTGGGAGAAAATATTTGCAAAAGATACATCTGATAAAGGACTATTATCTAAAATATACAAAGAACTGTGAAGACTCAACAATAAGAAGACAAATAACCTGATTAAAAATGGGCCAAAGACTTTTACAGGCTCCTCACGAAAGAAGCTACATAGATTGCAATAAGCATAAGAAAAGATGCTCCACATTATACGTCATCAAAGAAATACAAATTAAGACAACAGTGAGATACCACTACACACCTATTAGAATGGCCAAAATCTGGAACACTACAACACCAAATTCTAGCAAGGATGTGGAACAATAAGAAGTCTCATACATTGCTGGCGGGAATGCAAAATGATTACAGCCACTTTGGAAGACAGTTTGGTGGTTTATTACAAACTAAACATACTCTTCCTTAACGATCCAGCAGTCACGCTCCTTGGTACTTACCCAAAGGAATTGAAAACTTATGTACACAGAAACACCAACGCATGGATGTTTCCATCAGCTTTGTTCATAATTACCAAAACTTGGAAGCAACCAAGATGTCCTTCAGTAGGTGGTACATCCAGACAATGGAATATTATTCAACACTAAAAATAAATGGGCTATCAAGCCATGAAAAGATATGGAAGAAATTTAAATGTATTTTACTAAGTGAAAGAAGCCAATCTGATAAGGCTCCATAAAGTATGATTCCACCCATATGACTTTCTGGAAGAGGCAAAACTGTGGAGACATTAAAAAGATCAGTGGTTTCCATGGGTAGAGGTAAGAGGGAGTGATGCATAGGCAGAACACAGAGGATTTTTTTTAAAAAAATAATGTATTTATTTATTTTTGGCTGTGTTAGATCTTCGTTGCTGTGCACGGGCTTTCTCTAGTTGTGGCACGCAGGGGCTACTCTTCGTTGCGGTGCACGTACTTCTCATTGAGGTGGCTTCTCTTTGTTGCAGAGCACGGGCTCTAGGTGCACAGGCTTCAGTAGTTGTGGCACGTGGGTTCAGTAGTTGTGGCGCACGGTCTTAGTTGCTCCGCAGCATGTGGGATCTTCCTGGACCAGGGCTTGAACCCCTGTCCCCTGCATTGGCGGGTGGATTCTTAGCCACTGCACCACCAGGGAAGTCCACACAGGATTTTTAAGGCAGTGAAAATACTATGTATATTATAATGATGGATCTATATCTCATACATTTGTCCAAACCCATCAGAGGTACAATATCAAGAGTGAATCCTAAGGTAAACATGGATCTGGGTAATTATGACATGCCTGTATAGGTTCATCCTTCATTTAGAAAAATGTACCATTCTGGTAAGTGATCTTGATAATGGTGGAGGCTATGCATGTATAGAGCAGGGGATACAGGAAAAATCTGTACCTCTCTCTGAATTTTGTTCTCAATCTAAACCTGTTCTAAAAAAATAGTCTAAAAAAAAAGGAAACCCAATGTAGGGATAAATGAACAGTCCCACAGTTCCTCTACATACACGTCCACACACCAGAATTAGAGGTGGTATCACACTGGTTGTAAGTTTAGCAGGAAACCTTCCAGACCTTTACAATTAAAGAAAAAATTTTAAATACCAGTGGTCTCAACAATGCAAAAAAAAAGTGAAATAGAATAGAAAGTACTAGAGTACATAGCATGTAGTGAAGATAAATACCATTTCAAGAAGGTTATATTTATATATTTCGAGAAGGTTTTATATATATGTATATTTATATACAAAATCTTATACACAAACATACATACACATACACAAACATGCATACAAGTATGTGTCTGCTGTATCACCGTGCATTTAATGTATTTCTCCCTATCAGTCATGATCAAAAAGCTTGAAAGAGAATTTGAGTGAGCCCGAGAAAAGACAAGCCTTTCAAATGATGTTTTCCAGGGAACTACTTGATAATGACTCCTATTTGGGAATAAAGTTTTAAAAGATTTCCAGCCCTCCTCTGCTTTTCACAGTACTGAGAATGTAGGCTGTTATTTTTCAAGAGGCTGTGGAGCTGTGGTGACATGGATGGGACTAGGGTACGTTTAAATGCTACAAATCTTGCTGTTCCTATCAAGATGCAGCCACTTTTCTGGACTAAGTACTCCCCCGTGTTGCTGCAAGCCTTTAGCTAATTTCGAGTACTATAAAAGTTGATTTTGACAATTTTTGTCAATTTTCTCATTGCTTTTACGAAGCAGCAAAATTTCTGAGTTCCTTACTCCAACGTTCTCACTAATGCCTCCTCCTGTTATTTTTTGACATTTCATCTTGTAATGGAAAAATCATCCATTTTTTAAAAAGCAAAATTTCAGAGTTCCTTATTTGAACGTTTTCACTGATGCCTCCCCCCTTATATTTTGACATTTCATCTTGTAATGAAAAATCATCTACTTTTTAAAAAGAGTTTTTTATTTATTCGTTTTGTTAACCCAACTGTGGCTAGAATGACTTCATTAATGAAAATCTTTACTTTTGAAGTCAAATTTGACCCACCATATTATTATTCCTTTAGATATTCTCACTGGAAAAGAAATAAAATTAAGAGAACAAATTTAAAAGTCTGAATCAACATTTCCAGAATCATAGAGACAAAGAATTATAAATGTACACAGCGTTTTGAAGATGGTAAATTATATAGAAGCAAGCAAAAAGTAAAAAGCAATTTCTGCCTAGAAGAGTTTAGATTCTATATAATGCTGAGATGGTGACACAAGCTATTTCAAGTTAAAATTAAGACTGACACAGCAATGAATCAAATTCTATTTCAACTTACTTTGAAGATGCTGTAAGTATGGAATAAAGTGTCAACTTGTCTTAATTTGGACTTCTTTATTACCTTTAAAAGTTAACCTGAAACATTAGTTCTATCATTTGAAACTGAGTTTTAGGCTATTTCCAAGTCTTACACATTCTTCCTAAAGAAAATGGTTAAAGCTTTTGTGAAAAATTTGCCTTCAATAGATCAATAATGAAACTACTTGAAATGCAACTGAAATTTGAGTCATTTTAAATGCAAAATATCTGTGACTTTCTCACATAATGTTTATATAATGATATAATCATTAACAGATCTGAAGTGGGACATGGATTTGATTTCAAAATCTTTTATAGACTTGCTGTCAGAATATGGAAGTGTGTGTGTTTGTGTGTGTGTGTATGTGTGTGTACGTGTGTGTGTGTGTGTGTTAAAAAAACAGCTTGCCTTATTTGGTATTTGAACATGTCTTATATTTCCAGTTAACAGTAATGGAAGTGTTGGCCGAAAATTGATCAGATTAGTGGCATGTGGGTGGGATTCCGGCAGCATCCAAATATTCACATGAAAAATAAATGCAAACCCTGGAGCAAAAAATGCTTCCTTGCATGGAGGACTTGGCCACATGTCATAGCTGGAAACTGTGCAGAGACAAAATGTGCAAGATGCACTACATTTCAATTCTCTGCACTTTCAGCACCCTCCAAAATATTCTCTCTGTGCAAAATGGTGATACAAATTCTGTTGCCAATATTCAGATTTAAGATGAAAATAGAAGCTCTGAGGACAATCCCTGAGTCCCTCATCCTTAGATTTCAGAGGCATACGGTGCCTTGAGATATTAGTTTGGGATCTAGAATTTTTATTCTAGTTTGTTCTGTAAATAGGTGTTTTACTTCATGGAGGAATCAGAGGGAGTGTTCTGATTATTATGATAAAAAAAATGTACAGACTGCCCTTGCATGCAAAACAAGTCATCAAGTCATCATACAGGGAGTTAACATTCACAGCCGTAGTCCTCCAGACATTTCAAGTATGAAGTAGACAGCATTGCCATGGTTACGCATAAAGGAGGGCTGCACAAAGCAAGCCCATTACACAGCGTTATGCACATACTGTGGGTAGTGCAGGAGGCAGTTAGAAAGCTGTATGTTTAGAGGATGTGGAAATATGAAAACATGCCCTGTCATGGCATGGTCATGACTCTCTAACTCAGTATATAAGCACCGATGTGATCTCATTCTTTAATGGCTCAGGGCATAATTAAGCTGAATTCTGACTACACACTCAGAATAATTCATTTATTCAAGTATCAAATATTAATTGAGTACCCACTATGTGTCAGGAACGGTTCATAGAGAAACCATTGGGCATTTGGGAAACAGAACTACAAAGCACTTCCCAGCAAAGACTACATTTAGAAGTTCTCTACAAGCAACCAAGAAGCAGGATTTTGCAATTGAAATTTGTAGCTGAAGAAGAGTGAAATTCATTCATTAATATGTACTAGTATGTTCCTCCCCTGCCACACTTTCAACACTGGGCCTTGAAGACTTAATGGAATTTAGATAAATGGATGGGGAAAGCCTTTCTGATGAGGAGAACAGCATGAGCAAATGGATAGATGCAGGACTATATAGAACACAATGAGAAACCCAGACTCCTTAAAATGAAATAACTTGAAAGTCTCAGTTATCTGATAAAAATATGGAATGTTTTCTGTACAAATTTAATTTGTTTAAGTGAGAAATGCAAGTATAAAATTGCCACATTCTACCAGTAGAATTCTTCTCTAAAAATGTAGTCCAACATTTTAATCAAATAAGACACTGTATATAAAAATGTTTTGAAAGCCCTTAAGTGCTCTAAAAAGTGCCTTATTTAGTGCATTATTTAGTCTTATCTTCCTTACTTACTCCATGAAAGTAAGCAAGAATGAGAAGAAGAAAACTGGTGTGCTGGCCACTATTTGGCTGTGTCTTCCTGAAACTAGAATCTTTTCTGAAGTTTTCGTTTTCTTTCTCTTCATTTCTTTTCTTTTCTCTTCCTTTCCTTTTCTTCCTTTTCCTTTCCTTCCCTTTCCTATCCTTCCTTCATTCAAAAGATATTTAATTAGTGCCTTATTTTTGCAAGGTTCTCTCTGCTAGGGATATAGCAGTAAACAAAACAGGCAAAAATTCTTGCCCCCATACATCTTAAATTATAGTAGGGGGAGAGAAATAGTTTCTTAGATGATGATACATGCTATGAAGATAAATTAAGTAGGGAAGAGAATAGGAAGTATGTATGTAGGGTGGGGGAGGGGAGTTGTAATTACCTCATTGAAAAGGAAATATTTTGACCAAAACTTGGAGTGATCCATTTAGATATCTGGAAGACTATTCTAGGCAGAGGGAACAGCTAGTGCAAAAGCCCTGAGGCAAGTTTCTGCCAGGATGTTCAAGGAACAGCTAAGCAGTCAATGTAGTAACAACAGAGGTTACAGAGGGAGAGAGTTGAAGTCAAAGAGATGTGTGTATGTGTGTACATTGTGTGTTGGGGGAAGGGGGTACAGAAGGTGTAGGGCCTTGTAGGCTTTTACGCTGAGTGAAATGGGAAGCCATTGCTCATTTTGGTTTTGACATGAGTGTATTTGATGATGCAATCCATTAAAAAGATTTCTGTGTTTTAAATGCTAAGAGCATAAACAGAAATATATCAAATAGTGACATGGGGGGAAATATGGAGCTTTGATTTCAGTTCAGTGCATTAATATCTATTTGCAATCTGTTTTAATCAGAGGAAGGCCCCCAATCTACTACTTTGTGATGAATCTGCCCATCTCCCAACTCTCCCAAAGACAGGATATCCTCTGATGAGTATTCACTCCCCATTGTCTATAGCCCATCCAAATGTGAGGGGATGTAGGAGGAGACCACGAGTGTGGTTCTTCCCCAAGCGTTCCTGTAAATTTCTCCATTGCCTTTTACTCCCTGCTCCACTTCCAAGCCAGTGATCTAAGAGGTTTGCCTCTCCCTCATACAAGCATGCAAGCTACACAAAAGCAGGAGCCTTGTCTATCTTGTTCAGCACGGTATCCCAGAGGCTAGAAGATTCCTTGACCAGAGGACTTTGTTGTATTAATTTATAAAAGAAAGTTAGCCCCTCAAACGTAATAGCTGAGAATCCTTAATCCAGGGGTACTCAAATTTTAATATATCTACAGGAAACTTTCTTCAGTCCAAATAAATGATTCTACCAAACAGTGATTATATTAGTCAGGGTTCTCCAGGACAGAGCCAATAGGATGAATATCTATCTATCTATCTCACATACACTTTTTATTATATATATCAATCATATTTATTATAGATTTATATGATTTCTTGGAATTGGCTTATGTGATTATGGAGTCTGATTCTACTAAACAGTGGTTGTATTAGGGTTCTCTGGAGAATGCAGAGAAATCAGTATATACAATAAATCATATATATACAATATATATAATAATCATATGTATATAACCAATAGCATATGTACATATATAATAGTGTTTATAATAGTTAAAACCAATAGTGTGTGTATATAGATTTTATATATATATATATGAGGCTAAGAAGCCCCCAAATCTGCAGTCAGCAAGCTAGAGACCCAGGAGAACCAATGTAAATTCTGATTTGAGTCTACATCTTAAGGCAGGAGAAGACTGTCGTCTCAGATCAAAGACAATATACTCAGTCTACCAATTCAAATGTTAATCTCATCCAGAAGCATTCTCACAGACACACCCAGAATAATGTTTAACCAAACGTCTAACCAAAACTAGGCACCCATGGCCCAGTCAAGTTGGCACACAAAATTAACATCACAGTGTTGTACAAAGGGTGGGGCAGCAGGAAGTGATATGCCATGGATACAAGCAATAATGGGGTATATTGTCTGTAGAGAATGTAAAAAATAAAATCAACTGAAATCAACCTTACTTTTATTATTATCATGTACTAGCAATTCTATCAGTATCAGTAATTACATAATTCTCCCTCCCCCAATCTTCTGTCTCAATTCTAAGCAATTACTGCAATTATTGATGAGGTTTAAAAAATTGTGGTAAAATATATATAAAATAAAATTTACCATATTAACCATTTTTAAGTGTACATTTCAGTGGCATTAAGTACATTCTGACTTCTGACCTACTTTTGTGTATATTCTATAGATATTTTCTTTGTGGTTACCATGGGAATTACATATAATTTTGTCATACAGTGGAGTGGGATGTTAAAATATTATCCACTCTGGGTATCAAATATGCAAGGTTTGCCACTGACATTTGAGTAAAACCATATTCAACAGTGAGCTGATCATTTAGAGAATGATATTCTCACCCAATACTCATATTCATTCCTAGAGGAATCCTCACCCTCTCAAATGTTAAAATGCAGACCTTCTCGCCTTGGAGTTGTGGCAGAGTTTCTAAAACTGTCACATTCCAAAACAAGGTGCCAGAAAATCTACAGAGGACTTGCAGAAGAGGTGGCAAAAGATGGTTTGCTCCCCTCAGGTCATCACATGTACAGGGCATACAAGATTAATAAGGAGAAATTGTTGCATTGATAGGGAAAAGTTCTTTAGAGAAGCATTCAATGAAGTACTGTCGTGTTTCCCTATTTTCCTTTTCCTTGGTTGAGTGGTTTAAGAAAACCACCTGGACATCTGTGCCCTCTGAAATTTGGAGGCTGCAGGGATTGGAATGGAATTGGGCTCACAGGCTTTCCTTAGGGCAAAGCAAGAAGAGAGGCTACTATGGAAGTGAGCCGCACTCTCATGAGTGGAGTGGGGAGGTTGTTGGTGGAGTATGGGGGGGTGCAAAGATATAAAATTTATTGAGAATCTCATATCATCTTCAATCATATTAGTCTCAATGCCCTCTTTTTATAATAAATATTTTATAATACTCCTCTTTAATATCCTGAAATGAAATTTACAAATAATACAGCCTACACATAATTTGAAAAATAAAGAAATGTAATGCTATAACTGTAATATGGAGAAATAAAAGAAAGGAAAGCAATTTATATAATAAAATATTACACATTTTGATATATAAATACTTTAGCATGACTACAGTAGATGGTGACATAATGAATCAAATACTGGCAACTACTTATAATGAACAAATCTAGATTGAAGTGAAGTAACACCATTCATTTGAATATAGTCAACGTTTTTTCTTCATATTTAACCATTTGAAATAAGAAGTAAATATAACCATATATCTAACTATATATATATATATATATATATATATATATGTATCTACCATGAATGCAACAGCTACTAATAAAGTCTGTTACAAATGTGTTGTATTGTTATTTACATGACACAAATGATGTGTCTCTCAGTAAAATGATTTTCCAAAATGGTGAACAATTCTTTGTAAAGTTCTGAACAAGACAATATCCAATAGTCCTTTGACTTATTCAGTGTTTGCAATTTTGGAAAATTGAGTATATAGTAAACCAGTGGAAAAAATACTTTGTATTTATATGTTTTTCATGTACATGAATATCTAGCAAGACATTCAAAATCCATGCTGTACCACAAACAAGTGTTCACTTACTGGCAGAAACCCTATTCTATCTGGCCCTTATCTAGACAAATTCCGTTAAATCTCACCCACTATGAACGCAACAACCAAAAGTGCCCCATGAATTTCTAATGCTCACCCTCCAGTGAGTGGTGCCTCATTTGTTGAGAAACACAGCTTTAGAATTACTGGACATTTTCATATCTAAAAGCCATCAAATTAGCCATGCTTATCTGTCTAAGATTTCATTCAGGGCTGAGGAAGAAACAATTTGACAAAAGAGCAGTAGTAAGAAAGAGTAAATTGCTTTCTGCTTGCACTCTCTATGGAATTTCGCTAGTTCAATGAAAATCTGTTGTATTAACAATAACTCTAGCAATACTAGAATGATGGTTAGTTCTAGTAACCAGCAAACACAAGAACTCAGAGGTAGAAATACTTGCCATGTTTAAGGAAAAGTACAATGGCTAGAATGGCTGGAGTGTAATGGTAGGAATGTAGAAAGCAAGGGGAAAAGTAAAAGGATTTAAGGTAAAAGAGTGATTACAAGATGTAAGGCCTTGTAGGCCTTGGAAAGGGGTTACAATTTTATTTGAGATGCAGTGGGAGGGAGAGATATGACATGAACTGACTTGCACTTATAAAAAAGTATCAAAGTTATACTGATCTGAGAAGTATAGGTTGTAAGGAAATAAGAATGGCGGCAGGGTAAACATTTAAAAGGTGATTTCAGGGCTTCCCTGGTGGCGCAGTGGTTGAGAGTCCGCCTGCCAATGCAGGGGACACGGGTTCGTGCCCCGGTCCGGGAAGATCCCACATGCCGCGGAGCAGCTGGGCCCGTGAGCAATGGCCGCTGAGCCTGCGCGTCCGGAGCCTGCTCCGCAACGGGAGAGGCCACAACAGTGAGAGGCCCGCGTACCGCAAAAACAATAATAATAATAATAAAAAAAAAGGTGATTTCACTCTTCCAGGCAAGGGCTGGGGCTAGAATAGAAGCAGCCAAAATGAAAATACTAAAAGAGATCGAAGAGGCTGAGGTGATTGTACTTGCTGATGAATGGGTGTGGATGGAAGGGGGCTAGAAGCTGTAATGGCCTTGACCCACTGTGGGGATGATGATGCCCTGGACTGGCGTGGGGTAGATACTTGAGAATAGAATTCGATAGACCATTAAAAAGACAATTTTTCCCTTTCATCAAAATATGTCTTCTTAGGGGAAAGACAAATGTGTTAAGTAGATAGTTAAGGACTTCCAATTAGAAAATAGCCATCTCAGAATCTTCATCCTCACTGTCACTGATTAATACCTTTAAAGGTATGAATACCTTTAGCATAACCTGGCCTGAATCTAGCTTTCAGCAATTTCCATCTGAGTTCAAGTTGAAATCTTGCCTCTCCCTTATTTTTAAACCAGGATTTCAACATAATTTCTTTATCCATAAAACTTTCATAAGGATAACTAATTCCATAAGATATGAGAATTAATTATTGAATGATTATACAACCCTCAGCAAATATTAAAACTGATATTGTAAGGGGAGCTGCTTTTAAAATGGAAAAGTGTTTCTTGATGTCTCTACAATTAAGAATAAGAAAATCAATAATCATGTGCTCCTCTCATTAAGTCTGGGGAACAATTGCCACACACAGGTGTTGGAGAGGGGATCATGTATGGGTGGGCATGAAGATGAGCCAGCTGGGCATGGTTCCACTCCCAAATGAGCCTCCAAATTATTGTCCATACGTGGAAACAAAAACAAAAAGCAACCTGAATTAGCACTGAATTTAGAACGTAGTCAAGATGAGTAAAAGGGTCAAAATATTGTGTCTATTCAATTTGTTGTAGCTCCTTCAAGATGCCATTTTTCCTGGCAGAGTACAAACACCACCGCTTGAAAGTAACTGTTATGGGGCTCCCAGTTTCTTGAACATGTCAATGTGAAGGGCCAGGGCTCCTTTGGGGTGTTGCTAGAGCAAACACACACATTAGCTCAGGTTCTGTGGGGCAAAGTTGAACAAGGGAAAGAAAGGTCCAAATCACAGGATGTGATCACATCTTGGTAAGTGGCAAAGGGAGAGGCACAGCATGAAGACAATTGCAGTTTAACATTGGAAAAGGGGCTAAAGATGGATAGGAGGAGCAAGTAGAAAGGGGGTCTGAGGGCACCAGAGATCATGTCCACTATTACACTATTTTTCCTAGGGCTGGCTGATAAAAGAGATGGTGGTGGAGAGGTTAATTCGAGGGAAACAGGGTTTTGTCAAGAGACTCTCTAAGGTAATAGAACAGTGAGAAAGTTTTCCTCCTCCCAACCTCCTTACCATCCCATCGTTAGCCACCCCTTACATCCCTCTGTCTGCTTCTCTCAGTGGTGGAGCTGATTGCCTTTTGTCTAGTTGAGAGCAGCAAGGGGAGAAAACAGAGACCTTAGAGGGAATTGCAATCTATTCTTTTTTTTTTTTTTTTTGCGGTACACGGGCCTCTCACTATTGGGGCCTCTCCCGTCACGGAGCACAGGCTCCGGAAGCGCAGGCTCACCGGCCATGGCTCAGCGGCCATGGCTCATGGGCCCAGCCGCTCCGCGGCATGTGGGACCCTCCCGGACCGGGGCACAAACCCGCGTCCCCTGCATCGGCAGGCGGACTCCCAACCACTGCGCCACCAGGGAAGCCCTGCAATCTATTCTTAATCTATCTTCTGCAAGACAGCTTGCTTGGGCTGAGAAGATAAGCAGTGTCTGTTCTAAGCTGTCTTATAAAGTATTGGGTTTAGTTGAAGAGTGGCCATGTGAAAAGGGCAAGTCGATGACCTAAACAAGTTAAGTTTTCTTTAATATTTCTGAATCATTTCTTCAGTTGTAAGAGAAATTAATAGCATGCTGGATTTGTACCAATTGTTGGAATCATGGTATGGCTGAAACAGATCAAAAATAAAGTGCTTGCCTCTGGTCAAAGTTCACATTAGGCTTGCACATTCTTATGGAATATCAGATTACGGTAGGCCTCTTTAGTTCTGAAAACCAAATGAATCTTTTTCTATCTAGGGGAGCATGCATGAATTTGTTTAATCAGGCCTGTGACTGTCAGTGTTATCTGGGCATAGGGTTCAGTCAGCTGCACACAATTGGGCACAGAGCATGTGCCCTGGAAAAATATGGGTGTGGAGTCTTATATTCTCTCTTTGCCTTATTTCACTGTCCCTATCCTCGCCCCCCACACTTCTTCCTACACGCTCAGTCCCTGGCCTTGAGCCCTGCTATATCTTTCCCCATCCTCATCCTTATAGCTGTTGACAGGCTCATGCCTGGACCTCCCCAGCCTCCCTTAGGACATTTCAGTACAATCCTGGTTGTTCTTGCCACCTCTGGTTTCTCCTCAAAGAGCCCTATTACTGTTCACCATATGCTTACTGGATGTTCCCTGCATGCTCACTGCAGTCCAGACATTGAGCCAAGCACTTTGTATGCATTACTTCATTAACTTCAGAACAACCCTATGAATAGCTCCAACTTGCAGATGGGAAAACTGAGATCCAGTGAGCTTGGGTAACAGGTCTTAGGAGACAGAGCTAGTAGAGGTGCATTTTTTTAGCGTATGGAACACTAAAATTTATTCACTTTATTTACATATTTAACTCAGGACTGCTTGATCCCCAATTGTGAGCTCGTAACCATCACAGTACAAGTTCTCCAGTTCACCTCACACACTGACTACAGAATTATCTTTGTATTGATAAAGCACTGTACAGTACCAAGTTATTCACCTCCTTAAAGCCTTCAGTCATCCACTCTAGTACTATGCCTTTAAACCAAATTAAACAATTTGCCTCAGATACTCAGACTCTGTTTACATGAAATGGATGGGATTTCACAGCCTTGCTTGGCTCTAGTTTCTTATTCTATTTCAGTTCTGCCTAAGTCCCAGTCTGTGGGGTGTTTTTCTTCTGCTTTTGGTCTTTCTCCTATCTGCTCGGACTTGATGATTAAGCTCAGTTTTCTCAGACTTGACCCTTAACCTCCTTTCAGTATTCCTACTTTGCCCTTTACTGTTCTTGGTTTCTTTAAGCAAATGGGCCCTCATCCTTCCTCAGGCTTCTGGGATCCCACCCTGACACATTCCTTCAGTGTTCCAATATGCCAAGCCACCACAATTCAACTCCTTAGACTGACTGAGTACCTGACACTGACTTCAAACTGCCTTTCAAGTCTCAACTCCTGTTCATTCCTTAGGGTTTATAAGCCTTTTAAAATGACTTTTTTTTTTTTTTTTTTTGCGGTACGTGGGCCTCTCACTGTTGTGGCCTCTCCTGTTGTGGAGCACAGGCTCTGGACATGCAGGCCCAGTGGCCATGGCTCACGGGCTTAGCCGCTCCGCGGCATGTGGGATCTTCCTGGACCGGGGCACGAACCCGTGTCCCCTGCATTGGCAGGCAGACTCTCAACCACTGCGCCACCAGGGAAGCCCCTAAAATGACTTTTAAAGATCAATTTTGGAAAATTTTCAGCATTACCTTTTTTTTTTTTTTTTTTTAGCATTACCTTTTTAACTGTTGCTCCCGTATAGGTATTTCTTTTCTTTTCTTCTGGGACTCGAATTAAATATAAACAAAATCTTATCACTGATTCCTCTAGATAATTTACTCTTCCTTTTGGATTTGTCAACCTTTTTTCTCTCCATGTTTCTGTCTGGATATTTTCATCTGGATTTTCATCTGGTCTATCTTCTAGTTCACTAAATCTCCTTTCATTTGTGTCCAATCTGCTGTTAAACATACCCAACAAGTTCTTAATTTTTTAATTTCTAAATTCTAGAATTTCCATTCCTAATCATGTATTTTATCTTGTTTGTAGCAAACACAATTATTTTTAAGTTGTTGCCTGATAACCCTAATACATGGAATCTCTGTGGGTATATTCCTACTGTCTATTGTTCCTCTTTGTTTTTAACCATGTATCTTATTTTCTTTGGTCCCTGATTATTGTGTGTGTGTGTTGACATTGTATTAGCAAAATTGTTAGAAGTTATTTGAGGCCTAAATTAATGTTCTCGTCTCCAGAGGGGATTTATGTTTGATTCCATCAAGTGGATTGTTGGCACGAGAAATAAGGGTTTATTTCAGTGCAAATCTAGGGATTGAGATAATGGTTTAAAGCTGAGCTAGAGTCAGAATAATGGACGCTTTCTTCCAGCCCACTCTTCTGTTACAATACATGATTTAGAGTCCCATCCGTAAGTGACACTCTCTAGTCCCTGACCTCCCCTATCCCAACTTTGGCAGTCCCAGGACTCCAATCCCTGTCTACCCAGCCCTGCAAAGTTATTAAAAATGCTACTCAACAGCTCAACTACTTACTATCCTCCTCTGAAATGGGAAAACACAGCCAGAGAAAACAGGGTCCAAGTGATGGTCTTAATTTCTGGGACCTGTGCCCTCACCACATTCTGGTTCCGTAATTTTTCATTCTCTTTTTAGTTTTCTGATGCCTTTATAAAGATATTTTTTATATTTTTTCCAGTTTTTAAAGTTGTCATCAATGGGAGAGTTGGTTTGACTTTTCCAGTCTGTAATTACCTGAACGGGCAATGACATATCATTCCATGACCTGCTGGCTTTCATTCATAGAGAGTTTGACACGTGTCCCTCTCCCTCCAAAAATTTACAGTGCAAACTAGTTACCACTGACAACTCTATCACTTGAAGGATACAGTTAAGTCCATATTGAAACAATATATACAAATACATTTGCATTTATGCTAGTCATAGTGCACCATGATTTCCACTAACTTCTACCTTGTTCTTAGTACTGGCCTCCTTTTCTCTAGCTTTGATTAATGAAGCACTATTTTGCAAGCAAAGTGTTGGTTACTGGTAATCAAATGCCCACAATATTTAAACCCCATGGCCCAGTTTGCAAAATATAAACACAATATGGCAAATTGAGAAGATTTTGTCAGTGATCACTGGTCCCAAATGGACGGTAAGTCATTTTGCTTCAAGGAACACTTAGACTATGAGGATATTGGTAAAGAGTGTGGAAGATGTACAACAACTAATCTCCATTAAAAGCACATTTAGATCTGAGAGTAATAGTTGAAAGTCTGGAATGGAAAGTAAAGCCATCGGTGGAGATAGCAGAAAGGTTACTAAATTTGGAGGTCAATATCTGAAATGACTTTGCCTGTAGATAGATATTGGTTTTTAAGTATAAATAATGTATAAATACTTAAAAGCACATTTGGTTTAAAATCTAAAAGTATTTATGAAAGTGCATTTGGATTATTTTATTTGACTATCATTCAATTTCTTTATAAATATTTATGATAACTATTACATGACATTACACGAGAGAATTTTTTAAGGAAAAATTATCCTACCTCTCAAATTAGTCTTTCTCTATTTTTTCTCAGAACCTAACTCAAAACTCCAAGACTGCTTTACTGAAGTATTTTCCTACTTTAAAAAAAAACACACACACACAATAGCTTTTTCATGAGGGGAGAGACAGCATGCTCCATCACATTAAATCTTTCTTATTGATGCCTCTCTTAGTCTTTAGTGGTACCAGGCCATCAGAAATCAATTATGGATCTTCCCAACAGTTCCTACATTTAAGCTCCTGAGAGCTACTAGAGAAAATCTTACAACACACAAATATTTGCCTCTGGAAATAAAAGACCTCCAACCTCAACTGGATCATTAACTAGTTGGTCCTGGGTTCACTCATTTTTTCATTCCCAGAAGAGCTATTTCAAACTTTTACCATTCCTTTTAAGCCCTCAATCCACAACCTTAACTTCCAGCAGAAACCCTTTTCTTCTACTTCACAGAGAAACTTAAGCCATCTTCTGAGTATTACAGCAATCTTCTACCTAAAATTTCTTTCTTGATGTTTTTCAGCTATTATGGAAAAGTTAAAACATATTCAGAATTAGACAGATTATAAAGTGAACCCTCAGGTACATATCATCAAGTTTCCATAATGATCAACTCATGGCCAATATTGTTTCATCGACTACACCTTTTAAAAACTGCATTTCTATTCATTCTTACTTTCTTCATGTCACTCTGAAAGAAGTTTCTTTTCTATCTGAGGTTATTCTCTGCATCAAGATCTGGATTTCATCCCTTGTAGCCTCTTCAAACCCTTGCTCTATTATCCCTCTTTTTAAACACTCCCTTTATACTGACTGATTTCAGTCAGTATTTAAACAATTAATTTACTTTTTTTTTTTTTTTTTGCGGTATGCGGGCCTCTCACTGTTGTGGCCTCTCCCGTTGCGGAGCACAGGCTCCGGACACGCAGGCTCAGCGGCCATGGCTCACGGGCCCAGCTACTCCGCGGCATGTGGGATCCTCCCGGACCGGGTCACGAACCCGCCTCCCCTGCATTGGCAGGCGGACTCTCAACCACTGCGCCACCAGGAAAGCCCCCAATTAATTTACTTTTATATTAGGAAACACACACACACATCCACACACACACACACACACACACACACACACACACACACATCCTCTTGACACTACATATACCTTTAGCTACCATCCTTTCACCTTCCATTTTCTGCATAAAATCTGGAAAGAGTATTCTGTACTCACTGTTTCTATTGCCTTATTCCCTCCCACACCACAATCCAAGCAGAAAGGTTGTTTCTAGATACAACACTCTGCTGAAACTGCTCTCATTGAATTTACTGATTTTTTTTTTAAAGAAAATCTTCTTCAAACTCTTGCTTCCTTTTGATCCCATGAAAACAATTTCTCCCACATTTCCTCCTACAGCTCTGACTTCTCCCTCCTCAATCTCCTTCTTTGACTCTCCTTTGTCTCTTTCATGTGGGTGTTCCCTGGAATCTGTCTTTGGCTCTCTTCTCATTTACAATATCTTGGACCAATCTAGCCCACTGCTTATGTCATCACCATCTGTACAGTTTTTCTCAAACATTTGGAGTCTAACCGGATAATGACAAATGTGAGAATGAACAATTTTTTTTAATTAAAAGATTCATTTCTACTTGTAAAAACGAAAAAATAAATTCATATTACTAAAGAAAAACTGATAATAGGTATACAACAGAGAAAATAACGACATTATTTGTAGCAGTTCTTCACTGTTTCTGTATCTGACTTGTGGAAACGCTTGGCTTTTAGGTCAAATTTCATATGTATCTGCTTCTTTTTTCCCCCTCTTTATACTAATTTAGAGGGTCTTAACTCACAATTTTGACTTGTAGGAATGGTATTAAAGACTTGCTACATTTACCAGATAAATTTTGGATATTGGATTAAGCAACAAACCAGAAAATATGAAGATGATTCTAACTAAAAATTAATGTTTTTACAGATGCTAAGCTGAATAACATATCACAGACAAAAACTAGAAGAATGAATGATTTGACTTGGAAAATGAGAGCAAATGGATTATTGATCTACTCTTTGGTTGTATTCCATTTTGAAAATATTTCTTCATATTCCGATGTGGTACTTGGAGGTGTTTTAAAATATGTTCTATGATATATCAATGACTAATCCTGTTAGAAAAGTGTTAACTCTTGAGGATTGAGAATTGTCTATCACAGTTTAGTCTTCTTAAGACATCCTAATTTTTTAAAAAATATTTTTACTTGAGTATAACTGCTTTACAGTGTTGTTTTGGTTTCTGCTGTATACCAAAGTGAATAAGGTATATGTATACATATATCCCCATATCCTCTCTCTCTTGCATCTCCCTCCTTCCCTCCTGATCCCACCCCTCTAGGTGGTCACAAAGCACCGAGCTGATCTCCCTGTGCTATGCAGTTGCTTCCCACTAGCTATCTATTTTACGTTTGGTAGTGTATATATGTCCATGCCTCTCTCTCGCTTTGTCACAGCTCACCAATCCTCCTCCCCATATCCTCAAGTCCGTTCTCTAGTAGGTCTGTGTCTTTATTCCTGTCTTACCACTAGGTTCTTCATGACATATTTTTTTCTTAAATTCCATATATATGTGTTAGCATACGGTATTTGTCTTTCTCTTTCTGACTTACTTCACTCTGTATGACAGACTCTAGGTCCATCCACCTCATTACAAATAGCTCAATTTCGTTTCTTTTTATGACTGAGTAATACTCCATTGTATATATGTGCCACATCTTCTTTATCCATTCATCCGATGATGGGCACTTAGCTTGTTTCCATCTCTGGCTATTGTAAATAGAGCTGCAATGAACATTTTGGTACATGACTCTTTTTGAATTTTGGTTTTCTCAGGGTATATACCCAGTAGTGGGATTGCTGGGTCATATGGTAGTTCTATTTGTAGATTTTTAAGGAACCTCCATACTGTTCTCCATAGTGGCTGTACCAATTCACATTCCCACCAGCAGTGCAAGAGTGTTCCCTTTTCTCCACACCCTCTCCAGCATTTATTGTTTCTAGATTTTTTGATGATGGCCATACTGACTGGTGTGAGAGGATATCTCATTGTAGTTTTGACTTGCATTTCTCTAATGATTAATGATGTTGAGCATTCTTTCATGTGTTTGTTGGCAGTCTGTATATTTTCTTTGGAGAAATGTCTCTTTAGGTCTTCTGCCCATTTTTGGATTGGGTTTTTTGTTTTTTTGTTATTGAGCTGCATGAGCTGCTTGTAAATTTTGGAAATTAATCCTTTGTCAGTTGCTTCATTTGCAAATATTTTCTCCCATTCTGAGGGCTGTCTTTTGGTCTGGTTTATGGTTTCCTTTCCTGTGCAAAACCTTTGAAGTTTCATTAGGTCCCATTTGTTTATTTTTGTTTTTATTTCCATTTCTCTAGGAGGTGGGTGAAAAAGGATCTTGCTGTGATTTATGTCATAGAGTATTCTGCCTATGTTTTCCTCTAAGAGTTTGATAGAGTCTGCCCTTACATTTAGGTCTTTAATGCATTTTGAGCTTATTTTTGTGTATGGTGTTAGGGAACGATCTAATCTCATACTTTTACATGTACCTGTCCAGTTTTCACAGCACCACTTATTGAAGAGGCTGTCCTTTCTCCACTGTACATTCCTGCCTCCTTTATCAAATCTAAGGTGACCATATGTGCGTGGGTTTATCTCTGGTTCCACTGGTTTATCCCTGTTCCATTGATCCCCGTTCCATTGATCTATCTTTCTGTTTTTGTGCCAATACCATACTGTCTTGATTACTGTAGCTTTGTAGTATAGTCTGAAGTCAGGGAGCCTGATTCCTCCAACTCCATTTTTCGTTCTCAAGATTGCTTTGGATATTCGGAGTCTTTTCTGTTTCCATACAAATTGTGAAATTTTTTGTTCTACTTCTGTGAAAAATGCCAGTGGTAGTTTGATAGGGATTGCATTGAATCTGTAGATTGCTTTGGGTAGTAGAGTCATTTTCACAATGTTGATTCTTCCAATCCAGGAACATGGTATATCTCTCCATCTATTTGTATCATCTTTAATTTCTTTCATCAGTGTCTTATAATTTTCTGTATACAGGTCTTTTGTCTCCTTAGGTAGGTTTATTCTTAGATATTTTATTCTTTTTGTTGCAATGGTAAATGGGAGTGTTTTCTTGATTTCACTTTCAGATTTTTCATCATTAATGTATAGGAATGCCAGAGATTTCTGTGCATTAATTTTGTATCCTGCTATTTTACCAAATTCATTGATTAGCTCCAGTAGTTTCCTGGTAGCATGTTTAGGATCCTCTATGTATAGTATCATGTCATCTGCAAACAGTGACAGCTTTACTTCTTCTTTTCCGATTTGGATTCCTTTTATTTCCTTTTCTTCTCTGATTGCTGTGGATAAAACTTCCAAAACTATGTTGAGTATAAGTGGTGAGAGTGGGCAACCTTGTCTTGTTCCTGATCTTAGTGGAAATGCTTTCACTTTTTCACCATTGAGGATGATGTTGGCTGTGGGTTTGTCATATATGGCCTTTATTATGTTGAGGAAAGTTCCATCTATGCCAACTTTCTGTAGAGTTTTTATAATAAATGGGTGTTGAATTTTGTCAAAAGCTTTCTCTTTATCTATTGAGATGATCATATGGTTTTCTCCTTCAATTTGTTAATATGGTTTATCACATTGATTGATTTGCGTATATTGAAGAATCCTTGCATTCCTGGAATAAACCCCACTTGATCATGGTGAATGATCCGTTTAATGTGCTGTTGGATTCTGTTTGCTAGTATTTTGTTGATGATTTTTGCATATATGTTCATCAGTGATATTGGCCTGTAGTATTCTTTCTTTGTGACATCCTTGTCTGGTTGTGGTATCGAGGTGATGGTGGCCTCGTAGAATGAATTTGGGAGTGTTCCTCACTCTGCTATATTTTGGAAGAGTATGAGAAGGATAGGTGTTAGCTCTTCTCTAAATGTTTGATAGAATTTGCCTGTGAAGCCATCTGGTCCTGGGCTTTTGTTTGTTGGAAGATATTTAATCTCAATTTCAGTGTTTGTGATTGGTCTGTTCATATTTTCTATTTCTTCCTGATTCAGTCTTGGCAGGTTGTGCATTTCTAAGAATTTGTCCATTTCTTCCAGGTTGTCCATTTTATTGGCATAGAGTTACTTGTAGTAATCTCTCATGATCTTTTGTATTTGTGCAGTGTCAGTTGTTACCTCTCCTTTTTCATTTCTAATTCTATTGATTTGAGTTTTCTCCCTATTTTTCTTGATGAGTCTGGCTAATGGTTTATCTATTTTGTTTATCTTCTCAAAGAACCAGCTTTTAGTTTTATTGATCTTTGCTATCATTTCCTTCATTTCTTTTTCATTTATTTCTGATCTAATTTTTATGATTTCTTTCCTTCTGCTAACATTGGGGCTTTTCTATTCTTCTTTCTCTAATTGCTTTAGGGGCAAGGATAGGTTGTTTATTCGAGATGTTTCCTGTTTCTTAAGGTAGGATTGTATTGCTATAAACTTCCCTCTTAGAACTGCTTTGCTGCATCCCATAGGTTTTGGGTCATCGTGTCTCCATTGTCATTTGTTTCTAAGTATTTTTTGATTTCCTCTTTGATTTCTTCAGTGATCACTTCGTTATTAAGTAGTGTATTGTTTAGTCTCCATGTGTTTGTATTTTTTACAGATCTTTTCCTGTAATTGATATCTAGTCTCATAGCGTTGTGGTCAGAAAAGATACTTGGTACAATTTCAATTTTCTTAAACTTACCCAGGCTTGATTTGTGACCCAAGATATGATCTATCCTGGAGAATGTTCCATGAGCCCTTGAGAAATATGTGTATTCTGTTGTTTTTGGATGGAGTGTCCTATAAATATCAATTAAGTCCATCTTGTTTAATGTATAATTTAAAGCTTGTGTTTCCTTATTGATTTTCATTTTGGATGATCTGTCCATGGGTGAAAGTGGGGTGTTAAAGTCCCTTACTATGAATGTGTTACTGTCGATTTCCCCTTTTATGGCTGTTAGTATTTGCCTTATGTATTGAGGTGCTCCTATGTTGGGTGCATAAATTTTTACAATTGTTATATCTTCTTCTTGGATTGATCTCTTGATCATTATGTAGTGTCCTTCTTTGTCTCTTCTAATAGTCTTTATTTTAAAGTCTATTTTGTCTGGTATGAGATTTGCTACTCCAGCTTTCTTTTGGTGTCCATTTGCATGGAATATCTTTTTCCATCCCCTTACTTTCAGTCTAGGTCTGAGGTGGGTCTCTTGTAGACAGCATATATATGGGTCTTGTTTTTGTATCCATTCAGCCAATCTGTGTCTTTTGGTGGGAGCATTTAGTCCATTTACATTTAAGGTAATTATCAATATGTATGTTCCTATTCCCATTTTCTAAATTGTTCTGGGTTCATTATTGTAGGTATTTTCCTTCTCTTGTGTTTCTTGCCTAGAGAAGTTCCTTTAGCATTTGTTGTAAAGCTGGTTTGGTGGTGCTGAACTCTCTCAGCTTTTGCTTGTCTGTAAAGGTTTTAATTTCTCCATCAAATCTGAATGAGTTCCTTGCTGAGTAGAGTAATCTTGGTTGCAGATTTTTCTCCTTCATCACTTTCATTATGTCCTTCATCACTTTCATTATGTCCTCTGGCTTGCAGAGTTTCTGCTGAAAGATCAGCTGTTAACCTTATGGAGATTCCCTTGTGTGTTATTTGTTGTTTTTCCCTTGCTGCTTTTAATATGCTTTCTCTGTGTTTAATATTTGACAGTTTGATTAATATGTGTCTTGGCATATTTCTTCTTGGATTTATCCTGTATGAGACTCTCTGTGCTTCCTGGACTTGATTAACTATTTCCTTTCCCATATTAAGGAAGTTTTCAAATATAATCTCTTCAAATATTTTCTCAGTCTCTTTCTTTTTCTCTTCTTCTTCTGGAACCCCTATAATTTGAATGTTGGTGCATTTAATGTTGTCCCAGAGGTCTCTGAGACTGTCCTCAGTTCTTTTCATTCTTTTTTCTTTATTCTGCTCTGCAGTAGTTATTTCCACTATTTTATCTTCCAGGTCACTTATCCGTTCTTCTGCCTCAGTCATTCTGCTATTGATCCCATCTAGAGTGTTTTTAATTTCATTTTTTGTGTTGTTCATTGTTGTTTGTTTCATCTTTAGTTCTTCTAGGTCCTTGTTAAATGTTTCTTGCATTTTGTCTATTCTATTTTCAAGATTTTGGATCATCTTTACTCTCATTATTCTGAATTCTTTTTCAGGTAGACTGCCTATTTCCTCTTCATTTGTTAGGTCTGGTAGGTTTTTATCTTGCTCCTTCATCTGCGGTGTGTTTTTCTGTGTTCTCATTTTGCTTATCTTACTGTGTTTGGGGTCTCCTTTTTGCAGGCTGCAGGTTCATAGTTCCCGTTGTTTTTGGTGTCTCTCCCCAGTGACTAAGGTTGGTTCAGTGGGTTGTGTAGGCTTCCTGGTGGAGGGGACTAGTGCCTGTGTTCTGGTGGATGAGGCTGGATCTTGTGTTTCTGGTGGGCAGGTCCACGTCTGGTGGTGTGTTTTGGGGTGTCTGTGGACTTATTATGATTTTAGGCAGCCTCTCTGCTAATGGGTGGGGTTGTATTCCTGTTTTGCTAGTTGTTTGGCATAGGGTGTCCAGCACTGTAGCTTGCTGGTCGTTGAGTGAAGCTGGTTGCTGGCGTTGAGATGGAGATCTCTGGGAGATTTTCGCCATTTGATATTATGTGGAGCTGGGAGGTCTCTTGTTGACCAGTGTCCTGAAGTTGGCTTTCCCACCTCAGAGGCGCAGCACTGACTCCTTGCTGCAGCACCAAGAACCTTTTATCCACACAGCTCAGATTAACAGGGAGAAAAAGTAGAGAGAAAGAATTAGTAGAAGTAGGAAGAAAGAAAGAAGGAAAGAAAGGAAGGAAGGAAGGAAGGAAGGAAGGAAGAAGAAAAGAAGGAAAGAAGGAAAGAAAGAAAGAAAGAAAGGAGGGAGGGAGGGAGGGAGGGATGGTGGGAGGAAGGAAGGAAGGAAGGAAGGAGGCAAGGAAGGAAAAAAGAAAGAAAGAAAGAAGATAAAGTAAAATAAAATAAAGTAAAATATAATAAAGTTATTAAATTGAAAAATAATTATTAAGAAAAAAAATTAAAACCAAAAAAACGGCCGGGTAGAACCTTAGGACAAATGGTGGACGCAAAGCTATACAGACAAAGCTCATACAGAAGCATACAGATACACACTCACAAAAAGAGAAAAGGGGGAAAAAATCATAAATCTTGCTCTCAAAGTCCACCTCCTCAATTTGGGATGATTCGTTGTCTAAAAGAGGGAAGGAAGGAAGGAAGGAAGGAAGGGAGGAAGGAAGGAAGGGAGGGAGAAAGAAAGAAAAGATAAAGTAAAATAAAATAAAGTTATTAAAATAAAAAGTAATTATTAAGAAAAATAATTTTTAAAAAAAGACAGACGGATAGAACCCTGGGACAAATGGTGGAAGCAAAGCTATACAGACAAAATCTCACACAGAAGCATACACATACACACTCACAAAAAGACGAAAAGGGGAAAAAATCATAAATCTTGCTCTCAAAGTCAACCTCCTCAATTTGGGATGATTCGTTGTCTATTCATGTATTCCACAGATGCAGGGTACATCAAGTTGATTGTGGAGCTTTAATCCGCTGCTTCTGAGGCTGCTGGGAGAGATTTCCCTTTCTCTTCTTTGTTCTCACAGCTCCCAGGGGCTCAGCTTTGGATTTGGCCCCGCCTCTGCGTGTAGGTAGCCAGAGGGCATCTGTTTTTTGCTCAGACAGGATGGGGTTAAAGGAGCCGCTGATTCGTGGGCTCTGGCTCACTCATGCTGGGGGAAGGGAGGGCCACGGAGTGAGGTGCCAGCCTGCGGTGGCAGAGGCCGGCGTGACGTTGCACCAGCCTGAGGCACGCTGTGCGTTCTCCCGGGGAAGTTGTCCCTGGATCCCGGAAACCTGGCAGTGGCGGGCTGCACAGGCTCCCCGGAAGGGAGGTGTGGATAGTGACCTGTGCTCGCACACAGGCTTCTTGGTGGCGGCAGCAGCAGCCTTAGCGTCTCTTGCCCGTCTCTGGGGTCCGCACTTTTAGCTGCAGCTCGCGCCCATCTCTGGAGCTCCTTTAAGCAGTGCTCTTAATCCCCTCTCCTCATGCACCAGGAAACAAAGAGGGAAGAAAAAGTCTTTTGCCTCTTTGGCAGCTCCAGACTTTTTCCCGGACTCCCTCCCGGCTAGCCGTGGTGCACTAACCCCTTCAGGCTGTGTTCACGCTGCCTGTCCCTGCAGTCCGACCAAAGCCGGAGCCTCAGTTTGCAGCCCCGGCCGGCCCGGCGGGTGAGCAGACAAGCCTCTAGGGCTGGTGAGTGCCGGTCGGCACCGATCCTCTGTGCGGGAATCTCCCTACTTTGCCCTCCGCACCACTGTTCCTGCGCTCTCCTCTGTGGCTCCAAAGCTTCCCCGCTCCATCACTCGCAGTCTCCGCCCGCAAAGGGGTTTCCTAGTGTGTGGAAACCTTTCCTCCTTCACAGCTCCCTCCCACTGGTGCAGGTCCCGTCCGTATTCTTTTGTCTCTGTTTTTTCTTTTTTTCTTTTGCCCTACCCAGGTACGTAGGGAGTTTCTTGCCTTTTGGGAGGTCTGAGGTCTTCTGCCAACGTTCAGTAGGTGTTCTGTAGGAGTTGTTCCACATGTAGATGTGTTTCTGGTGCATCTGTAGGGAGGAAGGTGATCTCCGCATCTTACCCTTCTGCCATCTTCCCCTCGTCAAGAATCGTTAATTATCTGTTTGTAGATTTTTTGATGATGGCCATTCTGACTGGTGTGAGGTGATACCTCACTGCAGTTTTTATTTGCATTTCTCTAATGATTAGTGATCTTGAGCATCCTTTCATGTATTTCTTGGTAATCTCTATATGTTCTTTGGAGAAATGTCTATTTAGGTCTTCTGCCCATTTTTGGATTGGGTTGTTTGTTTTTTTGATATTGAGCTGCATGAGTTGCTTGTATATTTTGGAGATTAATCCTTTGTCAGTTGCTTCATTTGCAAATATTTTCTCCCATTCTGAGGGTTGTGTTTTCGTCTTGTTTATGGTTTCCTTTGCTGTGCAAAAGTTTTTAAGTTTCATAAGGTCCCATTTGTTTATTTTTGTTTTTATTTCCATTTCTCTAGGAGGTGGGTCAAAAAGGATTTTGCTGTGATTTATGGCATAGCATGTTCTGCCTATGTTATCTTCTAAGAGTTTTATAGTGTCTGGCCTTACATTTAGGTTTTTAATCCATTTTGAGCTTATTTTTGTGTATGGTGTTAGGGAGTGTTCTAATTTCATTCTTTTACATGTAGCTGTCCAGTTTTCACAGCACCACTTATTGAACAGGCGGTCTTTTCTCCATTGTATATTTTTGCCTCCTTTGTCAAAGATAAGGTGACCACATGTGCATGGGCTTGTCTCTGGGCTTTCTATCCTATTCCTTTGACCTATATTTCTGTTTTTGTGCCAGTACCATACTCTCTTGATTACTGTAGCTTTGTAGTATAGTCTGAAGTCAGGGAGTCTGATTCCTCCAGCTCCATTTTTTTCCCTCAAGACTGCTTTGGCTATTCTGGGTTTCTTGCGTTTCCATGCAAACTGTAAAATTCTCTGTTCTAGTTCTGTGAAAAATGTCATTGGTAGCTTGATAAGGATTGTACTGAATCTGTGGTTTGCTTTGGGTAATATAGTCATTTTCACAATGTTGATTCTTCCAATCCAAGAACGTGGTATATCTCTCTATCTGTTTGTATCATCTTTAATTTTTTTGATCATTGTCTTATAGTTTTTGACATACAGGTCTTTTACCACCTTAGGTAGGTTTATTCCTAGATACTTTATTGTTTTTGTTGCAATGGTAAATGGGAGTGTTTTTTTAATTTCACTTTCAGATTTTTCATCATTAGTGTATAGGAATGCCAGAGATTTGTGTGCATTAATTTAGTATCCTGCTACTTTACCAAATTCATTGATTAGCTCTAGTCATTTTCTGGTAGCATCTTTAGGATTCTCTATGTATAGTATCATGTCATCTGCAAACACTGACAGTTTTACTTCTTCTTTTCTGATTTAAATTCCTTTTAATTCTTTTCCTTCTCTGATTGCTGTGGCTACAACTTCCAAAACTATGTTGAATAATGGTTTCTGTTTTTCACCATTGAGAATGGTGTTGGCTGTCGGTTTGTCATATGTGACCTTTATTATTATTATTATTATTTTTGTGTGTGTGTGGTCCCCCGGGCTCTCACTGTTGTGGCCTCTCCCATTGCAGAGCACAGGCTCCAGACGCTCAGGTTCAGTGGCCATGTCTCATGGGCCCAGCCGCTCTGCAGCATGTGGGATCTTCCCGGACCGGGGTGTGAACCCGTGTCCCCTGAATCGGCAGGCGGACTCTCAACAACTGTGCCACCAGGGAAGCCCTGACCTTTATTATTTTGAGGTAGGTAACCTATGCCCACTTTCTGGAGAGTTTTTCACATAAATTGGTGTTGAACTTTGTCAAAAGCTTTCTCTGCATCTATTGGGGTGATCATATGGTTTTTATACTTCAGTTTGTTAATATGGTGTATCACATTCACTGATTTGTGTATATTGAAGAATCCTTTCATTCCTGTGATAAACCCCAATTGATCACTGTGTATTATCCTTTTCATGTGCTGTTGGATTCTGTTTGCTAGTATTTTGTTGAGGATTTTTGCATCTATGTTCATCAATGATATTGACCTCTACCTTTCTTTTTTTGTGACATCCATCTTTGTCTGGTTTTTGTATCACGGTGATGGTGGCTTTGTAGAATGAGTTTGGGAGTGTTCCTCCCTCTGCTATATTTTAGAAGACTTTAAGAAGGATAGGTGTTAGCTCTTCTCTAAACGTTTGATAGAATTCTCTTGTGAAGCCATCTGGTCCTGGCCTTTTGCTGGTTGGAAGATTTTTAATCACAGTCTCAATTTCCGTGCTTGCGAGTGGTCTGTTTATATTTTCTATTTCTTCTTGGTTCAGTCTTGGAAGGATGTACTTTTCTAAGAATTTGTCCATTACTTCCAGGTTGCCCGTTTTATTGGCATATTGTTGCTTGTAGTAATCTCTCATGATCCTTTGTATTTCTGCAGTGTCAGTTTTACTTCCCCTTTTTCATTTCTAATTCTATTGATTTGAGTCTTCTCCCTTTTTTTCTTGATGATTCTGGCTAGAGGTTTATCAATTTTGTTTATCTTCTTAAAGAACCAGCTTTTAGTTTTTTTGATCTTTGCTCTTGTTTCCTTCATTACTTTTTCATTTATTTCTGATCTGATCTTTATGATTTCTTTCCTTCTGCTAACTTTGGGGGTTTTTTTGTTCTTCTTTCTCTAATTGCTTGAGGTGTAAGGTTAGGTTGTTTATTTGAGATGTTTCTTGTTTCTTGAGGTAGGATTGTATTGCTGTAAACTTCCCTCTTAGAAATGCTTTTGCTACTTCCCATAGGTTTTGGGTCACCGTGTTCTCATTAGCATTTGTTTCTAGGTATTTTTTGATATCCTCTTTGATTTTTTCAGTGATTTCTTGCTTATTTAGTAGTGTCTCGTTTAGCCTCCATGTGTTTGTTTTTTTTACAGTTTTTTTCCTGTAACTGATATCTAGTCTCATAGTGCTGTTGTCAAAAAAGATACTTGATATGATTTTAATTTTCTTAAATTTACCGAGGCTTGACTTGTGACCCAAGATATGATCTATCCCAGAGAATGTTCCATAAGCACTTGAGAAGAAAGTGTATTCTGTTGTTTTTGAATGGAATGTCCTATAAATATCAACTAAGTCTATCTGGTCTAATGTGTCTTTTAAAACTTGTGTTTCCTTATTTATTTTCATTTTGGATGATCTGTCCATTGGTGAAAGTGGGGTGTTAAAGTCCTCTACTATGATATTGTTACTGTCGATTTCCCCTTTTATGGCTGTTAGCATTTGCCTTATTTATTGAGGTGCTCCTATGTTGGGTGCATAAATATTTACAATTGTTATATCTTCTTCTTAGATTGATCTCCTGATCATTATGTGGTGTCCTTCTTTTTCTCTTGTAATAGTCATTATTTTAAAGTCTATTTTGTCTGATATGAGAATTGCTGCTCCAGCTTTCTTTTGATTCCCATTTGCATGGAATATCGTTTTCCATCCCCCACTTTCAGTCTGTATGTGTCCCTAGGTCTGAAGTCATCTCTTGTAGACAGCATATATACAGGTCTTGTTTTTGTATCCATTCAGCCAGTCTGTGTCTTTTGGTTGGAGCATTTAATCCATTTATATTTAAGGTAATTATCATTATGTATGTTCCTATTACCATTTTCTTAATTGTTTTGGGTTTGTTTTTGTAGGTCTTTCCCACCTCTTGTGTTTCCTGCCTGGAGAAGCTCATTTAGCATTTTTTGTAAAGCTCATTTGGTGGTGCTGAATTCTCTTAACTGTTGCTTGTCTAAAGGTTTTCATTTCTCTATTGAATGTGAATGAGATCCTTGCTGTGTAGAGTTATCTTGGTTGTGGCTTTTTTCCTTTCATCACTTTAAAAATGTCCTGCTACACCCTTCTGGCTTGCAGAGTTTCTGCTGAAAGATCAGATGTTAACGTTATTGGGTTTCCCTTGTATGTTATTTGTTGCTTTTCCCTTGCTGATTTTAATATTTTTTCTTTGTATTTAGTTTTTGATAGTTTGATTAATATGTGTCTTGGTGTGTTTCTCCTTGGGTTTATCCTGTATGGGACTCTCTGCACTTCCTGGACTTGACTATTTCCTTTCCCGTATTAGGGAAGTTTTCAACTATAATGTCTTCAAATATTTTCTCAGTCCCTTTCTTTTTCTCTTCTTCTGGGAACCCTATAATTCAGATGTCGGTGCATTTAATGTTGTCCCTGAGGTCTCTGAGACTGTCCTTAATTCTTTTCATCCTTTTTTCTTTGTTCTGCTCTGCGGCAGTTACTTCTACTCTTTTATCTTCCAGGTCACTTATACTTTCTTCTGCCTCAGTTATTCTGCTATTGAGTCCTTCTAGGGTATTTTTAATTCCATTTATTTTGTTGTTCATCATTGTTTGTTTGCTCTTTAGTTCTTCTAGGTCCTTGTTAAGCATTTCTTGTATTTTCACCATTTTATTTCTGAGATTTTGAATCATCTTTACTATTATTACTCTGAATCCTTTTTCAGGTAGACTGCCTATTTCCTCTTCATTTGTTTGGTCTGGTGGGTTTTTACCTTGCTCCTTCATCTGCTGCATATTTCTCTGTTTTCTCATTTTGTTTAACTTACTATGTTTGGGGTCTCCTTTTTGCAGGCTGGAGGTTCATAGTTCCTGTTATTTTTGGTGACTGCCTCTTGTGGGTGGGGTTGGTTCAGTGGCTTTTGTAGCCATCCTGGTGGAGGGGCTGGTGCCTGTGTTCTGGTGGGTGGGACTGTATCTTGTCCTTTTGGTGGGCAGGGCCACGTCCAGTGCTGTGTTTTGGGGTGTCTGTGAACTTATATGAATTTAGGCAGCCTCTCTGCTAATGGGTGGGGTTGTGTTCCTGTCTTGCTAGTTGTTTGGCATGGGGCATCCAGCACTGGAGCTTTCTGGCCATTGGCTGGAGCTGTGTCTTAAGGTTGAGATGAAGATCTCTGGGAGACCTCTCACCAGTTGATATTACATGGGCCCAGGAGGTTTCTGGTGGTCCAATATTCTGGACTCGGCCCTCCTATCTTGGAGGCTCAGGCCTGATACTTGGCCAGGGCACCAAGACCTTGCCAGCCACACAGTTCAGAAGAAAAGGAAGAAAGATAAAAAAACAGCAAAACAAAACAAAACAAAAACAAAAATTCGGACAGACAGAACTCTAGGATAAATGGTAAAAGCAAACTTATACAGACAAAAATCACACAAAGAAGCATACACAAACATACTCACAAAAGGAGAAAATGGAAAAAAATATATATATAAAGGAAGAGAGCAACCAAACCAATAAACAAATCCACCAATGATGATAAGCTCTAAGTACTAAACTAAGATAAACATAAAACCAGAAACAAATTAGGTGCAGAAAGCAAACCCCAAGTCTACAGTTGCTCCCAAAGTCCACCACCTCAATTTTGGGAACATTCATTGTCTATTCAGGTATTCTTCAGATTCAGGGTTTATCAAGTTGATTGTGGGAATTTAATCTGCTGCTCCTGAGGCTGCACAGAGAAATTTCGCTTTCTCTTCTTTGTTCACACAGCTCCTTGGGTTCAGCTTTGGTTTTGGCCCCGCCTCTGCATGTAGGCTGCCCTCAGGAGTCTGTTCCCCACCCAGACAGGACAGGGTTAAAGCAGCAGTTGATTAGGGTTCTGTTGCTCTCTCAGGCCGGGGGCAGGGAGTGATGCAGTAGTCATAATTGGAATGCGGGGCAAGCCTGATGTGGCAGAGGCCAGTGTGACGTTGCACCAGCCTGAGGGGTGTTGTGTGTTTTCCTGGTAAAGTTATCCCTGGATCATGGGACCCTGGCAGTGGCGTGCTGCACAGGCTCCCAGAGGGGGAGGTGTGTATATAGTGACCTGCACTTGCACACAGGATTCTTGGTGGCTGCAGCAGCAGCATTAGCATTTCATGCCTGTCTCTGGGGTCCAAGCTGATAGTCGCGGCTCACGCCTGTCTCTGGAGCTCATTTAGGCAGTGCTCTGCCTTCTGTGGGCAGACAGGGAAGGAATCCCCTCTCCTCACACACCCCGAAACAATGGTCCCTTGCCTCTTAGGCAGGTCCAGACTTTTCCCCAGACTCCCTCCAGCTAGCTGTGGAGCACTAGCCCCCTTCAGGCTGTGTTCACACCGCCAACCCCAGTCCTCTCCCTGGGGTCTGACCTCCAAAGCCCAAGCCTCAGCTACCAGCTCCACCCGCCCTGGCGGGCGAGAAGACAAGCCTCTCGGGCTGGTGAGTGCTGGTTGGCACTGATCCTCTGTGTGGGAATCTCTCCGCTTTGCCCTCTGCACCCCTGTTGCTGACCTCTCCTCCATGGCTCCAAAGCTTCCCACCACCCCCCCGCCCTCGTCTCCGCCAGTGAAGGGGCTTCCTAGTGTGTGGAACTTTTCCTCCTTCACAGCTCTTTCCCAGAGGTGCAAGTCCTGTCCCTATTCTTTTGTCTCTGTTTTTTCTTTTTTCTTTGGCCCTACTCAGGTATGTGGGGATTTTCTTGCCTTTTGGGAAGTCTGAGGTCTTCTGCCAGTGTTCAGTAGGTGTTTTGTAGGAGTTGTTCCACATGTAGATGTATTTTTGATGTGTTTATGGGGAGAAAGATGATCTCCATGTCTTGCTCCTCCACCATCTTGAAGGACTCCTCCATCCTAATATTTTATTCTGAATGGAAAACCATGACCTGGGTCCTTGAAATGATAGGAAGAAATCATTGAGTATATATATATATATATATATATATATATATAACTTTTTTTTTTTTTGCAGTACACGGGCCTCTCACGGTTGTGGCCTCTTCCGTTACGGAGCACAGGCTCCTCTGGACGCACAGGCTCAGCGGCCATGGCTCACAGACCCAGCCGCTCCGCAGCATGTGGGATCTTCCCGGACCGGGGCATGAACCCGTGTCCCCTGCATCGGCAGGCAGACTCTCAACCACTGTGCCACCAGGGAAGCCCCTTGAGTATATTTTTAAGTAATTGAACTTGAGCAATCCACTTAGAATCAGAGAAATAGTCTTTATTGGCATTATTTGTGATGAGGAGATATTGCTATCTCAACTCTCATTTCAAATTCTCATGTGAGCCACTACCCCAGACAGTCAGCTTACTTCAGTTTGGAAAAGCAGGCCTGAAAAGATACATGTTCAGTGACTTCAGTCAGGTTGTCTTCACAATCTTCACTGTAAGGGAGAGATTGTTATCCCTAATTTATAGATGATAAAACTGAGGCTTAAAAAGGTTAAGAAACTTTCCTAAGAAGACATTTGGACAGGCTGACTAAGAGTCAGCAGTAGTTTTTAAGAAAAATTCAGATTGAACTGCTCTCAATTAAGTTTTCTAAAAAACTGGCCTTAGCAAAGCAGGCAAATTTTCTCTTTCATGTTTTCAGACTTCCCCTTCTCTGTCCCTGTTGTAATTTTAAAGCATTACCCCAATGTTCTGTAACATTCCTACAATTGAATAGTGAAATCTATAACCCTTCCTCATGAATCTGGGCTTTGTGATTGTTTGACCAATTGAATGTTATAGAAGTGATGTTGTGCTACTTTCTGAGCCCAGGCCTCAAGAAATTGTCAGCTTCAACTTCTTGTCCCTTGGGAAGATCATTCTTATAACCCAGCCCCCATGCTGTGAGGAAGCCCAAGCCACTATATAGAATAGTCCAACATGGAGAGGAACAAATAACCAGTACCAACTTGCCAGCTATATGAGTGAGCCATCTTGGAAGTAAATGCTCAACCCAGCTGAGCTCAGCTCAAGTAAAGCCACTATATGTGGCACTACATGGAGCAAAGACAAATTGTCCCCAATGAGCCCTTCCCAAATTTCAGATTCATAAGCAAAATAATTGATCACTGTTCTTTTAAATCTCAAAGTGGTTTGGTGTGAAGCAATAGATAACCAGAATAACCCCCTGCTTTTAACACTCCTCTCCCTCTCCTTCCTTTCTTGTTAATTTTACTTGCTTTCCCCCAAATCTGTCTCACAATCAACAGAAACTTTTTTGCCTTGGGGAAGGATATGTTCAATACTGTCATTGTTTTTATAAGATGATGAACAGCAAAGATTCTTATTTTGTTCATTTCTGTGTGGACTGAGTAGAAGCTCAGCAAATTTTTTTCTTAGTCTTTTGGGCAGCTATAACAGAATACCATAGACTGGGTGGCTTATAAACAGCAGGAATTTATTTTTCACAGTTCTGGAGGCTAGGAAGTCCAAGATCAAGGTACCAACAGATTCAGTGTATGGTGAGAGCTCACTTCCTGGTTCATGGTTGTCTTATTGTTGTGTCTTCACATGGCAGAAAGGACAAGGGAGCTCTGTGGTCTCTCTTATAAGGGCACAAATCCCATTCATGAGGGCTCCAACCTCATAACCTAATCACCTCCCAAAGACCCCACCTCCAAATACCATCACTTTGGGGGTTAGGATTTAACATATGAATTTTGGGAGGACACAATCTATAGCAAATTTATTTAACTGGATTGATTGATAGCGGTCATTTTAACCAGTTTTCCATTATTTTTATTAAAAGGTGTTTGAACTACTCCTCATAGCTACTGAATCATATGTTCCAGAGTGGGGCTTGGGAAGCTACATTTTTAATAAGCTTCCCAGCTAATTTCTACACATATCAAAGTTTGAAAACTTTGCCACAGTGGTCATTTAAAATTCCTTTGGAATGAGGATTATTGCGAGATTTAAAGAGACTCTAACTGCTATAAAGCATGGAACTCAGCATATTATAAGAGCTAAACAAATTTCATTTACTACCATCATCGCCAACATCATCATTGCTATTTTTAAAGGTTATCTTTAATTTTGGAAGATACTTACTCATGTGTCTTTGGGGGCAAACAGGGATTGTCAGTGTGCTAGTTTGCCTGTTAAAATAAGCAGTTGTTGCTTATTGTTCAGAATGTTCTGTGCCCCAGGAATCAGATGTAGGCTAGCAGTTATCTCCAGGAGACCAGAGTAAGTTTAGGCAAAACATTCTTCAGAGTGTCTACCCACCTGATTCAGGTACACATACATATGTACAAGAGACAAGACATAAAGGTTTATCTGATATATACTCTGAAAATGGTTTACTATCAATGATTTACTATCATTGACACTAGGTCTTTTCAGAAAACTCTAGATAGAGGATCTTCATATCTTTGGAAGAAGGCACCCACAAGGAAATTCTAGTAAACACTTCACCAAATTTCCCTGGTTCCCTCTGGGAATATGTGGGACCTGATATTCCATTTCAATATAGAAGCAGATGTACTAACTTACGGGCTGAAAGCCTGATTGGACAGGCTAGTCATAAATCAGCAGCACTTTTTAAGAAAATTCAACACTCTCTACAATTTATTTTCCTTTGGATTTTTTTTTTTTTTTTTTGCAGTACATGGGCCTCTCACTGTTGTGGCCTCTCCCGTTGCAGAGCACAGGCTCCGGACGTGCAGGCTCAGCAGCCATGGCTCACGGGCCCAGCCGCTCCGCGGCATGTGGGATCCTCCCGGACCGGGGCACAAACCTGTGTCCCCTACATCGGCAGGCGGACTCTCAACCACTGCGCCACCAGGGAAGCCCTGGATGTGGTTTTTAAGGGCACCTGTTTGGTGGAAAGCATTCAGATTAGATTATTAAGTTTCAGTTAGGCTGAATGCTTAGAGAAGGGGATACTTTGACATTCAAATTTATTGATTAACTTAGGGTCAACAATATCACATTTTCTTTCAATCCTTGTTGCTAAAAAATAACAACTCTCTACAGTGTTCTGCCCTAGTAAGAACAGTGTAGTGAATAGTTTGAATCTGTGTAAATTACTTTACCTCTCTCTGCCTCAGTTTCCTCATTTGTAAAAAAGAGGAATCATAATGGTACCTCAAAAGATTGTTCAAGATTAAATCAGTTAATGTATGAAAATGCATAGAATACTTTTTGGCACATAGTAAGCAGTATAAAGGTATTAGCTATTATTATTATTATTATTATTATTTGGATAGAAACCACATTACTGGGCAATTTTTCTCTTAGTACAGACCTATAACTGAGATAAAAGATAAAACTAGAAGAAATGTAGAAATCAGGCTGAGGCCAGGACACCTGACTATTCCCTAAGGGTGAGATCAGGATTTTTCCTGTTCACTTCAGAACTTTTAGAATCTTGCATCTTGTCTGGCACAGGATTGGTGCTCAGTAAACTTCTGTTGAATAAATGATGGTTCCTAAAAGATGAATACTTGTTGATTATTAAGATTTCTTCTTGTCTTTTGTCTCTATGCTTAGAGTTTGACTGTGACAAGAGTGCTCTTTAGTTGATGATTATTGTTAGATTCTGTGCCATTGTGTATGACTATTTTTGTTGCTTATCTCTTGTTAGAGGAACCTGATGGAGAAAAAGAAGGGAAAAAGTAACATAAGTGGCCCCAGAAACCAATAAAGAAGGTGAAACAGCTGGCTGCAAACTTTATGGTCTAAAGAATTTTGACTTATCTTTGAAGTGTATTTAAACGATAAAAAGAAAAGATCTCAACTGACCAGGGTGTAATTACAGGGACTAAACCTGTAAAAGACAATAATCCCCTCCACACTCTCTTTTCTGAGAGATATTATAGGCATGTAATGGCAACAGTCAAAAATTGTCCAGCTCAGTGTTTTGCTGTGTTTCAGAGCCCAGGCAGCAGTGCTTGATACAATCTCATCAAAGTAAATATCAAACTTGGTCACAAGATTGAATCACTGCATGTTGAAAGTCTATGTGACGTCAGTACCTAATCAGGCAAATATGGACATTTTCTATAAGTGCATTTTTGTTAAGAGTTAGTGTGTATCAAATTCAGGATTCCATGGAAATGAAAAGCTATGAGTAATAAATCCCTAGAGCCTTTGATGGGAGTAGGAGTTTTCAGCCTGTTCATCTGCCATGCTGCAGATCAGGAATATATTCATTCTTCTTCATTTTCCTCATTGCGTCACTTGGGGAGATGCTTCTGCCATGTTTATTTAGAAAGCCCCAGGCTGGAATCAAACTAAGAAAAAAAGTCACTGCTGTTTCCTAATTTACAGTGGAGCTCCCTCCTCACCCGCCCCAACACCACTTTAGTATCACCTTGATCCATATGTATATATAGATTGATGTTGAATGCCTTGAGATGTGGGCAGGAGAAGTGGATATTGTTGGTAAAAATAAAGGGCTCTACCAACAGTTTTTCAAAGCAGATGGCCTTCAAAAAGCTGTACATAGACTCACATGTCCAAAAATTTGTTTTATATATTTCTTTTTAAAGCTTAAACATCTAAAAGAAAATGATAAAACAAAATTAAGACCGGAAAAAAATACACTTCCTAGTCTCTTGATTCAAGAAACCGTAAGATATGAAGTATGATTTATTCTAATGGAATGGGTTATCAGCACAATAAAGAAATGTAGGCATCCATTAGCTTTTGCAGTGTTAAATAAAATCCCACCACTTAGTGCCTTAAAGCAATCAGTCCTTTCACTCATGATTCTGTGGGTTGGTTGGGCAGTTTTTCTGGTCCACTAATCCCTGCTGGCAGGTTGGCTAAAGGCTGGATGACCTAAGACAGTCTCACTCAGATATCTTGTCTCTCATCATTCAGCAGGCTAGCCCTGGGTTCTACACGTGGTGGTCTCAGAGTTCTAAGAGTATGAAAGCAGAAGCTGCAAGATTTCTTAAGACCTAGGTTGACAATTATACAATATCATTTCCATTGCATTCTGTGGTCAAAACAAGTCACAAGATTCAAAAAGTGGATAAATGGACTATCTCCTGATGGTAGGAGCTGCAGGCTATTGCTGTATTTGCAGTCTTCTGGATGAAGTGTACATACAATGCATGGCACCCTAATCACAATTATGCTAAGCAAACCTACTGCTAGAGACAGAGGTGTGATGGTGGCAAGCATGCTAGAAACTGGACTCCAAAGCCCAGGGTTCTAGAGAAGGTCTTGCCATGTATTATTTCCTGACCTTAAATAAATCCACTCTACTTCTCTGGGCCTCAATTTAGTCATCTCTGAAATGAGGGGTTGGATAAGATAACCTCTAAGGTCTCTTCCAGATTTCTCAGGACTCTAAGAATCCAACACATTTCCCAGTTTTCGAAGGCAAGATTTACTAGTTCTAAGGATCTCAAGGGGACATTGCAAAATTCTAAACTTTTGTTTTAACTTTGTGACTCTAATTTGGAAAAAAATCACATGGTAGGATTACAACCATGTAAAAGTATAATTATGAAAGAAAATATTTAATAATTAATGGCAGAATGGTAGGTTTGAGGGTTTAAAATGTTATTTTAACAGATTTTAAAAATATTTGTTACTATATTATCTCTTCAATAAAAAGGAATAAATAATTTTCACGTAATATCTCTAAAAAGAAAATTGTCCCCAGATCAGCAGGATCACAATTCTTACAGCTTCCAGAAGCAACAAGTAATCACTTGCTTGTTTAGCCTTTTCCATTCTCCAGTACACAGCAGAGAGAATGGTGAGAGCAATCTTTGCCTCCTATGCCCTTCTCTCCCTGTCACATGCCCTGCCCAGACTCCCCACAAAGCACATCACTTTTCTTGCTCAGACATGAACACTTAAACTTTGGATTGGAAATTATTTTCCCTCAAATTGATCAAACTTTCAGGAAAAGTGTTCTGAGAAATAAAGAAAGAAAGTAAAATGAAGGATTTGGCTAAGGAGTCCTCCATTTCCAATTTGAGCCATCAATCTCCTATTGACCCATTTTCTTGGATCTTTCCAGGCTTATCTTACTTGACCTCTCAGGTGAGTTAGACCTTTTTGACCACTCCCTTTTTTCTGGGTGGTTCTTTCTCCCTTAGTTTCTTTCCTTCTTTTTTTTTCTTTTTTAAATGATGCCTTCATTTTATTTTTAAAATTTATTTAATTAATTTATTTTTGGCTGCATTGGGCCTTTTTTTCTTTTTACATCTTTATTGGAGTATAATTGCTTTATAATGGTGTGTTAGTTTCTGCTTTATAACAAAGTGAATCAGTTATACATATACATATGTTCCCATATCTCTTCCCTCTTGCATCTCCCTCACTCCCACCCTCCCTATCCCACCCCTCCAGGCGGTCACAAAGCACCGAGCTGATCTCCTTGTGCTATGCGGCTGCTTCCCACTAGCTATCTACCTTACGTCTTCATTGCTGCACGTGGGCTTTCTCTAGTTGTGGCGAGCGGGGGCTACTCTTGGTTGCAATGCGCAGGCTTCTCATCACGGTGGCTTCTCTTGTTGCAGAGCACGGACTCTAGGCACGTGGGCTTCAGTAGCTGTGGTGTGTGGGCTCAGAAGTTGTAGCTTGTGGTCTCAGTAGTTGTGGCACACAGGCTTCGTTGCTCTGCAGCATGTGGGATCCTCCTGGACCAGAGCTCAAACCCGCGTCCCCTGCATTGCAGGCAGATTCCTAACCACTGCACCACCAGGGAAGCCCTCTCCCTTAGTTTCTGAGACACTGCTCTGACTTCTTCCTCACAGCCTTCTTTTCCATGGCCAGTCACTTGAGTGTTGGTGGTGTCTAAGCTTTGTCTCTGGTCCTCTTCTCCGATCATCCTACACTAATCCTGAGTGAACTCACTTACGCCCATGATTTCAAAGACTTTTCACATTCTGTTGACTCCTGGTTATATATCTCTATCACAGACTTCTCTCCTGATCTTCAGATTGCACCCTTGGCAGCTTTACAATGACTTCCCTTAGGCACCTTCAACACAACACAATCCCAAACTCCTGTATCCTCAGCCCAGTGAATTACTGTCCACCCAGTCACCTACAGTAGAAAACTGGGAAACCACATTCTCACTTCAGTAAGCCAGGTCTATTTTCCTTCAGAATCGCTCCCTGTCATTCCTCTGCTCTACTCAGGAGGACTGATGGCCTGCAGGTTGCATCTGTCATGCTTCTATATCAACCAGCTTCTGACTGGGTTTTTATTTGAGAGGCCCTGGTGTTAGATATTAGCAAGACTCAATAATGGGGACTTTTTTTTGCCAAAGCTGATCTGCCACTGCTACTGCTGAGTCCTGGCCCACCAAATCAAGGACTAAGTTGGCACCACTGAGCTCCTAATTTAGCATCATTCTCTGTGGGGGACCAGCCAGCTACCTGATGGCAAGTTGATTACATTTGGCCCTTTCTTATCATAGAGGGGCCACAGTTTGTTCTTACTATTATGAGTATAGATTTGCCTTCTCAATATTACCATCTATGGGCTTATGGAATGCCTAATTCACAATCATGTTATCACACACAGCAATGCTTCTGTCTAAGGGATATACTTCACTGCAGGGAAAGTACAGTAATAAATCATGCCACTACAATTTCCTTATCTTGGCTTGTACCCCATCACTCAGGAGCTGCCAGCCTGATAAAATAGTAGAATGTCTTAATTGAGATGCAGTTATGGTAACAACTGTGAGGTCACATTCTGTGGTGTTGGGATGTTCTCCCTCAGGATGTGGCATATTCTTTGAACCAGTGACCAACATATATGGTATGTTTCTCCCTTATATAGAATACATGGGTCCAGGAATTAAGAGGAAGAAGTGGTAATGACCTTTTTCACTATTATATCTAATAATCACCTAACAGAAATTTTGCTTCCTGTCCATAGCATTTAGCTCTATGGGTATAGAAGTCTTGGTTCCAAAGGAAAAAATGCTCCCAGTCAGTGTCAATATAAACTAGAAGTTGAGACTGTCACCTGCCATTTGGAGCTCCTCATACCACTGAACCAACAATCAGAGAAAGGGTAATTATATTGGCAGATGTGATTGATCATGATTAACGATGGGCAATTGGCTTGCTGCTATACAATGGGGGGTTGGGAGGACTATGTCTGAAACCCAGAAGATTCATGGGAGCATCTTTCAGTACTTCTGTGTCTGATGGTAAAAGCCAATCAAAGTCTCCAGCAACCTAATTTAAGTATAGGAGCACCAAGGATTCAGAAAGAAAGATCCTGAAAAGGAATGAAGGATTGGATTGCCCAACTGGGAAAACTACTCCAACCAGTCAATGCGCTAGCTGAGAGGGCAAGAATAACAAAACATGAGGTAGAAGAATAAAGTGATAAATATCAACTATGGCCACATGCCCAGTTACAGGAACAAGAATTGCAGCAGCGAGTTGTACTTCATTATGTGTGTATTAAACAACAATGTCCCTTTTCATTTCATTTCTCTCTCCCTACTATTTTGTATGATGAATGTTGGTAATAAGCACTTGGCTTTTTAACTTACAGGTCAACAGACTCCAAGGAACCACATCTAGTATTTACAAGAGTGATTCCATAATTCCAAGAAGTCTTGGACTTAAGATAGAAAAATGACTAATGAAACTTTCCTCCTCCCCTTGTTGGAGAGAGCTGTGACTTGTATCATGAGTAGTTGTCTCATGTCTGGCAGAAGCATGAATTTGTTAAATGTGGCTATGAGGTGAGAATGGATGCTGAGTAGCTAAGAAGACTGGCTATGTTAGTTCTTTGTCTGTTTGCCCCCACATCTGTTTCTTGCCTTTCCCCAGCTCTGCTCTGTATCCTAGGGAGTTGACTTCTATGGGTTACATTATCCAGACTCTCAGGTCATCTGGCTCGCAACTGGACTTGACATTGGTAGGAGATTGGAGGGTGGGAATGAGAAAGAAGCTAGGGTGTTTACACCCTTTCTCTCTGATGTAGGCAGATTTTCCAGCTGTGGCTTCAGTTCTTGCCAGACAAGCTACTGTATTTCCAACTTCCTCTGTGTAATCCTGGCCCCTGAGCTTCAGTAACATGGCTTCATCTATTGCCCTCTGGTTGAGGAGTGGTGGGAGCTTCTTGCTGTTGACAATCTCTGGAGTCCCTCACTGTGCTCTGTTTGGCTCCCAGCTCCTCTCTCATTTGTGTAATCAACTCTCTGCATTAAATTCCCCAAATGATACAGTCAAATTCCTATTCCTTAATATGTCCTGTGACTGTTCATTCCTGTCCACTTCTTACAACCACTATCTTACATATATCAGTTTCTCACTACCTTTCACCTGGGTTATTGGTCTTACTTTTCAAACTCCACTCCACCACTCCCCCTCTCTCTTAATTAACACACGTAGGCTCTATGTCTTTAGTTTCTTCTCCTCTACTTCAAACAAGAATAACTTTCAGACGTGTAGGTCCATCAGTCATGTTGTTTTAAAACTAGACCTTTTAACTTTATGACCTAGTGACTTGTGCCTTCTACTCAGTATAGAAGTTGTCTTTAGAAACTGAGAAACCAAGGAAGGTTGGCAGAAATGATATTGGAAGTCCAAAATTCTCTCCTTTCCATCTTTGCTGAAATGTTAATATTACTAAAATTTATTTGTCTCCCTAGCTTCAATCTTTCTCTTTGTATATTTCTAAAGAACATTGTTACATTGATGCTCAGATGAAATACTTCATTTTTCTGACAGTATCATCTTTAGATGTTCATCATGAATATTTTGAAAGTTCAGAATAGTATAAAGAAGAAATAATCATCCATAATTCCACAACCCCAAAACAATCATTGTTAGCAGATCATTGAATAATCCTCTTGTTTTTTCTATGCATTTAAAAAACAAAGTTGTTATATATAAAATAGATAATCAACAAGGATCTACTGTATAGCACAGGGAACTCGACTCAATATTCTGTAATAACCTATACGGGAAAAGAATCTGAAAAAGAATGGATATATGTATAGCCAAATCACTTTGTTGTACACCTGAAACTAACACAACATTGTAAATCAACTATACCCCAATATAAAATAAAAATTAAATTAAAAAATAATGAAAAAATTTGTTATAAAACATATTCAATTCACATTTACTTTGTATCTTAATTGGTGGTCTAGGTCCACATCAAGTTCAAGAGAAAAAAAACAATAAAATGTATCCAAAAATAAAGTTGAGATCCATATTACTTTTATTTAAAATTTTTATTGAAATATTTGTATATTCGCATACAGTTGTGAAAAAAAATAGAATTCCCTTGCACACCTGACCCAGTTTCATCCAATGGTGATACTTTGCAAAACTATAATAGAATATCACAACCAGGATATTGACATTGATACAATGCAAGCATCTTATTCATATTTCTCCAGTTTCACTTGTATCATTTATGTTTGTATGTATGTGTGTGCATGTTTGTCTATGTATTACTTCTTAAACAATTGTATCAGCCATGTGGTTTCGTATATCCACCACCACAGTCAAGATACTTAACATTTCCAACACTCAAAGATCTCTCAAGTTACACTTTTATAACTACACCCACTCTTGCCTCTCCCTCCTTGTCTCTAACTTCTGGCAATCGCTAATCTCTCCTTAATTTCTAAAATGTAGTCATTTCAAAAAGTTATATAATTGGAATCATACAGTATGTAACCTTTGTGGATTGGCTTCTTTCACTTAGCATAGTTTCCTGGAGATTCCTCAAAGTAGTTGTGTGTATCAATAGTTCTTTCCTTTTTCTTGCTAAGTAGCATTCCATGGTATGGATCTACCACAATTTCTTTAACTATTCACCTGTTGAAGGACATATGGGCAGATAAATAAAGCTACTATGAACATTTGTGTACAGGTTTTTGTGTGAATATAAGTTGTTATTTCTCTGGGATAAATGCCCAAGACTGCAATTTCCAGGAAGTATTGTAATTACATGTTTAGTTTAAAAAAAAACTGCCAAAGTATTTTCAGCAAGACTGTACAATTTTACATTTCCATTCTCAATGTTTGAATGATCCAGTTTTTCCACATCATTATCAGTATTTGATGTTGTCACTATTGTTTACTTTAGCCATTTTGATGGGTGTAGGGTTATCTCACTGTGGTTTTAATTTTCATTTCTTTGATGGCCAATGGTGTTGAACGTCTTTTCATGTGCTTACTAAATGGCTACCTATATATCCTCTTCAGTGAAATGTGTGGTCATGTCTTTTGCCCATTTTTTAATTGGATTATTTTTTTCTGTTGACTTTTTTTTTTTTTTTTTGTGGTACACAGGCCTCTCACTGTTGTGGCCTCTCCCGTTGTGGAGCACAGGCTCTGGATGCGCAGGCTCAGCGGCCATGGCTCATGGGCCCAGCCGCTCCGCAGCATGTGGGATCTTCCCGGACCAGGGCACGAACCTGTGTCCCCTGCATTGGCAGGCGGACTCTCAACAATTGCGCCACCAGGGAAGCCCTTCTGTTGACTTTTGAGAGTTCATTATATATTTATGATACAGGTCTTCTACTGGATATGTAGTTTGTACATATTTTCTTCTAGTTGTCTGTCATCCTTTTAACAGGGTCTTTTGCAAGGGAAACTTTTAAATTTTGTTGAAATCCAGTTTATCAATTTTTCCTTTTGTGGATCATTCTTTTGGTAACAAGTCTAAAAACTCTTTGTCTAGCCCCAGATTCTGATGATTGTCTCCTACATTTTGTTCTAAAACTCTTGTAGTTTTACATTTTACATTTAAATCTGTGATCAATTTTGAGTTAATTTTTGTATATGGTGTAAGACTTAGGTCAAGGTTTATTTTTTTGCCTATGGGTGTCCAATTGCTTCAGCACAATTTATTGAAAAGGCTATCATTTCTCCACTGAATTACTTTTGCACCTTTGTCAAAAGTCAGTTGGACATATTTGTGTGGGTTGATTTCAAGAGTCTCTATTCTATTCTATTTTTCTGTGTGTTCATCCCTCTGCCAATGATAGCACACAGTCTTGATTACTGTAGCTATATAGTAAGTCTTGAAATTAGGTAGACTGTTTCTTCCCATTTTATTCTTCTTTTTCAAAATTGTTTTAACCATCCTGTTTTCTTTGCACTTCCACATAGAAAAATCTTGTCTGTACCTAGAAAAAGAATCTGGCTGGGACTTGATAGAAATTGTACTGAACCTGTATATCAGTTTGGGGAGAATTGACATCTTTACTATGTTAAATCTTCAAATTCATGAACAAGACATGACTCTCCATTTATTTAGGTCTTCTTCGACTTCTTTCATCAGCATTTTGTATTTTTCAGCATATAAATGCTGTGCATTTTTTTGGTTAGAGTCACACCTAAGTATTTAATTTTTTTGAGCAATGGTAAATGATATATTTTTTTAATCTGGTTTTATAAATGATATTTTTTTAAAATTTCAATGCTCACATATTCATTGGTAGTATATAGAAGGAAAATTGATTTTTATATATTTACCCTGTGTTCTGCAATCTTGCTGAACTCACTTACTAGTTCTGGGAGTTTTGCTTTTTTGTAGGTTCCTTGAGAATTTCTACATAGATAATCATGCAATCTGCAAATAGAAACCATTTTCTTCTTCCTTTATGATTCATATGACTTTTATTTCCTTTTCTTGCCTTACTGAACTAGCTAGAACCTCCAGCACTATGTTAAATAACAGTGGTGTTAGCTGATATCCTCACCTTATTCCTGATCTTAGGAGGAATGTATTCAGTCTTTCACCATTAGGTATAATGATAACTGTAGGTTATTTTGCAGATGCTTTTTACCAAGTTCCCTCTATTCTTATTTTTCTGAGAATTTTTATCATGAATGTGTGGTGAATTTTTTCAAATGTTTTTTCTATATCAATTGATATGAACATATGATTTTTCTTCTATATCCTGTTGATTAATCACCTTGTTATTTGAATATTGAAATAGCTTTGCATGCCTGAGATAAACTCCACTTGATCACAGTATAATTCTTTTTATATATTGCTGAATCTAGTTGCTAATATTGTGTTGAGAATCTTTGTATCTATATTCGTGAGAGGTATTGGTCTGTAGTTTTCTTATTTTTAGTCATTTTCTAATTTTGACATCATGGTAATACTAGCTTCATAAAATGAATTGGAAGTATTCTCTCTCTTTTATTTTCTAGAAGAGGCTGTGAAGAATTTATGTTAATTCTTCTTTAAATATTTGGTAGAATTCTCCAGGGAAAGCATCTGGGCTTGGACATTTATTTTATGGGAATTTTAAAATTACAGATCCAATTTCCTAAGTAGTTATAGGTTATTCAAATTTTATTTAGTTATTTTATATTTAGCTATTCAAATTTTCTGTTTCATATGGGTTAGTTGTGATGGTTTGTGTTTTTCAAGGAATTGGTCCATTTCATGTAAGTTGTCAAACTTGTGCCTGCAAAATTGTTTGTAATATTCCCATAGTATCCTTTTGATGTCTATAGCATCTACAGGTATATCCCTTATTTTGTTCCTGATACTGGTAATTAGTGTCTTCTCTCTTTTTTCTTTGTGAGTCTTGTTAGATGTTTATCCATTTTAGTGACCGTTTTGAAGAACCAGCTCTTTGTGTTGTTAATTTTCTCTATTCTTCTGTTCTCAATTTTGTTGATTTCTGCTCTTATCTTTAATATTTCCTTTCTTCTGCTTGCTTTGGGATTATGTTACTGTTCTTTTTTTAGGTTCTTGAGATGGGAGCTTAGACTATTGATTTAAGACTTTTCTTGTTTTCTAATGTAAGCATTTGGTGCTCTAAATTTCCTTCTCCACTGCTTTAGCTGTGCCTCCCAAATTTTGACATGCTCTATTTTAATTTTCATTCAGTTCAATATATTTTCCCATTTTCCCTTTGGCCCATGGATTATTTAGAAGTGTGTTATTTAATTTCTAAGTCTTTGGAGATATTTCCTTTATCTTTCTGGTAATTCTAGTTTAATTCCACCACGGTCAGAGAAAATACTCCGCTATGATTTCAGTTCTTTTAAATTTGTTGATGTTTGTTTTGTGACCCAGGATGTGGTCTATCTTGGTATATATTCCATGGGAACTTTAAAAGAATGTTTTTTCTGCTGTTGTTGGGTGTAGTGTTCTATAAATGTCCACTAGATTCTGTTGGTTGATAGAGCTGTTAAGTTCTTCTATATCCTTGATGATTTTCTGTTTAATTGTTCTATTAGTTATTGAGATAGAGGTGATGAAGTCTCCAACTATAATTGTGGATTTATCTATTCCTCTTTTCAGCTTTATCACTTTTTACTTTATGTATTTTAAAACTCTCTTGTTGTGTGCATACACATTTAGATTTGTTATATCTTCCTGGTGGATTGATCCTTTTATCATCATGTAATGTCACTCTTTTACTCTAGGATTTTTATTTGAAGTCATTTTATCAGGTATTAATATAGCCACTTCTGCTTTTTCACATTAATGTTTGCATGGTTTATCTTTTTGTATTCTTTTACTTTCGACCTGTCTGTGTCACTGAATTTGAAGTAAGCTTCTTGAAAATAGCATACAATTGGGTTGTGTTTTTTAAATGCCCTTTGCCCATCTCTGTTCTTTGATAGGTATATTTATATGATTTATATGTAAAGTAATTATAGATATGTTAGTGCTTAGTTAAATTTGCCATTTTGTTACCTGTTTTTAATTTATTTCCACAGGGTCTTTTTCCTCTGTTTGTTTTGTTTTTTTATGGGTTACTTGAGTAGTTTTTAGGATTCAATCTTGATTTATTTATAGTAGCTTTGGATGTAACTCTCTTTGAAGTTTTTGTAGTGATTGCTCTGAGCATTACAATATACATATGTGACTTATAACAATCTACTTGTATCAACATTTTACCACTTTGAGTGAAGTGTGGAAACCTCACTTCAACTTAGGTAAATTTACCTTCACTACTTTAAAATATTGTTGTCTTGAGTATCATATGGTGCTATAATTTTTGTTTTAATCATCAATCATGAGTTATAAAACTCATGAGGGAAAGCATATTCTATTATATTATCCATAGTCTTGCTCTTCTGTTCCTGATGCTCCAAGCATCTTTTTTTTTTAATCATTTCTGTTTGAAGAATTTCCTTTAGTCAACTTTTTAAAATGGCCTTCTAGCAACAAATTCTTTTAATTCTCTTTTATCTGAGATGTTTTTAATTTTTCCTTTATTCTTAAGGATAATTTTGCCAGATACAGAATTCATGGTTGATAGTTCCTTTCTTCCAACAGTTCTTTCTGGCCTCCATGGTTTCAGATGAGAAATCCCCTGTCCTTTGTATTGGTGTTTCTGTACAGGTAATTTATCATTTTCTCTGGCTGCTTTCAAGTCTCTTTGGGATTTGCTCAACTTCTTTGTGTCTTTTGCTAAGCTTGGGAAGTTTTCAGCCATTATTTCATATTATATCATATCTAAGAAGGCTTTGCCTACTGGTTTATCTTTGAATCTAAGAATATAGTGCTATGGCTGGCACATTGTTGATGCTCTCTTTATATTTATCAAATGAATGAATGAATAAATCTAAGAATAACTAAGTGAATAAATGAATTTTTGAGTAAGTAGGTACAATGAATGGTTAACTGTAATTTGGAATTTCAGGTCTCTTGATCAAAATTTTTTTTTCCCATAAGGAGCTGAACCATTTTTATTTGTCTATTTATAAGCTATGATCATAGGTGAAATGCAGTTCCCTAGGGAGCTAACAATGTCTTTTGTCCTTGGTTATTTGCATCTTCACATTCTGAAGCATCTAATCTCATGTATTGATTAAGGAAAAGAATGAAAGTAATGGGGGAATCTCATGAGAACTCTTGAAACTCCCAAGGGGGATAGAGAGCTGTCCAGGAGACTGAAATTACCAAGGCCCTACTTTGCCACCTACCCTGTTTTGTCCCCATCTTATGTATCTCTTAAAATACACACATTAAAAATCACCATTAGGGTAAATAAACATGGATGAATTCTTAGATATGTCTTTGGATAGAAAATTAAATGTTCCCAGATGCCCAGAAGGACAGTACTCTTGACACTGTGTCCCAGCAGTTACTCCTATCTATAGCTTACAGGACTGAGCAGTAGTGCTTTGAATACCCCTTTCAGCCTAGGCTGGAAGCAGTAACACGCTTGCACTTGATTTCCAAACCAACAGTGACAAAGCAAAGGTTTGATCAATAGATTTTGCTAGAGGCAGAAGCAAGTTTACTGTGGTAGTTTATTGGAAAATCCTCTTGTTTGTGCTAAATGCATCATTGGTTATATGTGTTTTCTCATGCTTTCATTTTTTCCTTCCTTCCCTCCCTCCCTTCCTGATTCTTTCTTTCTTGTCAATTAAAGGCTACTTTCATACACAGAATACACCCAAAAACTAAAACCTTTAATGCTTGTTGAATTAGTGTCAATTTAACTATAAATTTAACGAAAATATATTTAGACAAGAGCTGTACATTCTTTGGCAAATGATTTTAAGTGTACTGAAAAACAAAGCAAATGATAATAAGTCAAATAATATGTATATATTCTGGTGAGCACAATTTAATGGAATTTTCTTCAATTGGCAGCGGAAATGACTTCTAATCCTAGCTGTGGTAAGGTTTTTCAGAGCATAGCCTGAAACCTGTGGTCCTTTATCACTTGGGACCAGTTAAGCATTCCTGTTCCTTGACATTTTTGAAATGATTTGGGGAAACTTAACCAGGCTGCGGCAGTGTGAAGGCCAGGGGTCCCCTGGGGAGGCTGTGGCTGTTACTGCCCATAGACCAGCCTAAACCTAGCTCCATGTTCACACAGGTCACTTCCAAACTTCCAAGACTACTTGAGGTACAAAAAATGGGTCTTAAAGCAGTAGAGTGGTGATGTATGGTCAGTTTCAGGCTCTGTCCACAAGAATAAATTGCAGCCTAGAATTTTAGACAACTCTGGGAATGTCCAAAGGGTTTTCATGTTTACCATAATTCTAGGTGAGAGAGCCAGGATAAAGGAAAGCCACAACCACAGTGGGAACAGGGTTATTTAGAACTGAAATATTTAAATGTTCATAGAAAGAGTGAGGCCATTTTGTGTCCCTGTTAAGTGCTCTTCAAAGTTGTTAGTTTGGTTAATATGCTCTCTTTATTTGGATGAAATACTGGGTTTGTCTGCCAAAAGATTGTCTAATTATATGTTACTTTGCTTTTCTAAGTGGCCCCAAATTTTTCTTTGGTGCTTCTATATTTGCTTTATATACCTGATCTTCACTGGAGTAGGGGCTGTTTCAGGAATTAACATGAATAATTAAAATGAATTAATCCTTTGTTTGTGACATAAATTGCACTTTTTAATTGAAGTATAGTTGATTTACAATGTTGTGTTAGTTTCAGGTGTACAGCAAAGTCATTCAGTTATATATATATATATATATATATATATATATATATACATATACATATATATGTGTATATATATTCTTTTTCAGATTCTTTTCCATTATAGGTTATTACAAGATATTGAATATAGTTCCTGGTGCTATACAGTAAATCCTTGTTTATCTATTTTATATATAGTAGTGTGTATCTGTTAATCCCAACTCCTAATTTATTCTTCCCTCCCTTTGGTAACCATAAGTTTGTTTTCTACATCTGTGAGTCTATTTCTATTTTGTAAATAAGTTCATTTGATGAGGAAACTGAAGCACAAAGACTGCTCATTTGAATCATTTATTTTAGATTCTACATACAAGTGATATTATATGCTATTTTTCTTTCTTTGTCTGACTTACTCCACTTAGTATGATAACCTCTAGGTCCATCCATGTTGTTGCAAGTGGCATTATTTCTTTCTTTTTTTATGGCCGAGTAATATTCCATTGTGTGTGTATATATATATATATATATATATATATATATATATATATATATATATAAACCTCTTCTTTATCCATTCATCGGTTGATGGACATTTAGGTTGCTTCCATGTCTTGGCTATTGTAAATAGTGCTGCTATGAGCATTGGGATGGATGTATCTTTTTGAATTAAAGTTTTTCTCTTTTTCTGGATATATGCCTAGGAGTAGGATTGCTGGATCATATGGTAGTTCTATTTTTAGTTTTTTAAGGAACCTCCATACTGTTCTCCATAGTGGCTGCACCAATTTGCATTCCCACCAACGGTGGAGGAGCATTCCCTTTTCTCCACATGCTCTCCAGCATTTGTTATTTGTGGACTTTTTGACGATAACCATTCTGACTGGTGTGAGGTGGTAACTCATTGTAGTTTCGATTTGCATTTCTCTAATAATTAGCGATGCTGAGCAGCTTTTCAGGTGCCTGTTAGCCTTCTGTATATCTTCTTTGGAGAAATGTCTATTTAGGTCTTCTGCTCATGTTTTGATTGGGTTGTTTGTTTTTTTGATATTGAGCTGTATGAGCTGTTGGTATTATAAATTGCAATTTTTTCTTAGTTTTTCCATGTCTTTTGACTTGATGAATTTTTAAGCAGAAACTTATTTCTTAGGTAGTCAAATTTATCCATTTTTAATGTTATAGTTTCGGAATTTTGAAATTTAAAAGAACCTCCTTACTCTGAGGTAATCACGTAATTTCTCCATGTTTTGTTCCAGCACTTATAGGGTTTCTTTTACATCTTTGATCTACTTGGAATTTATCCTGGTAGATGCTGTGAGGTATAGATCCAAAGTTATTATTTTCCAGATAGTTACTTAGTTTTTCCAAAACAGTATGTTGGATGTTTGTCTTTTCAGCACTGATCTGAGAGGCCACCTATATCATAAATTAAATTATTGTATGTATTTCAGTCTACTTCTGTATTTTCTCTTCTGTTTCAATTGTTTGCCTTAATATTTAGGCACTAATATCACATTGTTGAGGGCCCATAAAATGTTTTTCTGATTGGTAGAGATGGTCTTCCCTACTTTACCCTATTTCTAAATTTTCCCTATTATTCTTATTTATTTTTCTGTATGAGTTTTAGAGTCTTATTTTGTCTTATTCCTACCCACATCATCAAAATTAAACAAGTAAATAATATCTACTGCAATTCATATTGCTATCCCATTGAATTTATGAATAAACTTAGAATTTACAGCTTTTGCAAATTGAGTCTTCCCATGCAAGAACATGGGTTGCTTTTCCATTCGTTTCTTTGGTGTACTTCAAAAGTGATTTAAATTATTCTTCACATGTTTTTGATATTTCTTGGTAAATATACTCCTATGCTTTTTCAATGTCATTGACACTATTGTAAAAGTGGTGCTTTCCTTCATTATAAATTCTAACTATTTGTTATTTAAGCAAAAAGAAATTTATATGATAAAATCTTAAAGCTTTCTTTAGAAGGAAATTTCAGAGATGTCACAGAAGCTTGCCCACGATTCCATGATACTTCAATTAGCAAATTCCCAATAATGAAGTTTCATTTTAGTATTGTATACTATGCTAAAACAATGTTTCTGGCAATACGGTAGTGCTTAAATAAAGCCTTACAAATGCCTGTGCCTTTTGATTTATATATGCTTACAGGCTATAAGAATAGATAGGATGATGCCAAGAATGGCTGGCTCTATGTTAGAAGGGTTTGTGGAAGAGTTTACATTTCCTTGTTTTCTGTTTGTTTGCATGTTTCTGATTTTTAAATCTCAAACGTGCATTACTTTTATGAAATAAATGCTTTTTTCAATTAAAAAATCCATCTTCATAAATCATAGAAATTACACACGCATACACAGCCACATGTCAACAGCATCCCCTCCTCCACAGCGTGGGTGTGCTGATGAATAGTGCACACAAGCAGCTCTGCTGAACAGGAAAGAGAAGAGGGTGTGGGAGTGAGCTGGGCCTGAGATCTAACCCCAGCTCTGCCACGTGCTAGCTTTGTGTCCCTGGACAGGTTACTTAACTTTGGACATTGTCTCACCTACAATATAGGCTTGCTGTTAGGTTAGAGAAAATATAAGTAACAACAACATTTATCACACAGCAAGAATTTGAGAAAAGGTAGTTGCTTCAGTGATTCAACAGAATCAGGACAACCCTAGGTAACATTGAAAAGTCTAAGCAAGTTTTCTCCCTTTCTTCCCTCTTGGTGACTCCCTTACCTCCTTCTCAATAACTCTGAATATTCAGTATATACATTTTTGTTCTTCATGTATTCTCCTTGTTAAAAACCCCTTCCTGCTGTCAAAACAGGAAATTATTTACAACTCTTAATTAGTTAGCTGATTGCAAACAGCATTCTCAAGTAAATATTTTATCCTTCATGTACAATAGAATGAAAAATAACTGTTCTCAGTTAAAGGAATTTCATGCCAGGGTGATTTTGTCCCTCCCACCACCCAGGACCAATCCAATATTTTATATTTTCCACAACACTTTACACAGTATTAATTGATATTGAGTTATCTATGCATCATTTATGATTTATTTTACTTCACTATGAATATAGTCCTTACTGATATTGTTAAATATCAGTTAAATAAAATCTTCGTGTCTCCCATATTACTTCTTCCAAGAGCAGTAAAGTTTCTGAATGCAGTATGTGCTGTCAGAACATATTTTTTTGTTAATATATACTAGGTTAGAATATGCTTATGTTTAAGATTTATAATGCAACAAAAGGAGCGCTTTAGTAGCACATTCTTATTATTTTTATTGAATAAATTTGACATGTTAACGTGTAAGTTTAAGGTGTACAGCTGTTATTTTGTTACATTTATATATTGTAATATGATTGCCAATGTAGCCATATTTATCACATTACATAATGTCCGTAATTCAGGCTCCTTTGGTTGTGTTACCCAAATGTGTTAGTGAGCCTAAACAGAAATACAGTGCAGCATCCCTAAATAGGAAGAAAAGTAATCAATAGATAGAGACAATTTAAGTGATGTTTCAGCACAGTTAGGAACTGGCTGCAGAGGCTGAATGTCAAGGTCTTCTAGGCCAGAAAAAGTAAGATTAAAGACATAAAAAAGACTTCCCCCTTATAAGTGGGAGGACCAGAAAGGGAAAAGGGAACCTACTGTGCTAAATGAAGTCAGTTCCAAAGATTTGCAGTTCTCTGGTTATGCGTGTCACCCGGAAACGGATGGAGAGAGGGTGACGGCAAAGCAGGTCTGTCAGGAGAGCTAAGGCAAGAGGTGCTGAGGGCAAAGATTGAGGTGCAGGCAGCTTTGAGCGCAAGAAGTATGTAGGTATGCGCAGATGGGAGGAAATGCCAGAGCGGCTGATACCAAAAAGTACCCCATCCGTCTTTACATGGAAAGGGAAAGGATTTCGGGAGACAGGCATACCAAGGTTTCTCAGGTCAGAAATGCCAGCTTTAGGAAAAGAAGCAGTGGAGAGTGAGGCAGACACCCATAAACAAACGAAATTACCTTCCTTAAGGACAAATCCAAGGCTTATGGGGGCTCGTGCGGCACAGGTGAGGCATCAACCAGTAAAAATCTCAAAACAGCCTTTGTGCTTCAGTTTCCTCATCTAAACAATGGGGAAAATAAAACTACATGTACCTTATCGAGTAATGGACTTGTTTACAATGAGGTAATCTATGAAAAAGGCTCAGAATAGAGCCTGGCACATAGTAAATGCTATGCATGTTTGCTATTATTATTCTGACACTAATCCCGACTTAATGTGCACTTTCTAAGGGCAGCCCCAGCGGCCTTTGTAGAGGAGAAAAGCATCATCCAGCAGTAGGGCAGTAAAAGAGCACTACTCCAGGACCACATAATACACAGTTACTTCATTACTTTGTGCCACCTTAAGGAAGCTTCCAACTTCCGTAAGTTTAGAACATTTGTGATGCTGATGGTAGATGTCAGGAAGGGAAAAGGTAGAGAAGTGGTCAAACTCACACATTGTTTTCTAAAAGTTGTGTACGATGGGTAAAATAAAGTCTTCACAATTTTCTTCTTTTACTCAAATTTCCCTTTCATTTCATTTACCCATCGTACGTAACTTTTAGAAAACAATGTGTGAGTTTGACCGCTTTCATGTTCTATTTAACATAGCTCACCCAAGATATCGCCATGCAGGTGCCAGGATGGATTCATGGGGCACTTACTGGCTCCTTCAAAACAATTGAAGAAGCAGGCAAGTGGCCTCTATAGACCAAGGAGTCAATACTCCTTTTCTTTTTGGGGGTGCTGAACTCCCAGCAGAAGCTATTAACAATGAATTGTTTTGCATTTCATTGAGCTGTAAATTGTAAACGCCTCCCCCAATCCCTACTGCTCTCTCACATTTCCTTCCTCTGAGCACTATGTCTAAAAGATCTAACTAGTTAATGAGCTCTGTGTTCCTTTTACTTCCTAAGAAAAAAACGCAAACTTTGTGAACCTTATTAGTAACACTGTTCTTGCTAGAAAAATAAAGCAGCGTAATTTTAATCCATAATCCACAGCTAAGTATGTCTAAGATGCTTAGCATTATAACAATTAGTACTTACTCAAGATAATGAAATCTTTCTCTAGGTCATCCATCCTTCTTTCCTTCCTTCCTTCTGAGAAATGGCTCTGAGGAATGGCCAGGACCCCTGAGCTCTGGGGGTTTATGAGTAATAAGATATATAAAAATTTCAGCCTCCTGCTATCAAAGAAAGAGGTCTTGGAAGACTAAGATACATCATGCACAAAGTCAAACATTTATGACTCAAACGCCGTTGCCAGCACCATCCTAACAATTGTCTTGATTTAGAGAAAATGACATTCCCCAATGGGATTCCTGTTTCTCTTTGCCTACCAATGGCAGGCAACAGGAGAAGAATTGTAGAAGGTTTGGATTGTTTTGATAATTCTCAAGGATAGTAAAAAATGAAAAAAACCTGCTAGGGAAATAGATAGGATCAATATACTTTTTTTAAATAAACTTTTTATTTTTGAATAGGTTTAGATTTACAGAATTATCATAAAAATAGTACAGAGTTCCCATACCCCTCAAACCCAGTTTCCCTTATGATTAGTATCTTACATTAGAACAGTGCATTTGTCACAATTAATGAATCAATATATTATATATTATTTTAACTAAAGTTCATACTTTATTCAGATTACCTTAGTTTTCCACTAGTGTCCTTTTCTTATTCTAAGATCTATCCAGGACACAATATTACATTTAGTTACTGGGTCTCCTTACACCCTCTTGGCTGTGACAATTTCTTAGACTTTCCTTGTTTTTGATGCTCTTTGACAGTTTTGAGGAGTACTGGTCAAATATTTTGTAGAATGTCCATCGATTGGGATTTGTCTGATGTTTTTCTCATGATTAGACTGGGGTTATGGGGTTTGGTCAGGAAGATCACAAAGGTGAAGTGCCATTCTCATCACATCATATCAAGGGCCCATACCATCAACGTGACCTATCACTGTTGATGTTAACCTTGATCATCTGACTGAGATAATGTTTGTCAGGTTTCTCCACTGTACAGCTACTCCTTCTATACTATACTCTTTGAAAGCAAGTCACTAGGTACAGACCATACTCAAGGGTTGAAAAGTTAAGCTCCACCTCCTTGAAAGGCAATGTCTATATAAACTATTTGGAATTCTGTACAGGAAGTTTGTCTATTTTCCCCCATGTATTTATTCATTTATTTCTATCAGTATGGACTTATGAATATTTATTTTATTCTTTGGGTTATAATCCAATACTACTTTATTTTGTTTCTCAAATTGCCCCAGCTTTGGTTATCAATAATTCCTTCAGTCAGCTGGTTCCTGTATCCCTTTGACATATGCCAACCATTATTTATTCGTTTGTATTTCCTTACTTTCCGGTGCTATGAGATGCTCCAGACTCATCTTGTATATTTCTTGTCTCCCTCCTAAAATCTGTCATTTCTCCAAGGGGCCTTGGTTCCTTTTATTGGAGAACAATATTAGAAACCAAGATCTGGGTACTAGGTATTGGGTTTTCATTGCTTGTAGGCCCTCTCAGTTGATGGAGCAAAAAGACATATGTGTGTATACAAACCCATGTATATACATATACCTACAAACGTTCCTATATGTAGTTATGTATATCTATATTACGCTAATCATGAGTTCATATGGATATCAACAACTCATTCTAGCCTCTTCTTCTTGCCTATCTGTAATCTCCTGCTCCAACAGTGAGAAACCTGGCACCCACTATCCATCATCCATTTACTTAGCTGTTTATTACAGTATACATGTGTACATGTATATATAGCTGTTTATTACCCCATATGCCCATGGGGGAAAACTTTATCAGCTAGAGCAGTGCTTATGTATAGTTCCTTTTGCCTTTATTCTTACAACTCCACTCATTTCCAAAATTACTTAGGTTAGCATCTTATTCCCCCATCCCCTTCAGTGAGGTTGTTTTATACATTTGTAATACAGTTAGACTATTTTGTCACATTCTGCATTCCACTCTGGAATCCTCCAACTTTCTAAATGATTTTTTAAAATTTGCATACATTAAGGTTCACTCTTTGTATTTTAAGTTCTATGGGATTTGACAAATACTTAAATGTCTTATATTCACCATTACAATATCACACAAAATAGATTTACTGAATTAAACAATCTCCTGTGTTTCACCTATACAACCCTCCCCTCACACCCCAAACTTCTAGCAACCACTGATCTGTTTACTGTCTTTATAGCTTCTCCTTTTCCAAAACATCATATAATCAGAATCACACAATGTGTAGCCTTTTCAGACAGGCTTCTTTCACTTAGTAATTTGCACTTAAGATTCACGCATGTCATTTTGTGGCTTGATAATTTATTTCATTTTATCACTGAATAATATTTCATAATATAAATGTGCCATCATTTGTTTATTCATTCACCTATTGAAAGACATCTCAGTTGCTTCCAGGATTGGCAATTATGAATAAAGATGCTATAAGCATTTGAATGCAAGTTTTTGTGTAACATGTTTTCAAATTATTTAGGTAAGCACTTAGATTACTGATCATATGAGAATATTAGATTTAGTTTTGTAAGAAACTGCCAAACTATCTTCCAAAAAAACTGTATCATTTTGCATTCCCATCAGCAATGAGTGAAAATTTCTGTTGCTTTTGCATCCTGGCCACCAATTGGTATTGTCAGATTTTTGGATTTCAGCCTTTCTAATAGGTGTGTAGTTGTATCCAATTGTTGTTTTATTTTACAATTCCCTAATGGCAAATGATGTTGGACATCTTTTCATATGCTTATTTGCCACCTGTATGTCCTCTTTGATGAAGTGTCTGTTTAGGTCTTTTGCCCATTTTTAATTGAGTTGTCTCTTTTCTTGTCACTGAGTTTTAAGAGTTCTGTACATTTTGACACTTTATGACATAATTCACAGCAAGATCCTTTTTGACCCACCTCCTAGAGAAATGGAAATTAAAACAAAAATAAACAAATGGGACCTAATGAAACTTCAAAGCTTTTGCACAGCAAAGGAAATCATAAACAAGATGAAAATGCAACCCTCAGAATGGGAGAAAATATTTGAAAATGAAGCAACTGACAAAGGATTAATCTCCACAATATACAAGGAGCTCATGCAGCTCAATATCAAAAAAGAAACAACCCAATCCAAAAATGGGCAGAAGACCTAAATAGACATTTCTCCAAAGAAGATATACAGATTGCCAACAAACACATGAAAAGATGCTCAACATCACTAATCATTAGAGAAATGCAAATCAAAACTGCAATGAGGTATCACCTCACACCAGTCAGAATGGCCATCATCAAAAAATCTAGAAACAATAAATGCTGGAGAGGGTGTGGAGAAAAGGGAACCCTCTTGCACTGTTGGTGGGAATGTAAATTAATACAGCCACTATGGAGAACAGTACGGAGGTTCCTTAAAAAACTAAACATAAGGCTTCCCTGGTGGCGCAGTGGTTAAGAATCTGCCTGCCAATGCAGGGGACACAGGTTTGAGCCCTGGTCCGGGAAGATCCCACATGCCATGGAGCAACTAGTACGTGCGCCACAACTACTGAGCTTGCACTCTAGAGCCTGCGTGCCACAACTACTGAAGCCCGCATGAGTAGAGCCCATGCTCCACAACAAGAGAAGCCACCACAATGAGGAGCCCGTGCACTGCAATGAAGAGTAGCCCCCACTCACTACAACTAGAGAAAGCCTGTGTGCAGCAACGAAGACCCAATGCAGCCAAAGCTAAATAAATTAAATAAATAAATAAACTAAAAATAGAGCTACCATATGACCCAGCAATCTCACAACTGGGCATATACCCTGAGAAAACCATAATTTAAAAAGAGTCATGTACCCCAATGTTCATTGCAGCCCTATTTACAATAGCCAGGACATGGAAGCAACCTAAGTGTCCATCGACAGATGAATGGATAAAGAAGATGTGGCACCTATATACAATGGAATATTACTCAGCCATAAAAAGAAACGAAATTGAGTTATTTGTAGTGAGGTGGATGGACCTAGAGACTGTCATACAGAGTGAAGTAAGTCAGAAAGAGAAAAACAAATACCATATGCTAACACATATATATGGAATCTAAAAAAAAAAATTGGTTCTGAAGAACCTAGGGACAGGACAGGAATAAAGACGTGGACATAGAGAATGGACTTGAGGACACGGGGAGGGGGAAGGGTAAGCTGGGATGAAGTGAGAGAGTGGCATGGACATATATACACTACCAGATGTAAAATAAATAGCTAGTGGGAAGTAACCGCATAGCACAGGGAGATCAGCTGGGTGCTTTGTGACCACCTAGAGGGGTGGGAGGGAGGGAGACGCAAGAGGGAGGGGATATGGGGATATATGTATACATATAGCTGATTCACTTTGTTATAAAGCAGAAACTAACACACCATTGTAAAGCAATTATACTCCAATAAAGACGTTAAAAAAAAAAGAGTTCTGTACATTTTGGATAATAGTCCTTTATCAGCTATGTACTTTGAAAATATTTTCCCCAGTCTGTGGCTTGTCTTTACATTCTTTTAACATTGTCATTTACAGAGCATAAAATTGCTGATTGCCAGTGCTTTCTCCCACAGTGGATGTGGTTTCGGTGCCCTTTGGGAGCTCATACTCACCAGAGGTAGGGCTGGCCTCCAAGCCAATTGTCAGTGTTCCCACAGGTCTGGGGGTGGCACCAGCAGGAGCGGACTGGGGGCATGCACACCGGGTGGTGGTTGACATCACAGAATCGCATTTCCCCGTGGACAGCACCTGGGGAGGAATACCCAGTGGCTCCTTTCCCAGTGAGAGTGCTCTAGTCCCACCTACCTCACACTGGAGCTTAGAACCAGATCTGGGGGCTTCTACTCCAACAACTGGGGAGCAGACCCTGCCCCCAACAGGACTGTAACAGCCATAGAGCAAAGACGAGGCCCCGCCCAACATTTAGTGCAGGCTCTTGTCACCACAACACCAAACACACCCCCTATCAAGAGGACAACATACAGCACATTCTGAGGAAAGATGTGGCAGGCATCCATACCAAACACAGCACTCACACCAAAAATATTGGACTCTCACAATCTACACAGGGATGCTTCCACATAAAAACAGCCCTTCAGGACCACAGGTGATAACTGTTTCTCCTAAATTCATAGAGTCAGAGAAATTTAAGTAAAATGAAAAAGCAGAGGAAATACTCCCAATTAAAAGGACAAGAGAAATCTCCTGAAAGAACAGACAATGAAACAGATCTCTCCAGTATATCACACCCCGAGTTCAAGAAGGAGGTAATAAAAATGCTAAAGGAAATAAGAAAGGTTATTGTTAGAAATATAGACCACTGTAACAAGGAACTAGAAATTATAAAGAGGAACCAATCAAAATTAGACAACTCGATTGCCTAGATAAAAACCCAGCTAAAGGCAATGCATAGCAGACTAAATAATAAAGAAGAATGAATAAGTGATCTGGAAGACAGAATAATGGAAATCACACAATCAGAACAGCAGACAGAAAGACAAGTGAAAAAAGTGAAAGCAACATATGAGATCTATGGAATAATATAAAACACGCCAACCCATGCATAATAGGGATCCCAGAAGGAGAAGAAAGAAAAGTGGATCGAGTCTTTCAGTCCATGAACATGAGCTATTTTTCCATTTATTTAGATCTTCCTTGATTTTTTAATCAGTGTTTTGTAGTTATCTACATACAGGTACTGTACATATTTTATTTATCCCTAAGTATTTGCTTTTTAAGTGCTATTATAAATGGTATTTTTTTAACATTTCAAATTCCATTGATTCATTGTTGGTATATAGGAAAGCAATTGACATTTGCATATTGCAACCTTGTTCTTTATTAGTCCCAGGAGATTTTTGTTGGTTTCTTGGGATTTTCTACAAAGACAATCATGTCATCTGTAAGTAGAGAGTTTTATTTCTTCCTTTCTAGTCTGTATATCTTTTATTTTCTCTTCTCACCTTATAGCATTAACTAGAACTATATTGAGTAGGAGAGGTGAGAGAGGACATCCTTGCCTTGCTCTTGATCTTAGGGGAAAGTGCTCAGTTTCTCCCTATTAACTGTGGTCTTATCTGTAGGGTTTTTGTAGATTTTTTTTTAATCTATTTGAGGAAGTTCCCTTCTATTCCAAGTTTGCTGAGAGTTTTTCTTTTTTTTAAATCATGAATTGGTATTGAATTTTGTCAAATGCTTTTTCTAAATCAATTGATATGTTTACGTGATTTTTTTCTCTTTAGACTGTTGATGTGGATTACATTGATTGTGTTTTGAATGTTGAGTCAGTCTTGCATACTTGTTATAAATCTCACTTGAGTGTGGTATATAATTCTTTATATGCATTATTGGATTTCATTTATTAATATTTTGTTGAGGATATTTATTTCTATGTTCATGAGAAATATTGGTGTAATTTTCCTTTCTTGTAATATCTTTATCTGGTTTTGTTATTAAGGTAATAATGGTCTCCTAGAATGTGTTAAGAAGTATTTCACTTTCTATTTTTTAGAAGAGATTATGGAGAACTGGTATCATTTCTTCCTTAACTATTTGGTGGAACTCACTGGTAAAACCATCTGGGCCCAGACATTTTTTTTTTTTTTTTTTTTGTGGTACGCAGGCCTCTCAGTGTTGTGGCCTCTCCCATTGTGGAGCACAGGCTCCGGATGCACAGGCTCAGCGGCCATGGCTCACAGACCCAGCCGCTCCACAGCATGTGGGATCTTCCCTGACCGGGGCACGAACCTGTGTCCCCTGCATCGACAGGCAGACTCTCAACCACTGCACCACCAGGGAAGCCCACAGACATTTCTTTTTTGGAAGGCTATTAAATTAAAATTTTCTTGTAGTCACATTTTAAAAAGTAAAAAGAAACAAGTGAATTTAACTTGAATAATAAACTTATTTAACCTAATATATCCCAATTATTGTCATTTCAACATGTAGTTAATATAAAATATATTAATGAGATATTTTATATTCTTTTCTTGAACTAAGTCTTTGAAATACGGTGTATATTTTATACTTACTGCACATCTCAATTTGAAGTAGCCACATATCAAGTGCTCACATATCAATAGCCACATGTAGCTAATGGCTACCATATTAGACAGTACACCTAAGGTCTAAATCAAAGCTGTTGTTACTGTTGAGTTTCAATAATATATATTATATCTTGTCTCTCATTAGGATATTAATGATAGAGTACAGATTTATTATTTTTTAAAGGAAACACTCTGATACTTTCCCTTAAGAGAGAATCATATTGACCACTATCAGAAAATAAGCTTTGCCAATGAAAAGATACTATGTATGATATTATTTCTCATGTTGTAAATGCAAATTAATTTTAGGAAATGTCACAAAATCTTCAAGAGGCAAATAAACCAAGCTGCAATGTGATAACTGGAAACTACCCTTTTCTGTGATAAAGTGCCTCTAACAATTTCAAATTGAGTTACTATACTCAGAGAACTGTAAAACCAAAGCTATCCACTAGCAAAGTGACTTGACCTTGTTTGCACTAAGCCATTTATTGTTAGCATAAATTTACAATGTGGACTACTCAACAAATACAACAGAGCAATTAGTTCTATTGAATATACATCCCTGTGTGATGTTGGCTTAATGAGGCTTTTCTCCTTCATTATATAAGCCACTTTCCCTTTCCAGACCTGTCCCTATTGGTCCTCAGAAAACCCAAACATTATGGGACCAACAAGTTGACCAGTGCTTTGGATTTGGCCAGGAATGCAAAAGATGCAAGCAAGAGTAGTAGAAACCTTATTTCTGGCTCAGAGGTCCAGTGGCTAACAGGTGTTTTAGCCTCCATGAGGTTCCCCAAATCTTGGCAGCATCCAGCCAAAATCAGGAATGGGCTCCTTATCTGTATTGTGCTCACCATTGTACCCCTGAGACCTAGAAGGGGTGAGCACATTATAAGTGGTTAATAAATAACAATTGGATGGATGGATGAGTCAATGAACAAATGCATGCATAAATGAATGAATAAAAATAAACTGCCTTCTCAGGGATCTGCAGTCCCCCTGCCTGCCAAAGTGTAGGCTCCAGGCCAAATTCTGAAGTCAGAAAGCTTTGTATTTGATTTCCTCTCATCTCCATTTTTTTTTAACATCTTTATTGGGGTATAATTGCTTTACAATGGTGTGTTAGTTTCTGCTTTATAACAAAGTGAATCAGTTATACATATACATATGTTCCCATATGTCTTCCCTCTTGCGTCTCCCTCCCTCCCACCCTCCCTATCCCACCCCTCCAGGCTGTCACAAAGCACCGAGCCAATATCCCTGTGCCATGCGGTTGCTTCCCACTAGCTATCTACCTTACTACGTTTGTTAGTGTGTATATGTCCATAACTCTCTCTCTGTCACAGCTCACCCTTCCCCCTCCCCATAACCTCAAGTCCGTTCTCTAGTAGGTCTGCGTCTTTATTCCTGCCTTTTCTTGGTGCCCTTATGTTCTCATAAATTCTAGCCTATGTCTTATTCCCACATTTTCTCCTAATCCTTTGTGATGCGATTATTTTCCCTATTAGGTACCATTTCCACTAAGATCAGGAAAAAGACAAAGTTGCCCACTCTCACCACTATTATTCAACATAGTTTTGGAAGTTTTAGCCACAGCACTCAGAGAAGAAAAAGAAATAAAAGGAATCCAAATTGGAAAAGAAGAAGTAAAGCTGTCACTGTTGGCAGATGGCATAATACTACACAGAGAGAACCCTAAATATGCTACAAGAAAACTACTAGAGCTAATCAATGAATTTGGTAAAGTAGCAGGATTCAAAATTAATGCACAGAAATCTCTTGCATTCCTATACACTAATGATGAAATATCTGAAAGTGAAATTCAGAAAACACTCCCATTTACCATTACAACAAAAAGAATAAAATATCTAGGAATAAAGCTACCTAAGGAGACAAAAGACCTGTATACAGAAAATTATAAGACACTGATAAAAGTAATTAAAGATGATACAAATAGATGGAGAGATATGCCATGTTATTGGATTGGAAGAATCAAAACTGTGAAAATGACTCTACTACCCAAAGCAATCTACAGATTCAATGCAATCCCTATCAAACTACCAATGGCATTTTTCACAGAAATAGAACAAAAAATTTCACAATTTGTATGGAAACACAAAAGACCCTGAATAGCCAAAGCAATCTTGAGAAAGAAAAACGGAGCTGGAGGAATCAGGCTCCCCGACTCGGACTATACTACAAAGCTACAGTAATCAAGACAGTATGGTACTGGCACAAAAACAGAAAGATAGATCAATGGAACAGGACAGAAAGCCCAGAGATAAACCCACGCACATATGGTCACCTTACCTTTGATAAAGGAGGCAAGAATATTCAGTGGAGAAAAGACAGCCTCTTCAATAAGTGGTGCTGAGAAAACTGGACAGCTACATGTAAAAGAATGAAATTAGAACACTCCCTAACACCATACACAAAAATAAACTCAAAATGGATTAAAGACCTAAATGTAAGGCCAGACACTATCAAACTCTTAGAGGAAAACATAGGTAGAACACTCTATGACATAAATCACAGCAAGATCCTTTTTGACCCACCTCCTAGAGAGATGGAAATAAAAACAAAAATAAACAAACGGGACCTAATGAAACTTAAAAGCTTTTGCACAGCAAGGGAAACCATAAACAAGATGAAAAGACAACCCTCAGAATGGGAGAAAATATTTGCAAATGAAGCAACTGACAAAGGATTAATCTCCCAATTAGATAAATGGAAAAGCAGGCTCAGAAGCAAGCAGAAGCTCTGAATGCTAATCTTGACTCTGACTTTATCCATCAGGATGATCTTGAACATCTCCCTTCAAGCCTGGGACTCAGATTAATGCCTTCTATTCCTACACAGCTTGGATGGCTGCTACTCACCATCTGTGTGAATTTAGTCAGATTACTTTCCTTCTATTAGCCTCAGTTGCCTTATCTGTAATGTCTAAGTAAATATCTGATGGGTTCATTTACCTGATGGGTTCATTTACCTGATGGGCTGTTTAAAAAAAGTAAATAGATGAAATAAGGCTCATAAACCCCTTAGCACAATAACAAGCATATAACAAATACTCAATAAACATTAACTATTATCACTTCTATTATCTCCCATCTGTCAAATGGTTGTCCTATCTATGCTTAAAAATAATAATACTGAAATAATAAATAACTAACATTTATTGAGCAAGGAAATGTGCAAAGCTATTTACATATGTTATCTCGCCTAATTCTTGCATAATAACACCCTCATAATTTTGCAGGAGAAGAAATTGAACCTCAAAATGTGTAAGTAACTTGCCTAAGGGCACAATTGCTTAGTGGTAGATTTGATATTTGAAAGTATATCTTTCTAATTTCAAAGCATGTGCTCTTTCCACTATATTAAAAGAACACTCCTAGCTCTAAAAGTCTATGACTTCCAACTATTGTTTGATTTATGAAAATTTAGTGAGTCAAAAAATAAATCTATTAAAGGCCAACTTTTACATGGCTGTAAGCTAGTTATTATGAAGGGTACAAGATGAATAGGACAATATCCTTAGCCCCTCATATTCTGGCAACATGAAGTAATTATTTCATTTTGGCCAGTTTTCCTTGGACTTCTCTTCTGATATAATCCTAAAATTGAGCAGTAATTTCTCTGACTCTCTCATTTTTATAAATTGTTAGTTTCAAAAATGTGTTTTTAAAGAACTACATTTGCTAAATTAACAGTGCTAACAAAGGCTGATTATCTCATCACAGTAGATTGTCAGCATCAATGTTTAGGCTTTTTAATTAGCTTGAAATTGTTATTACTAAGTGACCCTTTATGTAACACAATAACAAATCATTTCAAAAACCTTTTTTGACAACCTACAATAAATTAGGTGGTATCAAAAAAAACACCCCCAAAAGCCCACCCATGTTTAAAGATTTTTTTTGAAGAAAGATTAAAATTTATAGGGGATTCTCCCACTCACCCATCTGTAAAAAGATCTGTTCTATTGAACACCTGCTGTGATATATGGTGCTTGATGTATAAGCAGATATAAAGTATAAGGTATGAGGTATGAGCTTTTTAATTCTAAATCAATTGAAAGATCACCATAATTGGTTTATGGGTTGGAAAAAAACAGTATGAGATATCAAGCTAACTGATCAACAGGAATCCAGTACTTCTGTTTAGATGGAACAAAAATTTTAAAAATCACTTTTTATGCTATCATAAATGTATAAAATACTTCCTCTATACCCCTAAAATGAAGAGACATTAGCATAATAAAAATAACTGGGCAATTTCTATTGAATTTATTCTCATTTCTCATGCTTCTGGTTCTCATAGTTTCAGGAATCAGAAAATGAAAGGCTTAATCCTATTGTTTTCAAAAAACTTATGGTTACCAAATGAGGGAGAGAGGGGAAGGAGTACAAATTAGGACTATGGGATTAACAGACATAAACTACTATACATAAAATAGATAAGCAACAAGGGTTTACTGTATAGCACAGGGAATTTTACCCAATATCTTGTAATAACCTATAATTCAATATAATCAGAAAAGTCTTAAAAATAAATAATCACATTGTTTTCACATTGATCAGGAAAGGAGGATGTAGACAACAGGCTTTTAAGGAGAACCTGCACATGTCTACTTTCCTGCTCCAAAATTTATATTTGAAGTCAGGGCAGAAGTTTTATTAACAAAAAAGTGTTTTTCCATCTCAGAGTCTTTCAAAAACTAGGTCTTTCTAACTTTACCAAGACCTCTGCTCTTCATTTAGTCTTTTCATTATTACTTACTGTTTCCCTCTCTACTAGGCAAACAGGTATTTACCTGTCACTCAGGTTATTTGGAGTCAGACATTCTCCTTAACAAAGGAGCACTAAATTGTTTGGAGATCAGTTAGGAGATAGATGACTGAAAGTTTGGGTCATGGATGAAATTCTGTTCAAATCACTTGTTGATAGAAAATAAACTACTTTCATTAAAAGATGAGGACTCATAAACAATAAAGGGGACTCATGGTCATCATCTCAGCTTTCATCAACATTTCCATGTCCAATTACTCTGAGATTCTAAAGTAACTTCAAAGTTATGGGGGTCTGGGAGAGAGGAATCCTACAGACCCAAATCCATGGGTTGTCCTCTGTGGAAAACCATGCCTACCTTTCCACGTCTTCTTTGCTCTCATAGTACAATAATATCTTTGCAGTACAATGAGTTACACTTCATAGACTAGATCAACCCATAGACTATCCTAACCCTCTCCTCGGCCCAAACTCTTTCCTTTTCCTGTCTTAACCAACATTGTTTTTTGGCTGCACTGCATGGCTTCTGGGATCTCAGTTCCCTGACCAGGGATTGAACCCGGGCCACAGCAGTGAAAGCATCGAATCCTAACCACTAGACCACCAGGGAACTCTCTTAGCCAACGTTTTTTATCCATACTTACTAGATTTCTAGATGACCATCTGGGCAAGCAATATCCTGTGTAACAGAAAAAGAATTGCAGAAGATCTTGAGAAGTTGGGATGATTGAGATGAGTTACAGGGGATGAAATGCAACAAGAATAAATGCAAGGTTCTCTACTCTGGCATGAAGAACTCAACTGGGCAGGCTTGGGGTAGAGGAGTCATGGTGTTTATGTGTAGCCAAAGATGTAGGGGTTAACAGAAGTAGAAAGTCTACTGTCTTTTTAAAAATTGAAGTACAGCTGATTTACAATATCGTGTTAGTTTCAGGTGTACAGCACAGTGATTCAGATATATATATGTATATATATATTCCTGTTCAGATTCTTTTCCCATATAGGTGTTTTATTTATTTAATTATTTATTTTTTGGCTGCATTGTATCTTACTTGCCTTATGTGGGATCTTAGTTGCGGCATGTGGGATCTTTCGTTGTCGTGTGTGAGCTCTTCATTGAAGCATGCAGGCATCTCTCTAGTTGTGGCATGCAGGGTTTTTTTTCTCTCTCTAGTTGAGGCATGTGGGCTCCATAGTTGTGGCATGCGGGCTTAGTTGCCCTGCAGCATGTGGGATCTTAGTTTCCTGACCAGGGATCGAACCCGTGTCCCCTGCATTGCAAGGTGGATTCTTTACCACTGGACCACAAAGGAAGTCCCTCTGTTATAGGTTATTACAAAATATTGAGTATAGTTCCATATGATATGCAGTAGGTCCTTGTTGGTTATCTATTTTGTATACAGTAGTGTCTTTTGTTTGGCCTCTGACTGCTGCATTGCATGGAATTTTGAGAAAGGAAAGAAGGAAGGAAGGAAGGGAGGGAGGGAGGAAGGATGGATTTGCAATTTATTCAGAAGGAGATTAAGAGGAGGTAAGGGAAAGAACAAGGAAAATAAAAGGAGAGCAAGACGGAAATGAGCAAAGGGGAGAACTGGGGAAAGGAAAAGGAGAACTATAGTGAAGGATTGGTCTGCCATCTGAAACGGAGGATCAGAGTTACAGCCTCAGAAATCACACTTAGAATTCAGGCTTCTCAGCCTCTCTCTTTATACAACTCCTTCCCTGTCAGGCCGCCTACCATGTCAGGACCTGGAACAGTGCTCAGTTGAGGCAGTTTAGATAGCTGAAATAAAAGGCAAGTAAAGGGGCTTCCCTGGTGGCGCAGTGGTCGAGAGTCCGCCTGCCGATACAGGGGACACGGGTTCGTGCCCCGGTCCGGGAGGATCCCACATGCCACAGAGCAGCTAGGCCCGAACATGTGCTCCGCAACGGGAGAGGCCACAGCAGTGAGAGGCCTGCATACCGCAAAAAAAAAAAAAAAAAAAAAAGCAAGTAAAGGATAATTATGACTCTCACTTGTAGTGTTTTCCTAAAGAAACAAAAAGACACAAATTTTCAACTTTCTTATCAAGTAGGCAAGTACAACTACTATATCAACACAATCTGACTTTTTGTTTTAGGGACCTTGTAACAAAGTATTTATACCAATAGGCAAAGAGATCTCAATCTAGGCCATAACCTATATCCCAGTGGTTCTTAAACATGTATTTACCTAATGTGCCAATAAAACTAAAGTCAAAATACAAGTGTTTAGTGGATTCTGTGATGACCCTGGCTGCCTACTTCTGGTTTCTAGGGATGCAAATCCGGGTCACACTAACGCTACCATTTCCTCCAGGCACTTGGTTCTCCTGTGTGTTTGGACCAGTCCCCATGTCCTACTGTGGGGCCTCTGTAGCCTTTGGCTTTATTGAGATATAATTCAGATACCATAAAATTTACCTATGTAAAGTATATAAATCGAGAGACCTTCAAGATGGCAGAGGAGAAAGACGTGGAGATCACCTTCCTCCCCACAAATACATCAGAAATACATCTACGTGTGGAACAACTCCTACAGAACACCTACTGAATGCTGGCAGAAGACCTCAGACTTTCAAAAAGGCAAGAAACTCCTCACATACCTGGCCATGTGGCTGACAGGGTCTTCATAAGGCCTGTGCCTCTGAGGTGGGAGAGCCAATTTCAGGACACTGGTCCATCAGAGACCTCCCAGCTCCACATAATATCAAATGGTGAAAGTTCTCCCAGACATCTCCATCTCAATGCTAAGACCCAGCTCCATTCAACTACCAGCAAGCTACAGTGCTGGACACTCTATCCCAAACAACTAGCAAGACAGGAACACAACCGCACCCATTAGCAAAGAGGCTGCCTAAAATCATAATAAGGTCACAGATACCCCAAAATACACTACCGGAAGCGGTTCTGCCCACCAGAAAGACAAGATCCGGACTCATCCACCAGAACATGGGTCCCTGTCCCCTCCACCAGGAAGCCTACACAACCCACTGAACCAACCATAGCCACTGGGGGTAGACACCAAAAACAATGGGAACTACGAACGTGTAGCCTGTGAAAAGGAGACCCCAAACACAGTAAGTTAAGCAAAGTGAGAAGACACAGAAACACAGAGCAGATGAAGTAGCAAGGTAAAAACCCAAGAGACCAAACAAATGAAGAGGAAACAGGCAGTCTACCTGAGAAAGAATTCAGAGTAATGATGGTAAAGATGATCCAAAATCGTGGAATTAGAATGTAGAAAATACAAGAAACATTTAACAAGGACATAGAAGAACTGAAGAGCAAACAAACAATGATGAACAACACAATAAATGAAATTTAAAATTCTAAGGAATCAATAGTAGAATAACTGAGGCAGAATAATGGATAAGTCACGTGGAAGATAAAATAGTGGAAATAATTACTGCAGAGCAGAATAAAGAAAAAATAATGAAAAGAATTAAGGAGAGTCTCAGAGACCTCTGGGACAACATTGAATGCACCAACATTCGAATTATAGGGGTCCCAGAAGAAGAAGAGAAAAAGAAAGGGACTGAGAAAATATTTGAAGACATTATAGTTGAAAACTTTCCTAACATGGGAAAGGAAATAGTTAATCAAGTCCAGGAAGCACAGAGAGTCCCATACAGGATAAATCCAAGGAGAAACACACCAAGACACATTAATCAAGCTATCAAAAATTAAATACAAACAAAAAATAATAAAAGCAGCAAGGGAAAAACAACAAATAACATACAAGGGAATCCCCATAAGGTTAACAGCTGATCTTTCAGCGGAAACTCTGCAAGCCAGAAGGGCGTGGCAGGACATATTTAAAGTGATCAAAGGGAAAAACCTACAATCAAGATTATTCTATCCAGCAGGGAACTCATTCAGATTTGACGGAGAAATTAAAACCTTTAGAGACAAGCAAAAGCTAAGAGAAGTCAGCACCACCAAACCAGCTCTACAACAATGCTTAAGGTACTTCTCTAAGTAGGAAACACAAGAGAACGAAAAGACCGACAATAACAAACCCAAAACAATTAATAAAATGGTAATAGGAACATACATATTGATAATTACCTGAAATGTAAATGGATTAAATGCTCCAAACAAAAGACATAGACTGGCTGAATGGATACAAAATGAAGACATGTATATATGCTGTCTACAAGAGACACACTTCAGACCTAGGGACACATAGAGACTAAAAGTGAGGGGTTGGAAAAAGAAATTCCATGCAAATGGAAATCAAAAGAAAGCTGGAGTAGCAATTCTCATATCAGACAAAATAGACTTTAAAATAAAGACTAGTACAAGAGACAAAGAAGGACACTACATAATGATCAAGGGATCAATCCAAGAAGAAGATATAACAATTGTAAATATTTATGAACCCAATATAGGAGGACCTCAATACATAAGGCAAATGCTAACAGCCATAAAAGGGGAAATCGATAGCAACACAATTACAGTAGGGGACTTTAACTCCCCACTTTCACCAATGGACAGATCATCCAAAATGAAAATAAATAAGGAAACACAAGCTTTAAATGATACATTAAACAAGATGGTCTTAATTGATATTCATAGGCCATTCCATCCAAAATCAGCAGAATACACTTTCTTCTCTAGTGCTCATGGAACATTCTCCAGGAGAGATCACATCTTGGGTCACAAATCAAGCCTTGGTAAATTTAAGAAAATTGAAATCATATCAGGTATCTTTTCCAACCACAATGCTATGAGACTAGATATCAATTATAGGAAAAAAACAGTAAAAATTATAAACACATAGAGGCTAAGCAATACACTACTAAATTACCAAGAGATCACTGAAGAAATCAAAAGAAAATCAAAAAATACCTAGAAACAAATGTCAATGAAAACACAGTGACCCAAAACCTATGGGATGTGGCAAAAGCATTTCTAAGGGGAAAGTTTATAGCAATACAATCCTACCTCAAGAAACAGGAAACATCTCAAATAAACAACCTAACCTTACACTTAAAGCAATTAGCGAAAGAAGAACCAAAAAAAACCAAGGTAAGAAGAAGGAAAGAAATCATAAAGATCAGATCAGAAATAAATGAAAAAGAAATGAAGGAAACGATAGCAAAGATCAATAAAACTAAAAGCTGGTTCTTTGTGAAGATAAACAAAATTGATAAACCATTAGCCGGACTCATCAAGAAAAAGAGGGAGAAGAGTCAAATCAACAGAATTAGAAATGAGAAAGAAGAAGTAACAACTGACACTGCAGAAATACAAAGGATCATGAGAGATTACTACAAGCAATTATATGCTAATAAATTGGACTACCTGGAAGAAATGGACAAATTCTTAGAAAAGCACAATCTTCCAAGATTGAACCAGGAAGAAATAGAAAATATAAACAGACCAATCACAAGCACTGAAATTGAGACTGTGATTAAAAATCTTCCAACCAACAAAAGCCCAGGACCAGATGGCTTCACAGGCAAATTCTATCAAACATTTAGAGAAGAGCTAACACCTATCCTTCTCAAACTCTTCCAAAATATAGCAGAGGGAGGAACACTCCCAAACTCATTCTGTGAGGCCACCATCACCCTGATACCAAAACCAGACAAAGATGGATGTCACAAAAAAAGAAAGGTACAGGTCAATATCATTGATGAACATAGATGCAAAAATCCTCAACAAAATACTAGCAAACAGAATCCAACAGCACATTAAAAGGATCATACACCATGATCAAGTGGGGTTATCCCGGGAATGCAAGGATTCTTCAATATACGCAAATCAATCAATGTGATACATCATATTAACAAACTGAAAGAGAAAAACCATATGATCTTCTCAATAGACGCAGAAAAAGCTTTCAGCAAAATTTAACACCCATTTATGATAAAAACCCTCCAGAAAGTAGGCATAGAGGGAACTTACCTCAACATAATAAAGGCCATATATGACAAACACACAACCAACATCGTTCTCAATGGTGAGAAACTAAAACCATTTCCACTAAGATCAGGAACAAGGCAAGGTTGCCCACTCTCACCACTATTATTCAACATAGTTTTGGAAATTTTAGCCACAGCAATCAGAGAAGAAAAAGTAATAAAATGAATCCAATTTGGAAAAGAAGAAGTAAAGGAGACCAGACTTTGAAAAGGAAGAAATGAGGGTGGTGAGAAAGTCAAGTGGCTTACCTTTGCAATCTCAGGTAGCTACTGGCAGACTTGGTGCCCAAGTCCCTTGTGATCATTCCACTATATTTCTTAAAGTGTAGTCCTCAGAATGTTATTTTGTTAAATTTTCTACACGAAAGGGGACCATGGTTAAAGAAATTTCAGGACATGCTGTACTATATAGTCATTTTAGAGATTCGCAATGAACATGATCACATTAAAGTTTCTAAGAAGTCCTGTATGTTTAACTCTGATCTGTGAAACACACTGGAAAAAATTACTCTAAATTTATGCTGCTTCTACAGTGGGCTAGGTCTAAATTCTATATCTTCTATCCAAAGTAGTACCAAGATAAGGCAGAACAAGTTGGAAACTAAAGAGTTTACTTCAATCTGGATATCAAAAAACTTAAGAATTTCATTTCTTATGCCTAAAGTGAAATTTAGTTTTGTGGATCTCATTAAATTACGTGGTTCAAATCACTCATGGCAAATGCTAAGAGACTGTTTTAGCACGTTTTAATATGTCAAACTGTACTCGGCACTGGGCCAAGGACAGGGCAATTTTTCTGTGTTTTCAGAGAGCTTGGTTGGTTGTAGATATTTGGGGATAATTGCTTTTATGCAATGTTAAACTGGGATGAAGCGATTGGAAATGTTTGTGGGAAAACACTGCCTTTCCCATAAGGCAAGTTTGGGGCCTCCTGAAGGACAGCCATGCCTTCTTAGTTTTATGCTTTGTTTTAGACTTCATTTTTCTACAAATATTGTTGGACATAAGAAAGAGAATTTCTGTTTTTCTTAGGCATATTATACACTTATGTATTAAGAGGGTTAAAAAAGAGCAAGATTGCTATCCATTACTCTTTGGATGGGACTAGGGCTCTCAGAAAGCTATCTTATTTAATAATATTACCAGAAGTTTTTTATTTCAAACCATTTTCCCATAAAGGTAGAAGACTCTTCTACCTAGGGAAAGGCATTGAGGCTTTTCAAAATCATCCTATTGTTGAGCCAGTGGCTTTTGTCCCTGGAGAGTAATTGATTCCTTATTTCTTCGAGTCTTCCAGGAAGAGCAGGGAATGGATATCCAGGGCAAGCTAAAGATGTAGGGTTTAGAACCCTGTGGACTCCAATTAGAATGCAAATTTCTTGTCCTGAGTTCTCTCAGTTCCAGAGAATGTTAGCTACCTTTCCAGAGAAGAGCTTTTCACCATCCCCTACTCTAGTAGCTGGGAACTCAGAGTTTAGGAGGAGCAATGTGCATTATCAGAGAGGAAAAGTACATTATCAGCTAGCCATGCTTCTATTATATGTAGAAACTTTGGACGTCTGATTTCCCCAGGGAATCAGCAAGACCTTTTTCTTACCCATGCTAAATAATCCAACCTACTAAATGTAGGGAAGTTATTTCTATTAGAAAACCTCAGCCCTTAATTTGGCTCTTTTATTTTCCTTCCACAGCAGAGAAATATTTCCAAAAACTGAAGTGGTTCTGATTAGTGGTAAAGTCAAAAAGCCTTCAGCTCCAATTAAAATGTGCTTTAAGTCATTTTGTGTGGTAATGGCAGCAGTATAAAAAAAAGTTAAATTTCTCTTGATTTTTGATCATGAGTTTGGCTTTTGAATTCTTGTATTCACTAGCAAATCCTGGCACCGTTTTCTGGGCTGCCTGTGGAGGAGGCGTTCACGGGCTTCCCAATTAACACCCTGTTAAGCTGTACACCTGTGGTGGAATTACCCTCAGATCACGATATTGAAGCTTTGAACCCCATGACACCTATATTATTGTCCTGAAAGTCAAACTTAAAATGTTATAAAATGATTCCTGTTGTCTTGGCAAAGGTAATTTGTTTCCTTGGTATTCTTGTCAAGTGTAGAGGCATATCTAGGGAGTCATTGTGAAGCAATTTATTTATTAACAACTTTATTGTGGTATGATTTACATACCATAAAATTCACCTATTTTAAATGTACAATTCAGTGATTGTTAGTATAGTTTCAGAGTTGTGTAACCATCACCACAATCCAATTTTGGAACATTTCCATCACTGTATAAAGAAACTAGTACCCATTAGCCATCACTCCCCATTCTTATATCCCGCTTCAGGCAACCACCAATCTATTTTCTGTTCCTATAGATTTGCCTTTTCTGGACATTTCATATTAATGGAATCATGCCATATGTGGCACTTTGTGTCTAACTTCTTTCATTTAGCATGTTTTCAAGGTTAATCCATGTTGCAGCATGTATCAGTACTTCATTCCTTTTTATTGACAAATAGTGTCCATTGTATGGATACAACACGATTTTGTTTATCCATTCATCAGTTTGTAGACATTTGGGTTGTTTTCGTATCTTGGCTATTCTGACTAATGCTGATTTGAACATTAGCATTCAGGACTTTGTGTGGACATAGCAATTTATATTAAACACAGCAAAAGCAGACTCAGTCTAAACCCTCATCTTCAGCCAGAACATTATTAGTAGAGCTATGGGGTGTTGTGATATTTGCAGAGTAAATGGCAGTTATACAAAATTGCTAATAATCAGAATGCTAGTTAATATAAAAATCTGTATAAATTCCCAAGGATTTTATGAAAATTTGGGGTTTTGTGAGACTTGCCATGTCCATTGGCAACAAGCTTAGTTTTCCCCAATGATGGTAAAGAATGTCAAGGGTTAGAATACTTGATGGCCTGAGTTTAGAGGACTGGTCTGGGACTTAAGAATTCTGTCTGCCTTTTCTATAACCCTCTATGCTGTCCTGGGAAAATCTTGTCACCAGACTCCTCAATTTCCTTGTCTTCAAAATGGGGATAAATGATTCCTATACAGATCCAAAGGCAGTTATGAGGTTAAACATTTTCCAGGCATTTAAAACACCTCAAAAGAAAGGTAATACACTATATAAGCATAAAGAATTTTTGTTGGCAAAATGAAAGGAAGGTTTAGTCAACCTTTTTTTTCTTTCTGGAAAACCTAAAAAATAGATAAAACCACAAGGTTTAATTTTGTATATTTGAGCTGGCAAGAATGTGATATTCATTTCCTCCAAGGCCAAAAATGTTCAAAGTTCCAGTAATGTTAAGCCCTTGATTGAAGGAACAGTTTTTCTGAGTTCCCAAAAGCTTTGCTAACTATATTCTAAAATTAAAGCCTTTTACCTTCTCATCACAAAACAACAACCATTTGGTTTAGAGCAGAATATGAAAAAAGTCTATAGAAGGAAATTAATACAATAAGCAGTTACCCAGCAAGTCCTCACTGAAAGAGACACAAGGTGTTTCTGGCCTTAAAGAATGTGTTATTCTGATGGGGTTCAAAGAGAATTAACAATAAAGAAACTATACCTATTTCATTTTAATGCCCCATGTGTATTTCTATTCCAGAAAGGTATCTGGCCTGTTGAAGATAATTTTTTTTAAATGATGAAGTTTTGACTGTCATAGGAATATAAAAATGAACATACGTTGAAGATTTTATTTAACTCATAATGAGAGAACCAGGCAGATGTTATAACCAATTCAAAGGGAATACAAAGAACAGACATATATATAGATCAGGAATATTCAAATGAATGTGCAAATGGAGGCTAAATGTGGCGTCTTCCACAGTGGGAAAGTGAAGTCAATTAAATCTCTACCAGACTGGTCTCTAGAGTGTTCAGAGAATATCTTTAAAGTTACTGGATGAAATAACTAATCAGACAATAAAGGCAGCAGAACTCAGGAGGAAACTGATAAAGATCTGTAAGGTTTATGAAAAAGATGGGCAGGGATTAAGTTTTGAAGATATTTGGTTAAGGTCAGGGTTCAGAGGAGGAGAGGGATGGGCAGTCTAAGCAGGGCAGAGATGGTCTGTTGAAAGTCCAGGACAGTTGGAAGTGAAGACATGGATTAACTTCATGATAGGGATTAAGAGGTAGATCATCTATACACAAGTTCCCAGAGAAAGAGCTGGCTGTATCCCCAGTTGCTTTGTAAGTGTAGAATCAGTCCCTGGGAGCACAGAGTTACATAATGTCGCTTATACAATGTGTGGAATTGCAAGCAGAGAACAGTACAGAGAAAGTGAATGCTGGGTCATACTTCGTGAGCTATGAGTGCTTCACTATCCCTGGGGTGGGAAGCATTAGGAAGCAGCAGGAGCATTGGGGCTGACAAGTGGTCTTGCTAGACTAAGGAACTTTGGGCTTTCTGCTGAAATGGAGGTCCATTGAAATGCTTTATGCAGGAGACTAACAGTCATTTTTGTAACTTGAGTTCCTGGTAGCTGTATGGAGAAAGGGTTGGGATAAAGGGAGTGAGACGGAATGTTCAGAAACCTGTGGCCATTAAAGGGAGAAGTCCCATGATATTTAGGCAATAAACTCAAAGAAAGGAAAATATAACCTAAACTCCTTATAAAATTAGTCCAGCAAGATATTTTATTTTAAAAGGGCATTCTATGATCACACAAGTTTGGAAAACGCATTGTCACCCTCTTAGATACACACTAGAATATTAAGGGCTCTGGTAACTAATTCAACAGGGAAAATCTGTTTATTTTTTGTTTAACCCAACAGTTCAAAATTTTATCAAATAACTTTAAATTTTGCATAACGCCTATTAATATTTTGTTCTGTTGGGTTTGCCTTTGGGAATATTGGCCTAGAATGGCTTCCAGGGAGTTCTGGCTTGCTTAATAAACAGTGGTTCTATTAACTGAGTTTGGGAATACATGAATAAGAAGAGATTTGTGGGACAAGATATTGAGTTTAGTTTGCATATTTTGAGTTTTAGGAGGATACCTCCAATAAACAATTGAATAGATGAGCCTAGAACTTAAGGATGAGATCTGGGATGGAGGAACAGATTTGGGAATCACCTGTTGAATTTTAAATGGTAGGTGATGTTTCTAAGAAAAGTACATCTAGGGAGGAGACAAAAGGGCTGAGGGTGGCCTTGACAGCACTATTTACTGAATTCTTTTCCCACTGAGTTTCTTCTTACAGATTTCATATTTCACTTATGTAGGTCTATTAACTGAACTCTTTATTTGATTCCAGTGCTCTATCTATTTCTCTGCCAATATTATGGGACATTAGTAGTAATTAGCTTTATAATAAGATGATATCTGGTAAGGGAAATTCATTTTCACTGTTCTTCAAAACTTGCTTTACAGTGGCACTTTGATCTTCCACATAAACTTTAGGATAAGTTCATCAAGGTCTAAAAAACTACCACTATCCATATTTCTATTGAAATTGCATTGAAGTGATTAGTTTAAAATTGATATTTTTATTATAGTGAGTCTTCTCATCCATGAACAATAGTGTGTGTGTGTATCCATGTATTTGTCTTATTACATTTGGTTAGCTGTGTATACATTTTACTTCAATGTTCTTAAATGTCTTTTGAAGGGATTAATGCTATCTATGTACATTGTTGTTTTATTGTCATTGTCAAAAGACTTTCCCCCCATCCTTTCTATTGTCTAATTGTCTATAACAGGTGTCCAAGAATGCTATTGATTTCCATATGTTGAACTTGTGTTCAATAGCCTTGCTGAACATTTTTTACTATTTCAAAAAGTTTGCATCCTCTCTTGAATTTTTTATTGAAGACAACCTATCATCTTCAAAGAAGGACAATTTAATGCTTCTACTCCATTCCTTTATATCTTTTATTTTTCTTGTCTTTTTGCACTGACAAAGACCTCTGGTACAATTTTAAATTAAGAAAAAAGGATGGTAACCATCTTTGCCTTATTCATAAGATTTATAGGAATGCTTCTAATTTTTAAGTGCTTTTAATGCTTCTAATTTTAAATTATGCTTTCCATAATTTTTATTAAATAGACTTTCATTTTTAGAGCAGTTTTAGGTTCACAGCAAAACTGAGCAGAAGGTACAGAGAGTTCCCATTCACCTCCTACCCCCACACATGCATAGCCTCCCCCATTATCAATATACCCCAACAGAATGGTACAATTGTTACAGCTAATGAAAGTACATTGACACAATTTTATCATCCAAAGTGTGTTCTCTGAGCTTCCTGGATCTGTGGGGGCTTTTTTGTTTTTTGTTTTTAGGTCTAACATTAATCTGGGGAAATTCTTAGTCCTTGTTCTTTCAAATATTTCTTCCATTCCTTTTTCTCTTTCTTTTTCTGGTATTCCCATTACACATATGTCACACCGTTTTTAGTTGTCCCACAATCCTTGGTATTCTGTTCTGGTTCTTCCGTCTTTTTTGTTTGTTTGTTTGCTTTTCAATTTTGGAGGTTTCTATTGAGATATCCCCAAGGTCAGAGATTCTTTCCTTAGCCATGGCTGGTCTACTGATAAGCCCATCAAAGGCAGTCTTCATTTCGGATACAGTTATTTTTATCTGTAGCATGTTTTTGGGGGGTTCATTCTTTGAATTTCCATCTCTCTGCTTACATTGCCCATCTATTCCTTTTTGGGGGGAGGTGGGTTTTAATACTTTATTTAGCATGCAAACAACTTCAGGTTGTTTCACTTTTATATTAATGGTAGGCTTTCAAGATGGACCAGTATTTCAATTTTTTAATTTTTTATTTTTTAAATTGAAGTATAGTTGATTTACAATTTTGTGCTAATTACTGCTGTACAGCAAAGTGATTCAGTTATACATATATATATTCTTTTTTGAAATATTCTTTTCCATTATGGTTTATCAGAGGATACTGATTATAGTTCTCTGTGCTGTACAGTAGGACCTTGTTGTTTATCCATTCTATCAATATATATAAAAGCTTACATCTGCTAACCCCAACCTCCCACTCCATCCCTCTCCAAACCCCCTCCCCCTTGGCAACCACCAGTCTGTTCTCTATGTCCATGATTCTGTTTCTGTTTCATAGATAGTTTCACTTGTGTCATATTTTAGATTCCACATATAAATGATATCATATAGTATTTGTCTTTCTCTTTCTGACTTACTCCACTTAGTATGATAATCTCTAGTCGCATCGATGTTGCTGCAAAAGGCATTATTTCATTCATTTTTATGTTTGAGTAGTATTCCATTGTATATATATTACCACATCTGCCCATCTGTTCTTTTTTTTTTTTAACATCTTTATTGGAGTATAATTGCTTTACAATGGTGTGTTAGTTTCTGCTCTATAACAAAGTGAATCAGCTATACATACACATATATCCCCATATCCCCTCCCTCTTGATCCTCCCTCCCACCCTCCCTATCCCACCCTCTAGGTGGTCACAAAGCAACGAGCTATGCGGCTGCTTCCCACTAGCTATCTATTTTACATTTGGTAGTGTGTATTGCCCATCTATTCTTGAATGCTATCTATTTTATCCATTAGAACCTTTAGCATACTAAACATCATTGCTTTAAACTACTGGTCTGATAATTACAACATCCTTTTTTTTTAAATTGGGGTATAGTTGTTTTACAATGTTGTGTTAGTTTCTACTGTACAGTGAAGTGGAGTTCCCTGTGCTGTACAGCAGGTTCTCATTAGTTATCTATTTTATACATATTAGTGTATATATGTCAATCCCATATCTAAGTCTGGTTCTAATGCTTGCTCTGTCTCTTCAAACTGTGTTTTTTGCCTTTTAGTATGTCTTGTAATTTTTTCTTGATAACCAATTTTTTCTTGATATACTGGGTAAAAGGAATTACTGTAAATAGGCCTTCAGTAATGTGGTAGTGAGGTGTGGGGAAGGAGAAAGCATACTGCGTGTAGTTCTATGAGAGATCACAGTCTTTTTTGAGCCTATGCCTCTGGGCTGTGAACTTCACATGTGCTCCTTTGTCCCCTGTCCCCTTGTGACGGGACAGGATGGCTAGAGTGGGCTGGAGTTGAGTATTTCCTTTTCCCCCAGGTCAGTTATGCTCTGATAAAACCCCAGCAGGTTAATCTCTGGTTGAATACTTTCTCCTAGGACAGACCTTGTTAAGAGGAACAGAATGTTCTGGAGTATTCGAAATGGCTTATTGCCACTCCCCCAGCTGGAAGCAGGAGGGGATTTTTCTCCAATATTCGCTGTGAGAACCTGGTAGAGTTTAGGAGGTAAAACTCACAAGAGTATCGTATTTCCCTGATAACTGTGTGTATGTGGAGTTTTTAATTCCTCAGACTTGTCCACACTCAGCCTTCAGCAACTTGTCAATTACAGTTCAGGTTAACCTACCCCAGGACTGGTTCCCTCAGAGATTTCTACTCATGAGTTAAGATTCTCTGTATCCACTTGTTTGTCTCTCCAATTTGTGGGGGTGGGGGGGTCAGTGAGTTGCCCTGTGACCCACTTCTTTTATGGATCTAAAGAGAGTTGTTGTTGTTTTAGTTTGTTCAGCTTTTTACATGTTGTTAGGATGGGGTGGTGACTTTCAAGCTTCTTACATGCTAGATCGGAAACATTTTCCATAAATTTTGAAACATGCTTTTATCAGGTTACAGAAGTTAACTGCTTTTCTGAATTCCCTGAACGATTTTTTTCCTCAATGAGTGTTGAATTTTATTGAATGTGTTTTCAATCTCTCTACATATAATCATGTATTGTTTTTGTATCTGTTCATATAGCAAATTTATTACATTGATAGATTTTTTTCTATATTAAATCATCTTTGCCTTCCTGGGATAAACTTTATTTGATTGTGGTAGGCAGAATTCTAAGATGTCCTCTGTGACTCCCACCCTGTGGTAACCCCCTTCGTGTAACCCCCTCCCCTGGTATGTGTGTGGAACCTGAAACTTGCCTCTAACCAATAGAACATGGCAAAGTGAAGTGAATTTTCAGATGCAAGTAAAGTCCCTAGACAGTTGACTTTAAGTTAATCAAAAGAGAGATTATCCTGAATGGACCTGACCTAATGAGGTTATTCCTTTAAAAGAGGGTCCAAGTACTTTGAGATATTCTCCAGGTGGCCTTGAAGAAACAAGCCATCCTAAATTCCACAGCTGCAAGGAAATGAATTCTGCCAATAATCATGTGAGCTTGGAAGAGGACCCCAGGACTCAAATGATACCCCAGCCCAGGCTGACAACATGATTGTAGCCTTGTGAGCCCCTAAGCCAACGATTCATTTAAGCTGTGTCTGAACTTCTGACCTACAGAAACTGTGTGATAATAAATGGGTGTTGTTTCAAACCAATAAGTTTTGTGGTTATTTGTTACACAGCAATAGAAAACTAATACTTTGGTATATTTTTTAATATGCACTGTCACTAAATTAATAACTTAGTTAATAAGTTTTTAGAACTTTATATCTATGTTTATATGTGAGAATGGTCTATAAGTTTAATTTTTTGTACTATCCTTATCCAATTTTAGTATCAAGCTTTTATTAGCCTCATAAAATGAATCCAATAGCTTTCCTTCTTATAATCTGTGAAACAGCTTGTATAAAATAGGGAGAATGTGTTCCTTGAGAGTTGATAAAACTTGCCTATAAAATCAACTAGGCATGATGTCTTTTGAATAACACATCCAATTGCCTGTTTAATTGTTTAAAATTTTGTTGGTTAATTCATATGTTCTCTTTATTGAATGAATTTTTATAATTTATATTTTCTTAGAAATTATTTATTTCATCTGTTTCCAAATATATTTCTATATATTTTTTTCATATTATCCTTTAATCTTAGAAAATTCTGTTTATAATGTCATACTTCCTTATTGTTTCTAATATTGTTTATTCATGCTTCCCTTTTTTTCAACGTTACCAGAGATATGTCTAATTTATAGACTTTTAAAAAAGTTTTTAGTTTTGTTGATTCTATGGATTTCTCTGTTTTCCGCTTCACTCTTACTGCTCTTGTCCCCTTTATTCCAACCTATTTTACAGTGTTATTTCCTTTATTTTTAATTTAGTATTTATTTTTATAAAAGTTATATGCATATATTTGGAAAAGTCATACTTGTGCAAATATTGTTTCATAACAAATTGCATGTATCCTGTCACATCTCTCCCATTCCTCCTCTCCAGAAGCAAGAATTTTCAACTCTTTTAGCTAATTCTTATGATTGACGTGTGTTAAAAACATGCTAGCATTGCTATTTCTTGCTTGTGAAGTTTTAAACATTTTCCATTAATTTCCCAATACAGATTGATATCTGTATCTGTGTGTTTAGATATATTTCACCATTACTCTACCTCCACCACTCATGTCTATACTCCCTGTGACCTATCCTTCCAGGGCAGTTCTATGGTTACTTTGGTTAAATCACAATCATTTAATCATAATCATAAACCATTATTGGAACTATATAAATGCTATTTGTCCTGGAGTCTTCCTTCTTGAATAATTTTTTGTTTTCCTGGAGTTAATATCTTTTTATTTTGTTTTGTTTGCAAGTGTCTCACTCTCAAATTCTGCTCCATTGTGTAAATAGCTTCATAATATATTAACATATATTAGAATCTATCAATTTCATTTTCTTGAAGAAATCTCTTCTGGAAACTACTGGGTGTTCTCTCACTGCTCTGCAGTTGTCCTTCAGAGATTTCACTCCAAGAATCATATTGCGGATTTCTTTTGCTCTTCCTTGTGTCAGCTCCCATTGCTTGAACCCCGTGTCTTCCTCCTTCTGGGTTTACTCCCGCAAAATGGTTGAGATATTACACTTATGGGGGAAAAATGTCTTTATTCTACCGTCACACTTTTTTGATGATTTAGCCGCTTGCTAAATCTTAGATTAGAATTATTTTCTCAGAATGATGCTGCTCCACAGGTTTTTCGCTTTCATTAATGCTGGTAAGAAGATCAATGCTATTCTGATTCTTTTACATTCCTGTTAAACCTTTTCCTTTTCTCCTTTCTGAAAGCTGAAGAGTCTCCATTGTTCTAAACTTTTATGAAGAGTTGGAAAGATTTGAGTCCTTCAACTGCTGGATCCATTTAAAAGTGAAACTGGGGTCATTCAACTGTGGGAAACATTCATTTATTGTTTTTTAACATTTTTATTGGAGTATAATTGCTTTAAAATGATGCGTTAGATTCTGCTGAATAACAAACTGAATCAGCTATACATATACATATATCACCATATCTCCTCCCCTTGCGTCTCCCTCCCACCCTCCCTATCCCACCCTTCTAGGTGATCACAAAGCACTGAGCTGATCTCCCTGTGCTATGCGGCTGCTTCCCACTAGCTATCTATTTTACATTTGGTAGTGTATATATGTCCATGCCACTCTCTCACTTCGTCCCAGCTTACCCTTCCACCTCCCCGTGTCCTAAATTCCATTCTTTACGTCTGCATCTTTATTCCTGTCCTGTCCCAAAGTTCTTCATAACGATTTTTTTTTAAGATTCCATATATATGTGTTAGCATATGGTATTTCTTTTTCTCTTTCTGACTTACTTCACTCTGTATGACAGACTATAGATCCAACCACCTCACTAAAAATAACTCAATTTCATTTCACTTTATGGCCGAGTAATATTCCTTTGTATATATGTGCCACATCTTCTTTATCCATTCATCTGTTGATGGACACTTAGGCTGCTTCCATGTCCTCACTAATGTAAATAGAGCTGCAGTGAACATTGTGGTCCATGATTCTTTCTGAAATATGCTTCTCTGAGAGTATATGCCCAGTAGTGGGATTGCTGGGTTGTACAGTAGTTGTATTTTTAGTTTATTAAGGAACCTCCATACTTTTCTCCATAGTGGCTATATCAATTTATATTCCCATTAACAGTGCAAGAGGGTTCCCTTTTCTCCACACCCTCTCCAGAATTTATTGGTTGTAGATTTTTTGATGATGGCCATTCTGACTGGTCTGAGATGATATCTCATTGTAGTTTTGATTTGCATTTCTCTAATGATTAATGATGTTGAGTATTCTTTCGTCTGTTTGCTGGCACTCTGTATACCTTCTTTAGAGAAATGTCTATTTAGATCTTCTGCCCATTTTTGGATTGGATTATTTGTTTTTTTGATATAGAGCTGTATGAGCTGCCTGTAAATTTTGGAGATGAATCCTTTCTCAGTTGCTTCATTTGCAAACATTTTCTCACATTCTGAGGGTTGTCTATTCGTTTTGTTTACGGTTTCCTTTGCTGTGCA